>NC_060145.1:392359392-392682606 GCF_021461385.2 Schistocerca piceifrons
TACCATGCAAGCGGTTTGTAGTGAAATGGCGTGCTTATGGATTATCGTCTCAGTTATGTGACTGGATTCGTGATTTACTGTCAGAGAGGTCACTGTTAGTAGTAATTGACGGAAAGTCATTGAGTAAAAAAATGGTTCAAATGGCTCTGAGCACTATGGGACTTAACTTCTGAGGTCATCAGTCCCCTAGAACTTAGAACTACTTAAACCTAACTAACCTAAGGACATCACACACATCCATGCCCGAGGCAGGATTCGAACCTGCGACCGTAGCGGTCGCGCGGTTCCAAACTGTAGCGCCTAGAACCGCTCGGCCACCCCGGCAGAGACGATTTCTGGTGTTCCCCAAGGTAGTATTATAGACCGCCTGCTGTTCCTTATGTATACAAATGATTCAGGAGACAATCTGAGCAGCCGTCTTAGATTGTTTACAGATGATGCTGTCATTCATCGTCTAGTAAAGTCATCAAAAGATCAAAACAAACTGCAAAACGATTTAGAAATGATATCTATATGGTGAGAAAATTTGCAACTGACCCTAAATAATGAAACGTGTAAGGTCATCCATGTGAGTGCTAAAAAGAATGCGTTAAACTTCAGTTACACGATAAATCAGTCAAACCTAAGGGGCGTAAATTCAATTAAACACCTAGGAATTACAATTATGACCAACTTAAATTGGAAAGAACGCATACAAAGTATTGTGGGGAAGGCAAACCAAAAACTGTGTATTTTTGGCAGAACACTCAGAAAACGCAACAGATCTACTAAAAAGACTAATTACACTACGCTTGTCCGTCCTCTTTTGGAGTACTGCTTGCGGTCTGGGATCCTTACCAGATAAGATTAACCAAGTACATCGAGAAAGTTCAAAGAAGAGTAGCACGTTTTGTCTCATCGCGAAATAGGGATGAGTGTCACTGACAGGATGCAGAAAATAAGGGAAATCAGAGCTTGCACGAAAAGATACAGTTGTTCGTTTTCTCCGCGCTGTTCGATATTTGAATTATTGAGAATTATTGTGAAGGTGGTACCATGAACTCAACGCCAGGCACTTAAGTGTGATTTGAAGAGTATCCCTGTAGACGTAGATATAGTTTACGTGCACACGTTGGGTAACTTTGGACCTCTGTATATCCGAAACTGGTGAGGACATCAAGAACATTTTCAAGGCTGTTTGAGATCGGGATATTAGGCATATGTCGTAAAAATTGCAGCCATATGCTGCACATAGCTGTCTTGGAATCGGCGGCTCGGTTTTGGTACCCAAAAACAATGTTTTTCCGTTTTTCTCAGGAACAGCTCGTGAACTAAATGGTGCCTCCACAAGCCCCTTAAGGTGCACTGTGTACCACAACTAATACAAAAAGAACGAACCTATTTGCTCCATCCACTTAAGCTGGAGGAAGTGCGTGATATTTCAACTTTGACCGCTTGCTGTAAGATGGTTAAAGTAAGACGACCCTCTTTTTTGGGTACAGCAATGGACACTAGATGTTCAAAACATCTGATCCTACTTCTCTATCACCAACAAAACTCGATACATGAACCCCGGAAAAATCCTGATTTTTACGAGCTGCATTTTGAATGAAGTATACATCCGCCTCAACAATTGATTTGCGTGCCCTAATTTCCAGCGGCTCAGCAGTCTCCCCCACCGTCACTGGAACGAAGCTTCAATTAAATGCCGCGCTGTTGGCTGCGAGGTTAAAGATCAATCAATTATAAATCGCGTTCAACCACGATGCGCTTCCAGTAATCCATCAGACGGCGAGTGGAACGCCCTTCTTGTTTATTCAAAAGGATTCCACAGAGCGAGTATTAGTTCGTATAATAACATCTGCTTTATCACAACAAATATTTTACACGGCGAGTCCAGAGCAAATATTTGGAGATTAAACTGTTCTATACAACATTGTGCTACGCGAAATGTATAGTGCGTTTTTCATCCTGGTGATGCTTTTCTGAAATCAGTGCTAGGTGACCAGCGTCACAGTGTAAGAAAAATTTTGGTTGTGAATAAGTGAGAAACAGCTTGACGAAAACTGGAGTGCTTCTTAACAATGCACTATTAGATTCAAGAAATTGACAGGATGGAAATAAACGCAGTTTAATAGTTACAAACGAAACACACTTTTCCTGTTTCAAAGCGCCTTACTTCACACGACATAGGTTTCCTCTTAAAAACCCATTTTCTAGTCATCCAGTTTCCAAGAAGGTAATCATCTCTTTTGGTGTACTGCAATACACAGAATCTACGAACACTAAAGAAATTAACTGGCAATTCGGAATCACATGCACATCAAATACATCATGGGTGGAAAGTCATATGACTCGCTGGTACCAATTCTAAATGTCCTGTTTTTTGAGTCATCACTCTTGTGGTTTGTTTGATGTGACCCGCCAAGAACTTGTGCTAACCTCTTCATCTTAGCTCTTGGAGCTTACATTATCAATTATTTGATGGCTGTATTTTAATCTCTGTCTTCTCCTGCAGTCTTTATCCTCTAAAGCTCGCTCTTGTGCAATATAAGTATTTCTCTGATATCTTAACACATATTCCATCATCCTGTCCCTTCTTCTAGTCAGTATTCTCCTTATGGTCCTTCGCCAATTACGTGAAGAACCTCCTAATTTCTTATCAGTGCGCCTAATTTTTAGCATCCTTCTGTAGTACACTTCGATTATTTTCTTATCCAGTGGTCTCACTGAACATGACTGAGTTTTATAGGATGCTCTGCACGAAATGAACTGTCTCAGAAACTTCTTCTTCACGATAGGGCTTATGTTTGACACTATTACTCTTCTTTTGGCCTGGCTTGACTTCTTTGCCTTTTCTAATTTATCTTTTATATCTTACTTGCTTCGTCCACCGTGAATTATTCTGCTTTCAAATCAACAGAATTCCTTAACTTCACCTACTTCGTCGTTACCAACTCTGGTGTTACCTTTATGGATAACCTAATTTCTACCTCTTAACAGACACAGCAGTATTTCCTCCCTTTCTATGAGGACAGCAACGTCTTCAGAGAATCTTATGGCTGACAGCCTTTCATCCTGAGTTTTACTCCGACTCGAACCTTTCTGTTCTGTCATTGCTTTTTCGATGTACTGTTCAAGATTAGAGGCTAAAGGCTGCATCCCCGCCTCACATCCTTTTCAATCCGAGCACTTCGTTTTTTATCTTCCATTTTTATTTTCCCACAGGTTACTCCTATCTTTTTCAGGATTTTGAACACTTTGTGGTATTTTATATTGCTGAACGCTTTTTCTAAGGTGACAAATCCTATTAAAACGATTTGATTTTTTCTAAGTTTTAGCTCCATAATCAAGTCCAACGTCAGAGTTGCGTCCGCGGTGTCTTCTTGTCTCCTTAGACCAAACTGAACGTCATCTCACAGTTCTTTATCAATCTTCTGTACACAGTTCTTGCCTGCCTCTTGAATGCACGAACTTCACGCTAATTTTACGATAGTTCTCACACTTATCTGCCCTTGCTGTCTTCACGAGATGATGATAATTTTCTGAAACTCTGATTTATGTTCCGGTCTCACAGATACCACACATTAGTTTGAATAGTAGTTGTCACTGTACCACAATGATGTTAAAAATTATGAACTAATGTTATCTATTCCGTCTGCTTTACCTGATCATTAAGTCTCCGGGAGCTCTGTATGACTCTAATAATCGATTCAATATGTCTTCCATATTGACTACCACTGCTTCTCCTGTCACGCCATCAGACACGTCCTATCCTTCGAAAAGGCCCTCAATGTACTCTTTCCACTCCCTCGTCTGCACTTAATAGATTCCATTGTAGTTTAAATGTTGACAGTTTGTTTATTTCAGTTCACAAATGGCAGTTTTCTTTGCTGAATTGGTCACTCCTTCAATTTTCCTGCAGCCATTTTTCCATCGATTCCTTGCGCTATCTGTTATCGATGTTCACAAATTTTCCGTTTGAGGTCGTTGATGCGGCGTATATGCAACGTAGCGCGACTCTGATGCGGATATACGGTGTGAAAATTATTGACAGGTTGCACGGGACACCAAAATAAACATTTTTCTCTAATATTATAACTACCTGTGAGCATCTTTTTAATGCGGCAGAGGGCGTAGTTTCTCTAAACAGTCGTGCAATTGCGAGTAACATAGGGACGGATCAGTAAATGTAAGAAACGTCCCTCATTAGGTATTGTTTATCCATTTCACTTAATGCTTGTGTACAATCTTCAACCATATGATTAGTTTTCACAGTTGCATGTGGAACAGAGTCAAATACATCCTACATTTCTGTCCTCCGTGCTGTTTCGGGCGTAGCGGCGTCTTCAACATCCACTATTCGCAAGTTTTGAATGACGTTAATCCAGATGCCATATTTTCTGGTGCCCTCCAATTGAAGTTTCGTGAATGCGTGGGTAGATGTTGTTCTCGGGCATACCTCTTACCTAGGTCGTAAAAGGACAGGCATTATTATAATTCCCTCGCCAGAGAATACCAGAGTTTCTCGATGACGTGTCACTCTCTACAAGACACCATGTGTTCTAGCGTGACGGGGCGCCGGCACATTCCAGTCGTCCTGAGCGTCGAATATTGTACCAACAGTTTCCAAAAAAATGGAGTGCCAATGGTGGTCCTGTACCATGGCCTGCTCCATTCCCTGATTTGACCCCCCGGTACTTCTTCCTGTTACGAGAGATGTGCAACCTTGTTTACAAAACCCCTCTCGAATCAGAAGAGGATCTGGTTGTCGGGATAGTACCGGCAGCAATAGGAATGAAGGACACTCCTGCAGTCTTTGATCGTGTTAGACAGAACATGACCCACCGGTGTGACCTCTAAAAAAAATGGCTCGGAGCACTATGGGACTTAACATCTATGGTCATCAGTCCCCTAGAACTTAGAACTACTTAAACCTAACTAACCTAAGGACATCACACAACACCCAGCCATCACGAGGCAGAGAAAATCCCTGACCCCGCCGGGAATCGAACCCGGGGACCCGCGCGTGGGAAACGAGAACGCTACCGCACGACCACGAGCTGCGGGCCGGTGTGACCTCTCTTTACAACAAATGAAGGCACTTTAGAACCTGTACTGTAATTGAAGTAATTGTGTTATAGTTGTCGTTTCTTAGTAATAAATAATTAAACATTTTTCTGTTACTTTTTGTTCTCGCAGGACCACATACTAGAAAGAATGTTTTCGTTGTGCCATGCAGCATCGCAGAGTTTGTTCATTTAATTAATTTCCATCAAGAGAGAACTCCCTTTACAATAAATGAATGCACTTTTGAACCTCTACTGTAATTGAAGTAAATGTGTTATTGTTGTTGTTTCTTAGTACTAAATAATTAAACCTTTTTTGTTACTTTTTGTCCTCGCAGGACAACACACTACAAAGAGTGTTTTCGTTGTGCAATGCAGTATCACAGAGTTTGTTCATTTAATTAATTTCCGTCGAGAGAGAACTCTCTCTACCAGTTTGAAAAAATATGACGCTGGAGAAAAATATTTGTTTCGGTGTCCTGTGCAATCTTCCAGAGTTTGTCGGTTTAAATAATTTTCATCCTGCATAAGCAGTGAATGTACCCAAGAGATTAGTGTGACATTTGTGCCTTTCCGATGTGCGTACAGTACACGCAGGAACGTTAACTATTGCGGTATTTACCATATGTATCCAAATGCGACCAATGTGCTCTTATTTTTTATTTTTTTATTTTATTTATTTATTTATTTTTTGGGCTGCCTAAGGAGAGACACCGGTAGGCATCCTTCAAAGAATGAGGAATGTTTAAGGAGCAGAAAGCACAGTTGTGGGTGCCTATAGATCCGTGGCGCTTCATGATAACGTACGCCCCCTTATCGTAAGCATTTCCGCACAGATGACTCTTCGTTGTTCTTTGTGGTCCTTTGTTAGGAGGCGAGGAATACGTCGGGGACATATCTTTGTGTTCCCCAATCAGTCAGTTCTACGGGCAGAGACGTCCAGTGCAACACTGGGGTGTTTGAAACTTCCTGGCAGATTAAAACTGTGTGCCGGACCGAGACTCGAACTCGGGACCTTCGCCTTTTGCGGGCAAGTGCTCTACCATTCGCAGGAGAGCTTCTGTAAAGTTTGGAAGGTAGGAGACCAGGTACTGGCAGAAGTAAAGCTGTGAGGACGGGGCGTGAGTCGTGCTTGGGTAGCTCAGTTGGTACAGCGCTTGCCCGCGAAAGGTGTTTGAAACTTCCTGGCAGATTAAAACTGTGTGCCGGACCGAGACTCGAACTCGGGACCTTTGCCTTTCGCGGGCAAGTGCTCTACCATTCGCAGGAGAGCTTCTGTAAAGTTTGGAAGGTAGGAGACCAGGTACTGGCAGAAGTAAAGCTGTGAGGACGGGGCGTGAGTCGTGCTTGGGTAGCTCAGTTGGTAGAGCACTTGCCCGCGAAAGGCCAGGTCCCGAGTTCGAGTCTGGGTCCGGCACACAGTTTTAATCTGCCAGGAAGTTTCATATCAGCGCCCACTCCGCTTCAGAGTGAAAATCTCTTACTGGGGTGATTGATTGTGATACATCAATCTCCTCCAGTGAGGGTGTCCGCACGTTCCAAAATTGCAAGAGTCACAGCGGCGTGCGGCAGGCCGGCATATGGAGATCGGAAAGGATTGCGCTAACTTTGTTACGATGATGACAGACGCCTCGTCCAACGAATCACCATACTTCTGTTCTGTTCACTGACAGGCCTCCGTAGACATTCTGCAAACGCTCTGTGATGCTCTGGTTTTTCGTCAAAAGAAAGTCAGGTCTCTGGTTGGAACGCGCCTACGTTACGGACGCCATTTTGAAGGCTACGTACAGTGCTGTCACTATTAGAACTTCATGAAACTACAGGGGGTGAAGCGTGAATATTCCACGATGTCCTACAACAAATGCCGCATTTTTTCAGTCGGAACTGGCCCCCTCTTATAACCCATGGCTCTCACTAGTAACATGTCCCAGTGATTTAGTTCAGCGGCCATGCACAAGAATATCACAGCCTTACATACTTATCACTTTCCGGCCGAGAGTTTTAAACGCGCGAGTAGTGTGACAAAGCAATTACCGCTGTTCCGAAACTTCACTGTTGGTTGCCGTAACAGCGAAAAGGAATATGTAATGTGGTTAAGTTTCGAGTCTAATTGTGCAGTAAGCCCCTGCATTCCAATGTGGTGTACAGACTCCGCCAGATTTCAAGGCTTCCTCGAATCCAACGCTGGCGACGACTGATTCAATTCAGCGTCTCGTAAAAGCAATCCGGAGCCGAGAACAGTGCGACCAACTCCTGAAACTGCGGCCACGGGTATCGGCTTTACGTAGTTGCCCTGCTGTTGCGGCTTACGTCTTCCTGCACTGGTACTAATCTTTGCCTTCCTGGCGTTTCCAGCGTTCGGAATATTAGTTTACTCTCGAAACTATGTAATCAAATATTATAAGGGGCGATCAAAAAATTTCCGTTTGAGGGCGCTGCAGCAGCATATATGCAACTGCAACTTCTTTATTTAAATGTGTGAATCTGTACTTAAATTGCTGAATGACTGAGAAGATGAAAGTTCTACGTTATTTGATTCTGAAACAGCTGAGTAAACCTGAACGTACTGAGCCTTCTTTCTCTTCACTCTTTGTTATCATGTCAATACTGTCACAGTATTCTAGCGCAACGCAATCTGACTGCTCAAATAAAATTACCACCTGACTTCAAATAATTAATACAAAAGAATGGCTCTGAATAAGAAGCAATCCTGACAATAACCTATACATTTCATTAAGCACTTACCCCACAAAAATCTTCATTACGTGAACCACTGAAATACAGCAAGCGTCAATACTGCTAGCTAAATAAAAGATTCCAACTACTAAAGCCACCAACCACTAACAGGCATGTGGTTAGCAAAGGAAAGATTTTGTTGCAAACCAAATAATGTATTTCTTACCTTAATAATGTGACATCCAGTTCAAACACGAATATAAATGTGCAGTGACATCCAGTACAAAGATTGTAAAACAATAAATAATTTTCAATCTCCAAGTCGGATACTTCCAGGTCGTTAGCCTATGCTAACACTTCAGACCTCTACCCTCCATCAATGCTAACTTCTCAAATTTAACATCTGTCAATGCCGGCTGTTCACCTCCAACTCCCCAACAGTACTTCCATCACTGCTGGCGACTAACTTCCAACTGCCCAACACCACTGGCGATAAACTTCCAACAATGAGTCCAACCAGCCACAGAGTCTCTTACAAAGAAAGCGGTCAGATCCAATGCAAAGCGCTACACAGCGCTGCCAACACAGAAGCAGCCCACTCACACAACGTAGCACGACTCCAATGCCGGTATATAAGCAGAAATATATAGGCAATGGTTTAGTGTGGCATTATTGTCTTTCCGACTTGTGAACGGTAAATACGGAAACATGAAATATGGTGACGTGATTACGAAATGTGTCCAAACAGCAGCAAAGTGCTGTTATTCTATTCTTGGCTGCTGAACTACAGACACCGGTAGACATTAATCGGAGGATGAACAACGTGTAATCCTCCCAGTTTTTTATTCATCATCAAGTGTGCTGTGTCAGTGTTCTGTTCTGTTCAGCTCTACAGTGTTGTCAAGTTGTGTGGTTTTTAATCGTGTGCTCGCTCGACTTGTGTACAGTTTTGCCGTCCGTGGTCTTTCCGTGCTACGCTGCCCATCATGTGACTGTTTTCATCGTTCTGAAGTTTTCATGCTCCTGCCATACTTGGACTTGTGTCTTTTAACCCTCACACTGTGTGGTTTTTTGTGTAAAATATTTTTTGTTTTCTATATCCATATTACAGTCACCCCTTTCTTACGCTACTGGCCATTAAAATTTGCTACACCAAGAAGAAATGCGGATGATAAACGGGTATTCATTGGACAAATATATTATACTAGAACGGACATGTGATTAAATTTTCCCGCAGTTTGGGTGCATAGATTCTGAGAATTCAGTACCCAGAAAAACCATCCCTGGCCGTAATAACAACCTTGATACACCTGGGCATTGCGTCAAACAGAGCTCGGATGAGGTGTACAGGTACATCTGATTATGCAGCTTCAACACGATACCACAGTTCATCAAGAGTGGTGTATAGTGACGAGCCAGTTGCTCGTCCACCATTGACTAGACGTTCTAAATTGGTGAGAGATCTGGAGAATGTTTTGGTCAGGGCACCAGTCGAACATTTTCTGTATCCAGAAAGGCCCGTACAGGACCTGAAACATGCGGTCGTGCATTATCCTGCTGAAATTTAGGGTTTCGCAGGGATCGAATGAAGGGTAGAGCCACGGGTCGTAACACATCTGAAATGTAACGTCCACTGTTCAAAGTGCCGTCAATGCGGTGACCGAGACGTGTAACCAATGGCACCCCATACCATCACGCCGGGTGATATGCTAGTATGGCGATGACGAATTCACGCTTCCAATGTGCGTTCACCACGAAGTCGCCAAAGATGGGCTTCGACCATCACGATGCTGTAAACAGAACCTGGATTCATCCGAAAAAATGACGTTTTGCAATTCGTGCACCCAGGTTCGCCGTTGAGTACACCATCGCAGGCGCTCCTGTCTGTGATGCAGCGTCAAGGGTAACCGCAGCCATGGTCTCCGAGCTGATAGTCCATGCTGCTGTAAACTTCGTCAAACTGTTCGTGCAGATGGTTGTTGTCTTGCAAACGTCCCCATCTGTTGACTAAGGGATCGAGACGTGGCTGCACGATCCGTTACAGCCATGCGGATAAGATGCCTGTCATCTCGACTGCTAGTGATACGACGCCATTGGGATCCAGCACGGCGTTACACTTTGCCCTCCCGAACCCACAGATTCCATATTCTGTCATTGGATCTCGACCAACGGGGGCAGCAATGTCGCGATACGATAAACCGCACGCGCGATAGGCTACAATCCGACCTTTATCAAAGTCGGAAACGGGATGGTACGCATTTCCTCTCCTTACACGAGGCATCACAACAACGTTTAACCAGGCAACGCCGGTCAACTGCTGTTTGTGTATGAGAAATGTGTTGGAAACGTTCCTCATGTGAGCACGTTGTAAGTGTCACCACCGGCGCCAACCTTGTATGAATGCTCTGGAAAGCTAATCATTTGCATATCACAGCATCTTCTTCCTGTCGGTTAAATTTCGCGTCTGTAGCACGTCATCTTCGTGATGTAGCAGTTTTAATGCCCAGTAGTGTATATATATTCTCCCATTATGTTTCCCCTTGTTTATATCCATCTTCAACCATGTTTCTCTTTTTTATTTTAATGCCCTCCTGTACAATTGAAACATCTCTAGGGTGAAGAGCAGCGCCAATGCTGCTACCAGCAGGTTCCAGATGGGGAATATAAGCTACAATAGAGGAAAAAATGAAAGGGCATGGGGAAGCATCTCTGTCGATAGCAGCCGTTGTGGCAAATTGCGCAAGGGGTACTAGTGATTCATAAAAATGCACGTCGCCGTTTGGAAAATCTCGTAACGCAGAAGTGACGCCAATTCAAGTGGGAGACACTCGAGCAGTCGCCGGATAGTCCTTACCTCTCTCTCTCTCCCCCCCCCCCCCACCTCTCCCATGCAATTATCGTACATTCGTTCCCTTCAAACAAGTCTCGATGCATCGACTATTCATGTCGAACGAGGACATGTAGAAGCCAGTCACAGACTTCTTCACGCTGCAGGGCACGGTGTTTCATTAAACGGTTACCTTCAACTTGGTGGGTTGGTGCGATTATTGCCTCAACGCTCACATTGAGTTCATATGATCGGCGTACTGATTCTGGATTGTACAGTCTTCGAACGAAAACTTTTTAAACGATCCTTATATTTATTTTATTCCTAACCGACTTAACTTGCTGTATTTCTGCCTTTTCCTTAACAGTTTTCATTCCTTCTACTGCCAGTTTATAAACTTCTTCTGTTACCCAATGTTTTTTCCACTTTTAGCTACCGTGTAACTATGTTTGTCCAATTTCTGTGACTGCTCTTTTGAAAGATGACTGGGAGATAAATGCGAAATCTTTAGCCAATGAGTAGATCATGACATTGTTTCAGTCACAGGTCACATGTCCTGTGGATACACATTGTAAGTTTTTAATACAGCGGTTTCCTTTGTAGCTTCACGCCGTTGATCAGTGCTGATTCTTTCACCTTTTAGGGTTAGTTTACCTTCCAAAGGGCAACAGGTCTCCTGAATCTCTGTTCTCTCCTCCCCCATCTTCGACAAGGCCCTTGATAGAACGAGGGTGACTTCTTATTTCGGGTCGTCATTGCTGGTAATATTTACTCTAAATATAAAAATTGGCTGGGTTCGAACTCGGCACCTAGGACGTATTCATTATTAATCAGTGATTATCCTTTCGCCACACTCAGAAAAGATCTACAGCTCTCCGAAGCAATCAGTGCACTCTTTTAAGAAGGTGAGTAATGATTCATCCAGAGCTCAGAGGCAACATTCTTGACAAATGATCCTACAAACTTTGCTTTTAATCGTATAAGATTATATGCCTTCATAGTTGAACACGTTTTTCCCTGTTGTCTCAGAGATATAAAAGACTACTGGATCATTTTTGCTTTCATCCTGGTGCCCCAACGAATTGCAGAACGGGGTGCTTAATGTTCAGCAGCCAGTTTGAAGTACTAAAAAATTATAAAAGCTGTTAAATTGAATTGGACCTCTTCTTCATAATACTGACTTGCAAACCATTACACCATGTCAATATTTAATTGCCTAACTTTGCGTTTTTATTGAAAAATGTGAATAATGTTAATTTTTCCCATTTTCCCCCACCTTTGTAAGGGCAAAATGGGAAATAATATTTCACACACAAAAACTAGTCGTAAATGAAAATCCTAACAGCTGACATATATTTCAGATGCAAAAATTATTTATGAATGTCATGTAAACTATAGATGTTTATGCTTCACCTACTGCACATACATGGAAAACCTCGTATTCAATGTCGACCCCCCTCACACGAATTCTGGGTCCACATGAGACAGACTCCACATCAGATCCAACCCTCTTCAAAGTAGACAAGACAACAGAGGAATTCATCACCTTCTTCCAATTTGCTCCTATCACTGGACGAATTCGGCTGTTTTAGTTTTGAGGATGTTCTGGAATTTGGACCACATAAAAATAAACATGTGTAAAAAACAACTATTTTCACCTTTTCTCATGATAAGACGGAGTTAATTAATATAGAGCAAAAAAATAGCTGTTCTGTCTCTCTCTATTTTTACACATGTTTATTTTTCTGTGTTACTTTTGGAATTGTTAATATGTGTCTGGACATAAAACCTGGAAGCTACGGCAAAAGGAGGCATGTTCCATGACTGTGGTGTAGGAATTGCCCCCTGTGATGGGGATTCCAACTCTGCTGTGCTAGCCTCTTGCACGGACTTTTTATTTTTATTTCATGGCCAACATTGGACCACTTTAGTCAATATTATGAATTAAATTATTCTATTTTTCGTTGGCCCAATACATTTTCGTTCTTTCAGATGGTGCCCTTCTCTCCTCATCCGAAGTCATCCTTCGCACTCTCTGTTAATTTTTATTGTTGTGTGATATGTTTGTCCTGGAGTATCTTGAGCGCGTTGTCTTACCTGTCAAATCCTCTATCGTAATCTGTAATTTTATCATGTCCACCTTGATCTTGGTGATCCTTATTATTCCATAACTTCTCAATTGTTCTCCTGCTAAATCTATTTTCTGTTGTCCTCATCAAACGTGTAAGGAGAGAGATCCATTTCTTTTTCATTGCACTTGTCACTGGCTCTAATTCTTTATAAACTGTTTCATTTGAAGCTATTATCCAAACTTCGTCTTTTTAGTATTTTTTATGCTTTCGTGGATTTAATAGACCACGTTTGCCTGCTAGTTTTTCTTTATTAGACTCGAAATCAAAAAATATTTGGTATGGAACATGAAAAAACGCCGAAATAATTTATATGGGGCAGAATAGTGTAATAATGAGACAGACTGGGACAATATGCCGTTCTGTCCCACCCCATTCTGCAACGTAGCACACATTCACCTACGTAACATTTCGTGACCACCACGAAACACCATTAATATTTAAATTACCTAAAACTGAAGCTGGGGTGCGGCCTTGCCGCAGTGGATACACCGTTTCCCGTGGGATCACCGAAATTAAGCGCTGGCGGGCATGACCGGCACTTGGATGGGTGACCATCCAGGCCGCCATGTGCTGTTGCTATTTTTCGGGGTGCACTCAGTCTCGTGATGCCACGTGAGGAGCTACTCTACCGAACGGTAGCGGCTCCGGTCAAAGAAAACCACCATAGCGACCGGGAGAGCGGTGTGCTGACCACACGTCCCTCCTATCCGCATCCTCAACTGAGAATAACACGGCGGTCGGATGGTCCTGATGGGCCACTTGTGGCCTGAAGACGGAGTACTTAAAACTGAAGCTGAGGAGTCAATCAAGACAATGGTAATTACTTAGTTTAATTGTAACAAACATACGATTACTTACTTGTGAGATGTTAAAGACTGAATACTACAGAAACGTGTCGAAATACCTGTCGACGCAGAACAGGAAACAATACAGCACGTAATCGCTTCGATGTTATGTTAGATATTTTACGTCGACCGTTCAACATGATTATAACAATATCCGAGAGATGTCAGCACACACGTGGCAAAAGACACCGTTACTCCTTTCTGCCACATGTCTCCCTAAACTTCTTTTCTTGGCTGGAGTCCGCCTGCTTAGCTGGGGGTTACAGTTGTGGGTTGGCAGGAGGTCCAACCCAGGAATACTAGAGGAAGCCGAAAGGCACGCGTTTTAGCTCACGCAGGATGGCGTGAGGTCTGGAACAGGACAGGGAAATTAGAATTTAGAAAAACGGACGTAGCTGGAGGAATACTTAACTTTAATCCATTAAAGGTGAACGTCGGTCTGACGGTACATGATTATCAAGATCAATAGCAACTGATAATGGCGCCTTGCTAGGTCGTAGCAAATGACGTAGCTGAAGGCTATGCTAACCATCGTCTCGGCAAATGAGGACGTATTTTGTCAGTGAACCATCGCTAGCAAAGTCGGTTGTACAGCTGGGCGACTCCTAGGAAGTCTCTCTAGACCTGCCGTGTGGCAGCGCTCGGTCTGCAATCACTGACAGTGGCGACACGCGGGTCCGACATATACTAACGGACCGCGGCCGATTTAAAGGCCACCACCTAGCAAGTGTGGTGTTTGGCGGTGACACCACATTCCTCCCCCGCAAATCGGCGTACGGTTGTGTTATAAGGCTTCCGCCCGCCGTGGGAAGGACCCCATGTTGACGTATGCGACGAGGTGGGGAGCCTAGGTTGTGCCACCCGCACCCTGCCATTCGGACCGCGGGGAGCTAGGAAACGCCTGAAAACCTGCTGCAGGGAGCACGCCAACATGCGGTGTATGCGCCCGCAGAGAGACAGAAGGGGCCGAAGGGTCGACCTCCATCGGGTCGGGGCACCCGTTGGGCGAAGACGACATATGGTTCGGAGCGGGCAAGAGTTCCATGTCGGAGGACAACTGGTCACGGGAAGCGATCGGCGGCGCGTGACCCAGGGAGGCGTCCGGCGTTTGCAGCGACGCGTCCGCTGCGGGCGTCGCCGGCGGGAGAACAGGCGGCAGCGGCGGCGGTGGTGGCGGCGGCGCGTCGCCATGGGGCAAAATGGAAGGCAGCGTCGGTAACACCTGGGGCTGAGGCGAGTCGGTAGATGGGTCGCCAGGGCGCTGACCGGACGGCACCGTCGCTGAAAGTAGACGGCGAGCGGCAGATCCTATGCGACGACAGAGGCGCAGCTGGTTGAGATGCCGGCGCACCTCACCAGAGGCCCCCAAAACCAGATACATAGTGCGGCCGAGGCAGCGAAGAATGCGCCCTTCGAGCCAACGCCGTGAACCTCGGTAGTGACGATAGTAGACAACGTCGCCTGGAGCAAAAGCAGGTGTCTGCCGCTGCTCAGGAACCTGATGCGGCGGATGTAGCAAAGACATCAAGGTCCGATGATGACGACCATGGAGCAACTCAGCCGGCGAGCGACCATCTCGGGGCTAGAGCAATACGAGGACAAAAAGAGCAATAACGCGTCCTCCCAAGAATGCGACTCTTTCAACTTCAACATCTGTGACTTGAAAGTCCTGACCAATCGTTCAGCGGCACCGTTTGACTGTGACGAAAACGGCGCGGACGTCAGATGTTGAATACCATTGGCCTTGCAGAATGACTGAAATTCTGCGGACATGAACTGTGGACCATTGTCGGAAACAATAGTCTGTGGGAGACCTTCAATGCAAAAGATAGCAGATAACGCTTGGATGGAGGCAGATGACGTCGTGGAAGACATCCGGACAACAAAAGGAAAATTACTGAAGGAATCGACCACAACCAACCATCGAGCATTCCAGAATGGACCAGCAAAATCTATGTGTAAGCGTTGCCAAGGGGAAGTGGCTTTTGGCCATGCAAAGAATTTCCGCGGCGGTGCGGATTGTTGTGCGGCACACACCATGCAAGAAGAGCACATATTCGTAATCGCAGCATCGATTCCGAACCAAGTACAGTGCTGACGAGCAAGTTGTTTCGTTCTCACTATACCCCAATGTCCTTGGTGGAGAAGCCGTAACACAGAGGACTGTAACGAACGTGGGACCACGACCCTGGACTGATCATTATCAGAACGCAACAGCAAAACACCACGGCGAACAAAAAGTCTCTCCTTGTGAGCGAAGATGGGCCGATCCCCCACGTTTCCAGGGATGAGCAGCGAGCGAGCCACATTAAACGCCGTATTTTACCACTTATTTCCATGGAAGCATTTTTCGGCGCACCCCAGCTAACTCTCTTCAGTGCTACAATTGAAAAAAAGTCGCCGGCCGGTTCTAGGCGCTTCGGTCTGGAACCGCGCGACTGCTACGGTCGCAGGTTCGAATCCTGCCTCGGGCATCGATGTGTGTGATGTCCTTAGGTTAGTTAGGTTTAAGTAGTCCTAAGTTCTAGGGGACTGATGACCTCAGATGTTAAGTCCCATAGTGCTCAGAGCCATTTGAACGATTTTCAAAAGCAGTCGTAATGTTAGTTGAAAATGACTCAGGATTAATGTTGTCACTGCCCCTAAACCAATAACGAATTTTGTAGGGAGCACATTGTGCTCATGTCGGAGCGACCTAAATGCTTGTAAATCAATAAACTGGTAGCCAAGATCGCAAGAATTCTTTTTTTTCCATGATTACCGGTTTCGGTGAAACCAAAGCAGCCATCATCGGATCTAGGGAGGACAGAAATCACTATAAAAGTGGCCTTGGATTCCACTTACATAACATGTATACATATAAAAATGTAGTTACAAACCTTAGCACACATACATGTTACAACACCAAGGCAAACAATGGTGATATTAATAGTTGCCTATAACACGCAGGCCTTACAAAATTGTCGTAAGTAGCACAAAGGCGTCCAAGAGGGATGACATTATAATTCTTAAGTATCTCCATCACATACAAGCGCAAACTAGGTACTACCGCAACTCCGGCTCTGTTCCTACACCACAGGCCGCGTCGAGAGATGGCGCTAGCAGAAGAGGCGCCAATGAATATCACAGCTCGCGTCATAACAGGCCCTGCGTGTGTGCTAACACTACGTCATTAGGGCTTTTACATAATTCTAGAGATTACTGTATCATGTAAACACATACAAAACTTATGAAAGCTGCATACCTACACAATTGCACATCTGCCTGGTCACATATACGACATACCGAAAAGCAAATGCAAATTTCATGACAACTGAGGAATTACAAAAATGTGCATCTGTCTGGTCCTATACGTAATAAGATACGAACATACATAGATATTTTATGGGATCTGCAGGGTTATACACAGCCCATCAGTCTGATGATATGTAAAATATACCGAGAGTATATACAAATTTTAAGAACATTACAGGGTTACACAGTGCATACCCGTCTTGTCAAATATAAAAATACCAGTATAGCACACCTTGCGTATAAGCGCAGATTTTTCCGGTCATATCAAATGCACATCTGCCTGGTTACATATAAAACATACCGAAAAGAAATGCAAATTTTCTGGACTACCGAGTTACACAAGTGCATATCTATCTGGTCATATATAAAACCTACCAAAAGTCATAGACAAATTTAAGAACACTGCAGGGTTACACAAATGCATATCCGTCTGGTTTTATATTAAAAAACATACCGATAAAATACACATTGCGTATGAGCTTATGGGTTTTGGTCTTAAAAACCACTTAATATAAGAAGTACAACTGTGTAGCAGCTTCATGTAAATGAACCACAATCATCTAACAAAACCAATATCGAAAGGTTATGCCAACTTATGTCTACTCTATACTTACGTAGCCGTAAAAGACCCTGTTCTTTGGAGTACGCGGCGATCACCGGACCAAAAACCAAGAAAACGTTAAAGGGGGGGGGGGGGGGGGCGTCTTGCCTATCGCCCTAAAATGCGACATTCTCCCCACATTCATAAAAGAACTGTTCCCATAGTTCACTGTTGCTTCAATGGGCTCTATAGGGCCTCGTCAAAAATACTAAATACATTATGGTCTGCAAAGTTGATCATTAAGCAATAAGTTAGGGTATCTCTTTTTGTTTCTATGAAATTGAATGTTTTCTAGAATGTCAAGCTTTTTTCCTTTGGGGGCCGTATGCAAAATCTCTATGTCTCGGCGTATATCTAACACTTTATGCTTAGACGCCCGCAGATGGTCTCCAAATGCAGTCCTGTAATGTGCATCTGTGTGTTCTCGAAAACGTGTAAAAAACGACCTTCCTGTCTGCCCGACATAGAACCCTTCGCATCGTACTTTATAGACCCCTGTGCTTTGTATTTATCTGTTTGGATTTCTACAGTAGTTCCGACCGTAGGTTACTTTTTGTATTGAACGCGAACACCACGTTCGACTTACGAACTGTCATTCAATTTTATCTGATGTCGGACCATTATAGGTCATAGGGACATATCTTTTCGGATTGGTCTTACTAGATAATTTGTTCTTATTTCTTTTTACATTCTTATAAATAACGTCGACAATAGATGGATCGTATCCATTATTATGTGCTATGTTTGCCATTGTTTGCCTTGATGTTGTAACCCGTATGTGTCCTACCGAATGTAACTAAATTTTTATATGTATACACGTTATATAAGTGGAATCCAAGCCCACTTTTATAGTGTTTTTTGTCCTCGCTAGATCCGATGATGGCGGCTTTGGTTTCGCCGAAACAGGTAATCATGGAATAAAAAGAATTCTTGCGATCATGGTTACCAGTTTATCTTTTTCCAATAACGAATGTCTATAGCAAGTGTGATTCCAAATTCAAACTAATTTGTTGATAACCAACGCCCTGTTACATTAGTAGATAATCCTAAGTGTCCGCCCCCGTTAGCTGAGTGGTCAACATGGTGCAATGCCACACCATGGGGCCCGGGTTCGATTCCCGGTTGGGGCAGGAGATTTTCTCCGCTCAGGGACTGGGTGTTGTGTTGTCCTCATCATCATTTCATCCCCATCTCCGAAGCGCAAGTCGCCCAATATGGCGTCGAATGTAATAAGTACTTACCGTCAGCGGCCGAACTTCTCCGAATGGGGGACTCCCGGCCCACAATGCCGTACTATCAATTCCCTTTCAATGATCATAAGTGGAAGTAAAGGAAATCTCCAGGACAGTATAAAAAATGCGTTAGGGACAACACAGGAGACAGCTCTGTAGTACAGATAAAGCCCCACTTTCACTTAAATCAGTATCTATAAGGCCATGTGAAATTCATAACGGAAAATGTGATTACTAAACCACTATTTTTTTATCATTCTGTACGTTTTTAACTGAGTCCATAAGAGTTATTTCGAGTATCTCTTGCAATCCTTCCCCTTGAATGACACTTTTCTGTCCTGTACACTAAGTAAAATAAGGTTAAAAAAAGAGGCGTTCAGCTTTGTATGTTCGGTCAAAACTAGCACAGTAGGTTTCCACGGGCTTCTTTGGGAGAGCTAGAGCTAGAGAGAGAGAGAAGAGAGAGGGGGTGGGGGTAATTAAAAGGGGCTTTAGCTGAGGAGTTATTTTTAAAAAAGATCAATAACCCTTCTCCGCAGGCGTCGGATGGTAGCCACAACGTTGAAACTGTAGAAACACCGAATTAGAAAAATGTGAGAATTTTTTCGTGTCCGCCCGCGTAGGTGAGTAGTAAACGCTGCTGGCTGCCGTCCGGGAGGTCCGGGTTCATTTCCCGATATTGCCTGGGGGATTTCCTTGATGGAAGGACTGGAACGGGGTGCACTCAGCCTCGTGATGCCAACTGAGGAGCTACTCGTAGCGGTTAAAAGTTCGAGAAACTCTACAATGACCGCGAGAGTGATGTGCTGGCCCCACGCCCCTACATACCGTATCCAGTGACGCCACTGCCAGAGGATAACACGGAGGTCGATCGCGCCCGATTGGCAGGCATAGGGCCAGAATGCGGAACTTTACTTAGTTCGCGTTCTTTCGCGTATAATACAAACGAAATGGCACGAAAGGTAAATAATTTTGTCCCTTATTAAAATGAATACTCTCTTCCATGCATTTAGTATAACCGTCCCTGATACATTACACACACACACACACACACACACACACACACACACACACACACACACACACACACACGAAAACATTACTTCGTGGTGTAGTAGAGGGTACGTGGGGGCGCATAATACGTGGGACACACGCTCAAGGATATTTCAACTCAGTAAAGACAAGGCAATATTAACCAATCAAACATAAACCCTGGCTTGTAATTTCCAACAGTTTTTATCTAACAGTTAAATGAAAACTGCAAGATGTTGTTACCCCCAGAATAATATACATAATTGCCGTAGAATTTGAAACATTACTAAACGGGGTAAATGTCTACGGGCGTGAAAGCCCTCGCCAAACAATAAATAATTTTAAAACCCTCTTTACATAAATCTTAAGGACCATACAAACAATAAATTGTCTGCTGAGGAAAACTGCCACAGGAGCAAAAAAATGGTTCAAATGGCTCTGAGCACTATGGGACTTAACTTCTGAGGTCATCAATCCCCTAGAACTTAGAACTACTTAAACCTAACTAACCTAAGGACATCACACACATCCACGCCCGAGGCTGGATTCGAACCTGCGAACGTAGTTGCCGCGCAGTTCCAGACTGTAGTGCCTAGAACCGCTCGGCCACACCGGCCGGCTAATAATTATATACAAGAAGAAAAACAGCATAAATCTCTTAATTTTACAAAAGACTGCCACTATAGGTGGATTACACTTAATAGCAAATGTCAAAAAGAAGTGCCAGAAAATCAAACCCGGGGTTATTTCGGAGTGCACAGGCACCAACTCAGATATACACTCCTTGCCATTATCTCAAGTGCGTCCAAAACAGGCAAACCACTGTTCAATAAGTTGTGCACCACTGGTCAATACGAAACAGATAACATAGGCGCGCAAACAATGGGAGAGCCGTTAACGTCCGATTCAGTAGTGTATCCGGTGGCAGGCCACTTTCACATGTTCACATCGCTTAGCAGTACAGACGAGACAATAACCCTCTCACCAGACGCAGTACACACTCGCCGACCCCACGCACGTCTCCGTCCGCAGCCCCACTGCCCACGTGACGGAAAGATGTACAGCAGGCGCACAGAGCGACCGCCGACAACCCGACTGCACACCGAAGCGCCAACCAACCGACCAAAACCAGCCTTCTGCGCACATGCCTCTTCTGTGGGTATTTCGTCCCGGTATGTGTGTAGTATTAACGCATTGGAGGTTTCACCTAATGATTCTTGGGCTTTATCGTCAAGTGCTTCTAGTGTTTATGCGTCTTCACGATTGCCAGTTTCATGGACAGTATCCTCTTCTGGTGGACTCTTTAAAGGTGGAGAAGTGCCACTGGCCGTTTGTGGCGGTCACGTTTGTCATTGGTTTTTCCGAGTTGGTTGAGAAGTGGGTTGCCAGAAACCCAAGTCTTGTCGTAGAATTTCTCTGCTATCAGGCGAAATCTGTCGATGACTAGTGGTTCCTCCGCTGCTTCATGGAGATATTTGGCGGGGAAATATCGTGGCACTTGGTAAATCCTTCTGAGAGCTTTGTTTTGCAGCATTTCCCCAGACTGTACATGCGTAGTCCATTATTGGTCGTACACACGATCTGAAGAGATGCAGTCCGCCTGTTGCAGGGAGCGTCGAGTTCTCGTTGATGAGTGGGTATAGTTGACCTAGTCTGAGACGTTTTCTGCCAGGCTGCGTCTATGTGTTTCTTCCAGGTGAGTCCTCTATCAAGTATGACTCCCAGATACTTTGCAGAGTCAGTCCACTGAATGTTGGTGCCGAAGAGCTGTACATTCGCTATCACCAGACGGCGTCTTTTAGTGAGCAGCAGAGCTTGGCTTTTGGTGGCGTTGAAACCAATTCTCTTCTTCGTTTGCCAGCTTTCTAGGTCTGAGCAGGCTTCTTACAGTCTTCTGTGGAGGGTGTCTGGTCGTCGACTCCTCGTGATGAGTGCTGTATCGTCAGCGTATATCGCTCGGCGGATACGTGGCGTCTCTGGTATATCTGCAGTGTAGACACTCTAATGGGTGGGGCCCATGACAGAACCCTGCGGTACTCCTGCTTCAACAGGTCGCTCCGTAGACAGTGCACTATCCAGTCTGACCTTGAATGTCCTGCCAGTGAGGTAACTTCTTAGCAGCTGAATGTATGCTGTTGGGATGCCATAACCAAACATGTTGTGCAGCAGTCCCTGATGCCACACGCTATCAAATGCGCGGGTGACATCAAGCAGGACAATGCCGGAGTATTCTCTTTGGTTGAAGGCTAAGATGGCTTCTTCGGTGACGCGTAAGAGCTGATGCCTAGTTGAAGCCTTCTCCCCACAGCGTCGTGCGCCTAAATAGCCGAAAAGCAACCAAAGAGGAAAACCACGGCCACGCGATACAGAGTCGATCGCAGAGATCTTACATGAATACAGAAAAGCGACTGGCGCCAATGGCGCCACGTATCAGCGGAATTGCGGGTCAGCCAATCTCGACGAACGTTTAACGAGTCTGTTAAAGACAGAATGCCTCACAGCATGGCGTGTTCAACTAGTGATGAAACTGTATACTTCTATATCAACGCGGTTCGTATAATGCAACTACATAAAGGTTATTTTTATTGTGTTATGCGCCCTCGCTTCTTTTTATTTGTAAAGCACCTTTAGTGGCCGGTAATACGGTTTATTAGTGTGCAAAAAACTCGCTTTATAATAATTAAAGGTTTGTTACTGCAGAGCAGATTTTTGTTATTGTTTTGTTGTTGAATGAGAAACAATATTTTGTAGCACAGGTTTCGTGTCGTTACAATATTCTTTCTGCTTTTTATTTGTGGTTTTATTAGTTAATACCTGTCGTCCTGGAATTGTACTTATATAGTTTGTATACCAAAAGTGACAGATTTCCGACGATTTACGAGCAACTACGACTTAACACTTCACCTCGAGTGATCACTGCGTCTCGGTTTGGTTTGGTTACTGTATATTGTGTTGCCAAATGACACTCTGTGCTTTTAGTTCTCTCGTTGTTTGTGTTGTTGTTTATATGTGTATTTTAATATCCTTCGGGTTTTATTCTGAGTGTGTGTGTGTGTGTGTGTGTGTGTGTGTGTGTGTGTGTGTGTGTGTGTGTGTGTGTGTGTGTGTGCGGGCGCGCGCGCGCCCATGTGCAACACCTTTCCTCATTTTATTTGCTCTCTTTGCTATAAGTTTTTATTGGTTCAGTGTTGGCAAGTGAAAGTCATCACATCACGTACTTATGGATGCGACCTTGACGTGATGTTGCAATCTAGAATTAGAGGATCACTCTCAATACGACCCAAAAAGTTGCTGAGATCAGCATTAGCATTCCCAGAACTGATAACAACAGCATCAATTTTCCCGTAAACGCCGACGTCAGCCGCCACTGCTCACGCAGTTGTACTCATCATATTTCGGTAACATCAGCATTCCCGGAATGATGACATCATCACATCTAGACAATTGCACCAAGGTCGTCACATCATGATGTCACGGCCCTGTGGAGGCCCACCCATACCCCGCCGCTGGCATCCATATGTGTTGTAGTAAGAAGCAGAGTTAAAAAGATGTGAGGTGAGATACTTTGACACTGCCACATGAGTGACTTCATGGCGTGTTCTGAAAAAATAAAATAAAAAAATTGTGATAACGTGAGCCATTTAGACATTATGCTGTGTGTGAAACCTACAAAGTTGTTAATCCTCTAACCGAACTCTGTGTGACTGAACCTAAACGAATGGTGGCCCATTTTGCCATAATAACGGCTTCCCTATCTAACAGCAAAGTACTGGACATATTCTGTAAGCAGTCCAAAAATACACTCCTGGAAATGGAAAAAAGAACACATTGACACCGGTGTGTCAGACCCACCATACTTGCTCCGGACACTGCGAGAGGGCTGTACAAGCAATGATCACACGCACGGCACAGCGGACACACCAGGAACTGCGGTGTTGGCCGTCGAATGGCGCTAGCTGCGCAGCATTTGTGCACCGCCGCCGTCAGTGTCAGCCAGTTTGCCGTGGCATACGGAGCTCCATCGCAGTCTTTAACACTGGTAGCATGCCGCGACAGCGTGGACGTGAACCGTATGTGCAGTTGACGGACTTTGAGCGAGGGCGTATAGTGGGCATGCGGGAGGCCGGGTTGACGTACCGCCGAATTGCTCAACACGTGGGGCGTGAGGTCTCCACAGTACATCGATGTTGTCGCCAGTGGTCGGCGGAAGGTGCACGTGCCCGTCGACCTGGGACCGGACCGCAGCGACGCACGGATGCACGCCAAGACCGTAGTATCCTACGCAATGCCGTAGGGGACCGCACCGCCACTTCCCAGCAAATTAGGGACACTGTTGCTCCTGGGGTATCGGCGAGGACCATTCGCAACCGTCTCCATGAAGCTGGGCTACGGTCCAGCACACCGTTAGGCTGTCTTCCGCTCACGCCCCAGCATCGTGCAGCCAGCCTCCAGTGGTGTCGCGACAGGCGTGAATGGAGGGACGAATGGAGACGTGTCGTCTTCAGCGATGAGAGTCGCTTCTGCCTTGGTGCCAATGATGGTCGTATGCGTGTTTGGCGCCGTGCAGGTGAGCGCCACAATCAGGACTGCATACGACCGAGGCACACAGGGCCAACACCCGGCATCATGGTGTGGGGAGCAATCTCCTACATTGGCCGTACACCACTAGTGATCGTCGAGTGGACACTGAATAGTGCACGGTACATCCAAACCGTCATCGAACCCATCGTTCTACCATTCCTAGACCGGCAAGGGAACTTGCTGTTCCAACAGGACAATGCACGTCCGCATGTATCCCTTGCCACTCAACGTTCTCTAGAAGGTGTAAGTTAACTACCCTGGCCAGCAAGATCTCCGGATCTGTCCCCCATTGAGCATGTTTGGGACTGGATGAAGCGTCGTCTCACGCGGTCTGCACGTCCAGCACGAACGCTGGTCCAACTGAGGCACCAGGTGGAAATGGCATGGCAAGCCGTTCCACAGGACTACATCCAGCATCTCTACGATCATCTCCATGGGAGAATAGCGGCCTGCATTGCTGCGAAAGGTGGATATACACTGTACTAGTGCCGACATTGTGCATGCTCTGTTGCCTGTGTCTATGTGCCTGTGGTTCTGTCAGTGTGATCATGTGATGTATCTGACCCCAGGAATGTGTCAATAAAGTTTCCCCTTCCTGGAACAATGAATTCACGGTGTTCTTATTTCAATTTCCAGGAGTGTACTAAGATTGTGTAATGCAATTACGCTAAGTATTTGGTTGCTGGGAAGTTGCATTAGTTATCACGTATGTTATTTGTTCGACATAGTACGTCCATTAGGCAGCTCGCATTTTTGCTGTTCCTGCCCGTATACTCGTAAATTTCTACTAAGTCGATGACTGCTAAAAGTGTTGACTACGTATAGATTTTTAATGGAGCATTTGTTAATGGTTTGTGCGATTTGATGACTGGCTATGCGTTTAAGATTTTCTGTGCTGAACTTTGCGTTCTTCTACACGGAAATCGATTCGCCAGCCACGTTACTGGGGACAGATACTTGCTGTAAACTCATGACCCGGTAAGATGATTATATTGGGAAACATGTTCCCCTTACCAGCGAATGTCTTTGCTAGTGTTAAGAATAGGGATACAAATATAGTAAGGGGAGCGCAAAGAATATCTATACATGTGTAGTGTCCTGTCTTGCTGGCAGATATTTCTTCCTCAAATTAAGGCCTATGTTTGATACAAGAGTGTTCTGTTGGCCAGGAATGCCAGTGATCGTCTGTTTTTTAAGTCCTCCCTGCTCAGTGCTTCATGGGTTATTTTGATGCCAAGGTAGCGGAATTCGTTAACTTCTTTTACTTCATGACCACGAATACTGATTTTAGATTTTTAGCTATGCTCATTTCTGCTACTTCTCATTACTTCTTCGATCTACTGTCTATATTATGTAGCTATTAGACTGTTCATTCCATTCAACACATCCAGTAATTCTTCTTCACTTTCACTGAGGACAGCAATGTCTTCATCGAAACTTACCCTTCGCTTTCAATTTTAACTCCAATCTTAACACCGAGCGAGTTGGCGCAGTGGTTAGCACACTGGACTCGGGAGGATGACGCTTTAATCCAGTGTCCGGACATCCTGATTTAGGTTTTCCGTGATTTCCCTAATTCGCTCCGGGCAAATGCCGGGATGATTCCTTCGAAAGGGCACGGCCGACTTCCTTCCCCGTCCTTCCCTAATCCGATGAGAGCGATGACCTCGCAGTTTAGTCTCTTCCCCAAACAACCCCAACCCAATCATTCGTTATTTTATTTCCAGCAATGCTTTTCCGATGAACAGATTGAATAGTAGGTGTGAAAGAATGCATCTCTCTTGGTTCTCTGATGGTTCTTGTACATATTATAAATTACCTATATTTCACTTTAGTTTATCGCTATCTTTCTCAGAATTTCCAGCATCTTGCACCATTTGACACTGTCGAACGCTTTTCCCAATCTCTCGATTTTTCTACGGTTTTGCTTCTATTATCAACCGTTTCGTCAAAACGGCCTCTCTTGTGTGTTTACCTTTCCTAAAGGCGAACTGATCGTCACCTAACAAGTCTTTAAGTTTCTTTTCCATTTTTCTGTGTATTATTCTTGTCAGTAACTTAGATGCATGAACTGTTAAGCTGACTGTGCGATAATTCGCTCACTTGTCGGTTCTTACAGTCTTTGGAACTGTGTCGATGATGTTTGACCGAAAATCTGATGGTATATCGCCAGTTCTAAGCATTCTACACAGCAACGTGAATAGTCGTTTTGCTGCCATTTCCACTGATGATTTTAGAAATTCCGTTGTAATGTTATCTATCCCTTCTGCCTTCTTTGATCTTACGTCTTCCAAAGTTCTTTTAAGTTCTGACTCTGATACTGGAGACCCTATCTCATCCCTATCGACTCCGGCTTCTTGATCTATCACGTCATCAGACAAGACCTCCCCTCATATAGCCGGTCAATGTACTCTCCCCATCTGTCCGGTCTCTCCTCGGCAGTGCAATCCCACAGCACACTTAATGTTACCGCCCTTTTTTTATAATTTCACCGAAGGTTGTTTTGACTTTTCTACATGCTGAATCAGTCGTGCAGATTTCTTCACATTTTTCATGTAATTTCTTCATATTTTCATGCAGTCATTTCACATTAGCTTCCCTGCACTTCCCATTTATTTAATCCGTAAGTGACTTGTATATCCGCACTTCTGAATTTCCCTCAAAATTCTTCACTGCCTTCTTTCATCGATCAGCTGAAGCATTTCTTACCTTCCTCTCAGCTTGTTTCCAACTTCTATCCTGGCTGTTTTAAGACATGTACATTCCTCTTCAACTGAACGACATAACGAGCTAGTCATTGTCGCAATATCTACAGCCTCAGAGAATTTCAAGCGTATGCCTTCATTCCTTAGTTTCTTTTCCGTATCCCACTTCTTTGCACATTGATTCTTCCTGACTAGTATCTTAAACTTCAGCCTATTCATCATCATCGCCGGCCGAAGTGGCCGAGCGATTCTAGGCGCTACAGTCTGGAACCATGCGACCGCTACGGTCGCAGGTTCGAATCCTAGCTCGGGCATGGGCGTGTGTGATGTCCTTAGGTTTAAGTAGTTCTAAGTTCTAGAAGACTGATGACCTCAGAAGTTAAGTCCCATAGTGCTCAGAGCCATTTGAACCATCATCATCACTAAATTGTGATCTGTGTCCGTATCTGTTCCTGGATACACATTAAAGTCCAATATCTGATTTCGGAATTTCTACTTGACCATATTGTAATCTAATTGAAATCTTCCCGTACCTACCGAGGTTGGTTCAAATGGCTCTGAGCACTATGAGACTTAACCTCTGTGGTCATCAGTCCCCTAGAACTTAGAAGTACTTAAACCTAACTAACCTAAGGACATCACGCACATCCATGCCCGAGGCAGGATTCGAACCTGCGACCGTAGCAGTCGCGCGGTTCCGGACTGAGCGCCTAGAACCGCTAGACCACCGCGGCCGGCCCTCCCGAGGTATTACAAGTATACTTTCTCCTCTTGTGAGTCTTGAAGAGAGTTTTTGCTATTACGAACTGAAATTTATTGCAGAACTGAATAAGTTTTTGCCGGCCGGTGTGGCCGAGCGGTTCTAGGCAATTCAGTCTGGAACCGCGCGACCGCTACGGTCGCAGATTCGAATCCTGCTTCGGTCATGGATGTGTGTGATATCCTTAGGTTAGTTAGGTTTAAGTAGGTCTAAGTTCTAGGGGACTGATGACCTCAGAAGTTAAGTCCCATAGTGCTCAGAGCCATTTGAACCATTTTTTTGAATAAGTCTTTCTCCTGTTTCATTACCAAGCATATACTTTCCTGTTAGCCAGTCTTCTATACCTCCATATACAACCACATATTGTGCTCCATGACTTTTAGATTTTCATGTCCTTTTACGTACTGAATTATCCGTTCAACATCCTCATATAGCCGACTTTCTCTGGATTCTGATGAGAACAACCCTATCACTGAACTGTTCGCAGTAACTCACTCTCTGTCCTGCCTTCCTTTTCATTATTAATCCTACTCGCGTTATATACTTCACTGATCCTCACTAAATCAGATTGCATTTCCCCTTTTTTTCTACTTTCCCTACCACGTTCAAACGTCTGACATCCCACTCGTCGACCAGTCAGTGTGCTGAGGAGACTTAACCTCTTAGCTGTTAATGACTTATAAGCTGGTTATATGACCATGACCTTGCTTTCCGATGTGTTAGGTTAGTGCTCCAACATTACAACAATTAAGTTTATATGTGTAAATGTGCTAGAGTTCCACCCCATTATGCTAATGTCAGTAGGCAATTGTAAAATACGCACGATTACACGTCCTGTTCCATCGAATCTGTAATTATTCACCACCTGCATAAAACGTTTCTGATACTTGTTGTGTGTGTTACGCATAAAGTACGGGATCTGTTCGTCAGGTTGCGCTGGAGTAAAAGACGTGGGGTATAATTACCAGTTGACAATATTACGAAAGTCTATTTCTTTCTACTGAGTTCACAGCTTGTGGTCTAGTGGCTAGCGTTGCTGCATCTGGATCACGGGGTCCCGGCTTCGATTTCCGGCCGGGTTGAGGATTTTCTGTGCCCAGGCACTGGGTGTTTGTGTTGTCCTCATCATTTCATCGTCATCATTCGTGAGTGTGGCTAGACTGGACTGTGCAAAAGAAATGGACTGTGTAAAAAACTGGGCTGATGACCGTGCAGTTGAGTGCCGCACAAACCATCTTTCTACCGTGGAGATAGTAAACCAGCCCAGTGTTTACGCACACATTGTCCGAACAGCTATCAGACTGAAATGCTCGCTAATGCTCCACGCATGTCGCTATACTTCGTTTTTTTATGTGGATTATAATGCAACGGCGTCACAACAGTATATTACGAATTACTAATCTGCATTTCGCATCTGGTAGTTCAGTGCGACAGTATGCGTGTGACGTCTGTGCGCACGGAGCTGTGACTGCTCGAACCTTGAGTTGAATAAACGACTGCTGTCGGTTTGCTGTTTATACGCACGTACGGTTAGAAGACGTCCACTGCTTACGGAATAAAAAGCATGTGTAGGATACCGAACTGGTAGAATGCATAACCATGGACAGCATCAGTGCATTGTCCTCAAGTGCTCAATGAGTACATAACGTTTCAGGTACAGCTTATTGTAGGCTTTCCGATTCGGGCAAACTATTTCATTCTCATATAAATGTCCCAGTATTTAAAATTTATTGGGTTTTGCGTATCGCTAATCTGAAATGAAAACGCGTTGGGTCACGACATGTGCCAATCACGTTCAGTATCTCACACACGTCATCAAGGCCAGTGACGTCTCTATGCGCGTGAGATGAATTGAGTCAGAAGGTGGACGCAGCACATCGATAAATGCACTCAGTATGGAGCTGATGAGCTGCGTGACATCTTGGTGGTGTACAGTCTCTCTACATCAGTTTACAGATACACGTTAGGATGTGGTGCTGGCACGTATATCGATGCAAGGCGCTCGTTCTTCTCGTATTAAGGGAGAAATTGGAATATAAAACGACGTTTCTTTCTTTGCATCTGGAAGGCCATCCACGGTGGGTAGCTCAGCTGGCAGTTTTTGACGGGCGAGATGATCACGCAGACGAAAACACATATACCATGTATTTGTTGGCGGTTTCACGTGACAGGGAGAACTACGTTATAGATCCATGGAACTTCTTTTGCAATAGGTGTAGCTTTACAGCGTGAAAAGACTGGAGCTGGTCACGCTTTGTAGAGCTTACAGACAAAGCATCGACTCTTTGGTGGTAGTAATAGTTTGTCATTCCTTCTAGAGCACATTATAGCGGCGTCGGTGCTCCTAATTGTGTTAAAGGCAGGCATGCAATTACTCAAAAGGAGATGCGTTTCCCTAACGCCAGGCAGTTAATTCCACCAATTTCTTTCATTTTGAACTGTTCCACCACTTTTTACTGGTGGTCACGCATGACAAGGCTGCCGTGGACACAATAACGTAATCTTCGATGCACCCACAGTGGTGTAGTACAATATCTTACCATACGTGTGGGGGAAGTACTTTAGTTATAAATAGAATCTGAAGACCCAGGAAAATTGATCAACCATATGCTGCAAGACGTGGTAGACAGTGATAAACAGTGTAACGATTTCCTCGTTAAATAACTGATACTATAGACAAGCAGATAGTATATTGCGTTTGACAGGCTGGTTCTTTTTTTTTTCTAGGAAATAACATGGCTCGACAGTATCACCGTAAAAGGAACAGACCGTGTCTCCTGATGTCTTAATATAACAATTGCGTTATGGTTTACACATGTCAGTAGGCACAATGTTCGTGTCGCTAAGTTCGGGATTTTAAAAGAATTTAGTCAATGCTTTTAGCGATCATCTACTTGGCAGAAAAACATGAGTATAGGGACAGCAACATGCCAGCAGCCTAGTAGAGATATTACGTTGAACAAACATTCTAACACACTTATTCGCTAATGCATATTCACAGAGCCCAAATATTTCATGTAAATCTGTTACGCAGTCTCAGTATTTTTGGAGTTCTTACCGAAATGTCCACTATTTTTCTGTTGCGTAAGCCATTAATTAAGGTAAAATGGGCTAACATTTTTCTATGTTCCGTCACACACAATTCGCCTGTAGGAGGCGAGAATTCACACGCACCGCAGTGTCAACATACGTCAAGTTACCATTAATTTTTTTTTCAGAATATTCTATGACGTCACATGCACTCCAATGTTAAAGTTGACGTTATTTTAACACTGCTTCTCACTACAGTGCATGTGGATTCCAACGGTTAAGTAACCATTACTGCACAGTACTTGAATAATATCGATGTAATTGCACATCCACATGAATGGATGTAGGCTCTGGCTCATCGTACTGCATCTGTAGCAGCAATTTGAGTAGCAGTCCGTACCACAATGGCAAACAAGGTGATACAATCTGTTACTTCAAGAGCAGCTACGAGCCACATGCTTTGTTGTGTGCATTGAACTGATCCCAAACCACCACCATTTGCGACTTCAGTGGCGTCAAGCGGGCGCTCATTGGAGGAACGGGGTGGAGATCTGTTGTCATTTCTGGTGAAAGACGGTTCTTCTTGGGTATCAGTATTCAATTCAGCTGTATCTTTGGTCCTTTATTACTCTACCACTACCGGTTTCGTGGCGTTAAAGCCACATCGTCAGGTGATACCTGATTAAAACATTAGAGCAGAAAAGCTCGAAATCTTTTTTCCCAACATTCGTTGCCTGTCGAGCCCGCACTTCATCAGCGCATGCCCGAGGCGTCCATAGGCAAGCTGTTCACTTTCTTTCCGTCAGTATGACAGAGCACATTGCTCCATATAGATTGGAGAACCGATCACTATGATAGGATTTGTTTTGGACTCATCCACTATGTTGGAATTTGGTAGTTTTTTATCCATGACAAAGCGTCTTTTAGAGACGTTTTGTATTTGACAGACAACGAATGTCGGGAAAAGATTTCGAGCTTTTCCGCTCTAATGTTTTTATCATATATCACCCGGAGATGTGGCTTTAACGCCACGAAACCGGTACAGCAGTAAAGGACCAAAATACAGCTGAAGCGATTATTGGCTCTCAGCACTATGCGAATTAACTTCTGAGGTCATCAGTTGCCTAGCACTTAGAACTAATTAAACCTAACTAACCTAAGGACATCACACACATCCATCCCCGACGCAGGATTCGAACCTGCGACCGTAGCGGTCGCTCGGTCCCAGACTGTAGCGCCTAGAACCGCACGGCCACTCCGGCCGGCTGAAGCGATTATTAATACCCAAGATGAATACGTGTACATCTCCATGGTTACTCTGCAGTTCACACTTAAGTGCCTGGCAGAGGGTTCATCGAACCATTTTCATACTACTTCTCTACCATTCCACTCTCGAATGTCGCGTGGGAGGAAGGAACAATTAAATCTTTCCGTTCGAGCTCTGATTTCTCTTATTTTATTACGATGATCATTTCTCCCTACGTCGGTGGGTGTCAACAAAATATTTTCGCATTCGGAAGAGAAAGTTGGTGATTGAAATTTCGTAAATAGATCTCGCCGCAAAGAAAACCACCTTTGTTTCAGTGTCTGCTACCCCAACTCGTGTATCATATCAGAGACACTCTCACCACTATTGCACGATAACACGAAACTATCTGCCCTTCTTTGCACTTTTTCGATGTCCTCCGTCAATCCTACCTGATAAGGACCCCACACTGCGCAGCAGTATTCCAGCAGAGGACGGACAAGTGTAATTTAGGCTGTCTCTTTAGTGGGTTCGTCGCATCTTCTAAGTGTTCTGACAACAAAGCGCAGCCTTTGTTTCGCCTTCCCCACAATATAATCTATGTGGTCTTTCCAATTTAACTCATCGCTATGGCTACCCCACGTACAAGGTTGTCTGAAAAAGCCGGTTCTGCGTCGGTGCCATTGATGGCCGAGTGTTGGTTAGAAGAAGGCCAGTTGAGGGCCTGCAACTAACCTGTCTCCGTGCTAGGTACACTGAACCTACACCTGGAGTTATGGTCTGGGGTGCGATTTCTTACGACAGAAGGAGCATTCCTGTGGATTTTCCAGGCTCCCTGAATGCAAATTTGTGCGTCAGTCTGGTGATGCGACCTGTTGTGGTGCGTTAGTGAACAGAATTCCAGGGAGTATTTACCGACAGCTGGCCGCGGTGGCCGTGCGGTTCTAGGCGCTCATTCCGGAATCGCGTGACTGCTACGGTCGCAGGTTCGAATCCTGCCTCGGGCATGGACGTGTGTGACGTCCTTAGGTTGGTTAGGTTTAAGTAGTTCTAAGTTCTAGGGGACTGATGACCACAGATGTTAAGTCCCATAGTGCTCAGAGCCATTTGAACCATTTTCGTTTACCGACAGGATAACGATCGCTGTTGCAGCCCGCATGCTCTACAGAGTGTCGACATGCCGCCCTGGCCTGATCGATCCCCACACAATCGAGCACATATGGGACGCCATCGTACGACAACTCCAGCGTCATCCACAACCAGCGGTAACTGTCCCTGTATTGACCGACAGAGTGCAACAGGCATGGAACTCCATCCCACAAACCGAGATCCAGCAGCACCTGCGCAACATAATGCAAGCACGTTTGCATGCCTGCATTCAACATTCGCACGGTTACACCGGTTATTATCGCACCAGCATTTCATAATTGCATTTGCATTCCTCGCACTTACATTAACTGTGATCTTGCTGTGTTAATAACTTAAATGTGTTACCTGGACAAATGTACTCCCGAAACTTCATTACTCTACATTAACTACTTTTTGGTGTTGTGATATTTTTCCGTCAGCGTATTTACATACAGGGTGTTACAAAAAGGTACGGCCAAACTTTCAGGAAACTTTCCTCACACACAAAGAAAGAAAATATGTTATGTGGACATGTGTCCGGAAACGCTTAATTTCCATGTTAGAGCTCATTTTATTACTTCTCTTCAAATCACATTAATCATGGAATGGAAACACACAGCAACAGAACGTACCAGCGTGACTTCAAACACTTTGTTACAGGAAATGTTCAAAATGTCCTCCGTTAGCGAGGATACATGCATCCACCCTCCGTCGCATGGAATCCCTGATGCGCTGATACAGCCCTGGAGAATGGCGAATTGTATCACAGCCGTCCACAATACGAGCACGAAGAGTCTCTACATTTGGTACCGGGATTGCGTAGACAAGAGCTTTCAAATGCCCCCATAAATGAAAGTCAAGAGGGTTGAGGTCAGGAGAGCGTGGAGGACATGGAATTGGTCCGTCTCTACCAATCCATCGGTCACCGAATCTGTTGTTGAGAAGCGTACGAACACTTCGACTGAAATGTGCAGGAGCTCCATCGTGCATGAACCACATGTTGTGTCGTACTTGTAAAGGCACATGTTCTAGCAGCACAGGTAGAATATCCCGTATGAAATCATGACAACGTGCTCCATTGAGCGTAGGTGGAAGAACATGGGGCCCAATCAAGACATCACCAACAATGCCTGCCCAAACGTTTACAGAAAATCTGTGTTGATGACGTGATTGCACAATTGCGTGCGGATTCTCGTCAGCCCACACATGTTGATTGTGAAAACTTACAATTTGATCACGTTGGAATGAAGCCTCATTCGTAAAGAGAACATTTGCACTGAAATGAGGATTGACACATTGTTAGATGAACTATTCGCAGAAGTGTACCCGTGGAGGCCAATCAGCTGCTGATAGTGTCTGCACACGCTGTACATGGTACGGAAACAACTGGATCTCCCGTAGCACTCTCCATACAGTGACCTGGTCATCGTTACCTTGTACAGCAGGAACTTCTCTGACGCTGACATTAGGGTTATCGTCAACTGCACAAAGAATTGCCTCGTCCATTGCAGGTGTCCTCGTCGTTCTAGGTCTTCCCCAGTCGCGAGTCATAGGCTGGAATGTTCCGTGCTCCCTAAGACGCCCATCAATTGCTTCCAACGTCTTCCTGTCGGGACACCTTCGTTCTGGAAATCTGTCTCGATACAAACGTATCGCGCCATGGCTATTGCCCCGTGCTAATCCATACATCAAATGGGCATCTGCCAACTCCGCATTTGTAAACATTGCACTGACTGCAAAACCACGTTCGTGATGAACACTAACCTGTTGATGCTACGTACTGATGTGCTTGATGCTAGTACTGTAGAGCAATGAGTCGCATGTCAACACAAGCACCGAAGTCAACATTACCTTCCTGCAATTGGACCAACTGGCGTTGAATCGAGGAAGTACAGTACATACTGACGAAACTAAAATGAGCTCTAACATGGAAATGAAGCGTTTCCGGACACATGTCCACATAACATCTTTTCTCTATTCGTGTGTGAGGAATGTTTCCTGAAAGTTTGGCCGTACCTTCTTGTAACACCCTATATATGCTACTTCATTTTTGCCTGATACATCTGCGTTTTGGTCTATCCTATCAGTTTTTAGCAATTTCCGATTGAATGTCATACTAAACTGCGAATTTTTCAAATTGCAGATTTTGCAAGACTCGACCACTGTTTTCTACTCACATACACACACACACACACATACACACACACACACGCACACACACACACAAAAACACACACACTCACTTTTCTATGACATCATTACGTGATATTGTCGAAGTACCTCACCGCAGTTTCTGTGGTATGTGTTCAAAATGTGTGTGAAATCTTATGGGACTTAACTGCTAAGGTCATCAGTCCCTAAGCTTACACACTACTTAACCTAAATTATCCTAAGGACAAGCACACACACCCATGCCCGAGGAAGGACTCGAACCTCCGCCGGGACCGTGGTATGTGTTTGACGTTTTTATGTCATATGCACGGAGTGTGTGTAACGTTTCTGAGGCATGACTGAGGCGTATGTGCTGGCCGTTGTGGCCAAGCGTTTGTAGGCGCTTCAGTCCGGAACTATGCGGCTGCTACGGTCCAGGTTCGACTCCTGCCACGGGCATAGATGTGTGTGCTGTCCTTTGGTTAGTTAGGTTTAAGTAGTTGTAAGTCTAGGGGACTGATGACCTCAGGTGTTAAGTCCCATAGTGCTCAGAGCCATTTGAGGCGTATGTGCTGCGTAACTGTGGCAAATGTAGTGTGGTAGTCATGTAATTGCGGTGCATGTGTCGAATGTATGCAAACCAGCAACAAAGTTTTAAAACATACCTCTTAAGAGCATAGCTCACGAGAAGACTTGTAACACAACACGTGAAGCTTCCGTGAGTTCCAACGAGCTACGCATCTTCAATTAGTACAGCAACCGATCCTCCGGTATTAACTGATGCTGCACTCTCACCCAGGTGCATACAAGGCGCAAGGTGTGACGTAACCAGTATGATGAGGGCTTAGAACACCTGTTTAACAAGTTTAAATCGCTGTCCACGACGGAGGCAGAAGCTCATCATAAATATTCCAACAATTTTCAGATCATACGAAATTCCTGACCAGGTTCCCACCCATCAAATGGTCGAGTTGCTAGTGGATGGATTTCAGTTGGGCATCTTAGCACTACTAGTCCACAGGCCAGGCTGGAATAGTAAACTTGTCCGCAACAACAGCTAACGCTGAACCGCACACTGTGCCTCCAGCAAACTAACTCTCCAAACGTAAGCTGTGCACTCCGACATATCGCCGCTTGGCGCCACATCACTGTGCTCTTGCGGAACCAGAGTGGATACTGTTGATGTCTCATGCGCGTGGCTTAAAAAGGACTCACTTGAAAAATTTGACCACTGTGAAATCTCCTCAAGAAATGATATGACTTTTTAACGATTTGTTTTAGAAAAAAAAATCGTTACAGGCAAATGCCTTTCTTCCCAAGGTGGAAACCAGCTGGTTTCCTACATGCTTCATGAGCACAGCATTTCCTTTTAGCGAAATTGTGAAAGAAGAGTCAACTTCCTTAACGATACCAAAGAAGTTTCACACTGTTTGTCTGAGCACTTAAAAACATAGTTTAAAGAATGGTTAAAAGAAGGGAATCGTTCATCATTATTGCACTGTTTCTTTATTGTACTGATTGTTCCCAAAGCACTGGAATTCATGACAGCTGCAATACCAATACGTTTATCAAGATTGAAAACAAGACTTCTCAGGGTTTAATATAGTTTTACCTGATTTTACTCCATTGACTTGGGGATCTTTAATCTTTCCATCTTAGTCGTCTTAAAGAGACTGTCACTTTTATAAGTTGCGATGATCTTTGAGAGTTTTGTTCCCAAATACATTTTTTGTGGCTTCCCCCTTCACAGAGTGAGAAACCCTATGAAATCTTCTCTGAGCATATCTTGACAACTATACCTCAGTAGTCCATCTGCTTAGCTGAGTATTATCGATCAGAAGGTTAGCTGCCCTCTGTAATAAAAAAACTGAGTAAATGGACCAATGATGAACTTGAACAAGCGTCTCGTGACGTCCGCCCTGAACAAATCCAACGATCAATAACGAGCAGAATGAGTTAAAAAGGAAGTGGTAACTTGCTTGCGTACCACGCAGCGGGCGTGGGTCCGATTCCCAGCGGTGTTTGAGAATTTTCCCGCTCGTGGACTGGTTGTTGTGTTGTTCTCATCATCAGCAACACGCAAGTCTCCCAATGTAGCGGCACCTGAAATAAGACTTGCAGCACGGCGGCTGAACTTCCACGCGCTGATTTCATTTATATCTCAGAAAAATGGTCATCTGAGTTCTGTGAATTCGTTTTTTCGGATTGTGTGTAATATTTGAGAAGTAATTTCTTCGCCATACCATTCAATCAAGACATTTTGTACAGTTTCACCAACAAATTTATCTCTTTCACTATCAGAGCTATACTGTGCAGGTGATTTAGTCTCTCCACATTCAGTTTCTCAAATTTACCTTTATTTGACAGTTTTGGCTCTTTTGAGAAAAGAGAGCCATCATGACGATGCCCTCTATAAGCCTGTTGAGCCTCCCAAGAAATATAACGTAAAACCAGAAAATGATAACTTTTTCCGTTTTAGTTTTGCTCTCGTCGTTCTGTTGCGAGGTGCCGGGGCTAGCAGTGTATTTAACACTAAATTCTTCTAGAATCTACATATGTAAATGATGCTCTAAGCCCCCCCTATTCTAACTCCAACTTTTGCTGTTGCACATGGATTAAAAAGAAACGCGAACTGACTGTAATCGACCCTGCAAGTGGAGTAGAAAAGAGTTTGGCACCTGCAATAATTTCATTTGATAAATAAGTTAAATAATGGAAAGTTTCATTAATGTAGTGAGAAATGATAGGGTTGCTCCACCGATTAACGGAATGAAAGTTCTGTCTAAAATAACAATATGATTTTTTATAACTCAAAATAATAAACAAAAACACATGAAACATTTACAATACATCAAATTGGCTCAAATTGGATACTCAAATAAATGCTGTGAAGGTGAAGTTGTCCCTAAACTAGATTATGACATTTATGACGAAGTGGTATGTGGAGCCAATTCCTTGCAACTCAAATCTTAAGAGAGACACACAGCCAACCCAGCATTAATTGCTGCTACATTAGTGAAAACTCAGACAATGAACACCCAAGACAGATCAAAGTTAGAAAAGACAAATAGGCGCACTCTGCTGAGCTCGGATTATCACCTAGCAAAATTGCCTGCTTTGCTGGTGCTGCGGACGTACGTTACCAAGCTGTCTTATTAACTGCACGGACACGATCTGGCGTACCGGAGGCGATGGCTGGTTGCTTCAACGTCCCGTCGTGGTGATGATAATGTCGAGAGTATAGCCCGAAACAAATTATCCTGGCCTGGTTGTTCCAGACTAAAGACTTCCTAGCAATACAAATGCGCCTCTGAGGGAGACGAAGAAGGCTCGCCACACAATCACTGACGGTACAGTGATTGCTTTTAACAAGTGAAGTCACCCAGTAACTCCGATACAGTCAACTTTAGCCAAAACTGCTCAAGACAGACAACATAGGCCTCTTGTACACAGAACGCTCAATTGCCAACTGTACTTGGAAAGTTACGTTGAAGTCGAAACTTCAGCAACTTCGTCAAACAGTTAGAATTAGATGAAAGTATATTAGACAGCCAACAGAAGACAGGCTGACCAGAGCAGCGAGAGCTCAGTCTTGTAACCTACTCCGACCGAAAGGCGAGAGCCGACTCCCCACAAGAGCACCCGTACAAACCGAACGCAGAACATTCCCGCCCCCACGACAGTGGCCGCGGTTAACCGTTCCAATCAGCAACTCGAAAACCGGCGGAAAATTCCACTCTATTGCTGGAGCACTAGCATTCCACCAATGGGGATTCTTGGCGCCAATTTCTGCGCCGATTTTGCTACGTCACGGAGCTATGCCCTGAGCAAGCCAATCACAGTTACGATTTTGCAGAAAGCGCGGGAATTTGCCCGCCAAAACTGCCTGGGTACACAAGTCATTCCCACGCCTCACTGGTAGCCCACCAGAAAGTGTTTTCGCTAAGTTTCTGCGAAGTAACGGGACCTCTAGCCCAGCCGCTACTTCAGGCCCGTCCAAGCGTGTCTCCGCCGCTATTCTACCATATCGGCGTCTGGAAAGCATTCACTCGACTCCCTCACACCCGTCGGCTTACCCTTTCAAGATCAGAATAACCCGCCTGTCACCGGACCACCCGGGTGACGAGAGACGCTGCGTGGGAAGTCCGCGTGTGAAGGAATAGCAACTTTTCACCGCATGCAATTAGAGAGGAAAATCGTAAGATAGAAATAAGAGAGGGGGCTCATGCAACCTCTCACTGTATCTGTCTGCCGGGTTTTTATAAGAAATCTGAAAGCCGTTACCACAATCTAGAGCTTGCTTATGATACAGCGTTTGCTGTGGGATTCCAAGTCACCATCTTTTATTAGTAGCTAAGGGAATTTTGTTAGGGGCAGGCTTATTCGTGTTTTTAGCTGCATGATGACCACCCTTAAGAGCGCACGTAAGGAGGGCACACTTAGCAAAATAGTTCTTGTTTTGGTCGTGACAAAGCTAACCACGATTCGTGTTTATCTAAGAGTTCTTTTTTCAAATATCGATTTTCAACCTTACCTCCTTTATGATTGGAATGTGGAAATCTGTATTCAGCAGGAGGTTCCCAGTGAATCTGAAGGCTTCGTCCCCATATATAGACCAATTTCGTCTGCGTAGTTAATGCTTGAAGCTGAAGAATTACCTGTAGGTAATGAATCTGAAGAGCAGCTGATGTCATCACCTTGGATCTGCGATATGTCACTCATTCGAGGCTCAGAATCCTCAGCATTTTCATCTGCTCAGACCTGAAAAGTACACATAGCACTAAAATCGTAAACGTTATGAATTTAACCCTTTCGCCATACAGGTACACATGTACACGTTGCAGTTAGCAGGCTCAAACAAGTACTGGCACTCAGCCGCCTGCCCAGCGTTTACCACTAATGACGAAGGGCGCACCCAGAAATTTTTCCTGCCGAGGAGTTTGTAAAAATTGCGCTCTCTGCCTTGGGCTTTCGAGAATATAAGGCAAAGAAAAAAAGAGAAAAAACACACAAGTTCCCTAATTAGCATAAAAAGTACTTGAGGACATAATTTTGTTTTGAATTTTGAATTCTAAACTGTGGCTAATGTGATTACTCAAGGCCAATTGTAAAAACAGCAGTTATGCATACGCACTGAAACGACAACACAATTAATCAAAGTGATCTGTTTCACTAACAGGCTACTATTGTGGAGCTCAAAACCAAGTGCCGATTGCATGTCTAACGACTTCCAGGGGCAACAAAAGAATCCTGTTCAGCATGTCCCGTAGTTATTGACAGGAATTAAAAATTCAAAATGCTGTCATTATCTACTCATCAAGAGGTTGCAATGTTTCAAGGTTGGTTTTGTTGGACGTTACGGGTCATGTTTTCACCTCAACCCATTGCTAGTCATCAGAGCGGCTATGGACGGAGAAAATTATTATTGCGATGTGTTTTATTGTTTTATTATTAATTTGTTCTGTTTAAAAGAAATTGTTTGTAGAGAGCTGGTGAGCGATGGGAACCATCTTTAGTTCCTTGACGAGTGTTTCCTGCCTGCCGGCAGTGCGAGAGGCACGGAGTTTACACCAAGCAGCTGTTGGCCGCTAGAGTAGAAAACGACAGCAGAAAACCACTGTTAAAATAAAATGGTGCCGCGGTTCAGTTAGTCGTTTCTAATGTTTGTACATACTTTTAACACGTCTCACGGAGCACTACCAGTTCGGCGGAGTATCTGTCTAGAAATCGTATCAGTTCAATTGTCTGGCCGCGGGAGCTGGTTGCTCCATGGGTATTCGGATATGACATTGCAAGGTACGGTAAGGACAGTTGCACGGTGGAACATATGGTCAAGGGAGATTTCCTTGGATAAATTTCGCCAAGTTCAAATCGATAGCTTGATTCGAATGGGGTTTCGTTACTTCGAATTTGGTGTGGAATTTTGAGATCATGTTCAGGGCGACATTGCATTTCTAGTGTAAATAGTTAGTCTGCTATCTTCTGTGATTTAGACTCAGGCCCTATGTATGTTAATAAGTCAGTATACTAATACTAGTATTTGGTCTGAGATTTTTACAGCGTCGTCTTTAGTGACGATTTAGTTCCATGTTAAAGAAACTGTATTAGAATCCCTTCTGTTTGTATGTGAAAAGGCTAGTTTTGTGGTGAAAAGAGCATTGAGTACACTAATACGACTCAAGTGTATTATTATTGTTTTGCAGTCTCCATTCAAAATTGCCTACGGAGTGTAATAATGGTGATACAGATTTCTTTGTCTAAAAGAGAACGGGATCGGGACCTTAATTGACATCAGAAGATTGTGTCACAGTAACCATTAATTTGGAACCACGCACAGCTTCATTATTCTCTTCAGAGAATTCTGTGCCTCCTGACCAAACTTCGGTAACATTAGAGGGATTGTGTTGTATCCAGACGCAAACTCCTGACGTGGATGTGTTTCGCTTTTTTGAGTTAAATACAGTGTCGAAGTGGATGCTGCACTACTTGTTTTTGTTTCTTATGAGAAACTGTTGATATAAATTGGGATACAACGGCCCTCAAGCACAGCTTGGTGTGTAATTGAAAATTAAGGAGTGAAGAGTCGGTTTGTGAACATTAAAACTGGATTTCCCTACTTGCGATTTTTCCCCATTTAAAGTCAACGCTGAGGCCAAACTCGGAAGACCATAGTAAACAAATTAAATAAATGAATATTTTTATTCATTAATACAAGGTACTGAGCGCGATTTTTCCCCATTTAAAGTCAACGCTGAGGCCAAACTCGGAAGACCATAGTAAACAAATTAAATAAATGAATATTTTTATTCATTAATACAAGGTACTGAGCAGAGCTTTAAGAAAAGCAGAGATAATAGCACAGATTTTTACGAAAGAACTAAAAGTCAATAATACTTCGAAGTTAGTAAATTCTCTGAAAAAAAAACAGTGGAGTTGATTACATGTTATTAATATTCATAGGTAACGTCAAATAAAGAAAGTTACGAGGGAAAGTGATTTCTCCTGTAAAAAATGCGAATAACGTTTCTAAAAACACTACAGGTAACTGAAAAGAAATAAGCGTCAATAAATTAAAAAAAAGTTTTGTTAATAACACGCAAAACAAAAGACATGAGATTGGATTATACCGCTCATTCTCATATAGATATATCTTTGCTTAAGAGACAGAAATTTAAAACAGAAGAAAAATAGTGAAGCCGTCTTAAAGCTTCACCATCTGGATAAAACACAAAGGACCGTAACTTAAAGGTTACAAAACACTTGTCTCTTTAGCAGTTACGAAAAACTATTTGATTATTTGGTTAGCTAAACGGAACTTTGTAACTTTTGCAAGGTGTACCGAGTCATTCACAGGATCGGTGGTTAATGCTCAAGCCAACCTAATGGTTTACCTTCCCTTGTGGTTATGTGTAACTTTATCAGTACAAGAAGTTGATTTTAGTACTGAAAATATTATTACTCACAGACAGCTTGTTGCACGCCTAGATGCGATCACTTAGATTATCTGTAGAGCTACAGGATACAACATTAACTTTACGAGAAATGTGTGTAGATTGACAGTGCTATTAACTTCAGGTTGCATTGGTTTGGATTAAATCATGAACAAATACAAAGCTATAGTAGCTTGGAGTGCATACATTGCCGCACCGCAATCGTTCTAGATTTTCCCTAGCTAGTAAGTCGTTTGTGTTAACCCTTTCAGTTCCTCTGGTTACAGCTGGGTACTTTAACTTTTACGGTGTCGTAGCTGCAAGATAAGTATTTTTCCCCAAGGGAAACATGAAGCAGACATTTGTGAATGTTCAGTCTTTTCACCATGCACAGTTGCTGCCAGCTCCTGGGCATCACTATGAAATTATCAGCAGGTCAATGTTGCAAAGCGCAGCAACTCGTCACCACCAGAATACACGGATGTGGTTAGTTCGATTTATTCCAATGTATAATTGAATGCAGTTACTGTTGTTTTGCATGGTGTTTATTGAATGATCATTTCATTTATTAGAATAGAGAATATTTCATGATTAGTTATTTTAGACATAAAATGACTGATGTCTAAAAGTATGATTTGAAATTGGATACGTATTTTTGTACAAGTTTTGCATCTACAACATTTAAAAAAATCCCTTAATAACATTTGCAGATAAAGAAAATTTTCCTTCCTCCAGAAAAGATTCAAGTCTGTAAGGGTTACAGTACGACTACTGTGATATTAGTTAGAAGTACTGGAGTTCGCATGTACGTTACTAAATTGTACTCTCACTTATCGTAACCAAACTACAAAGGCAGTATTGGTAGATTCCTAAACTTGAGACATTTCTAAGTCACGAGATTGTGATTACATCAGTCTTAGTATCAATTATAGAAAAGTTATACGAAGTAAGAAGAACTTTTTTTTGTGGGTCATCAGTCCTCCAACTGGTTTGATGCGGCCCGCCACGAATTCCTCTCATGTGACAACAACTTCATCTCAGAGTAGCACTTACAATTTAACTTCATCAATTATTTGCTGGATGTATTCCAATCTCTGTCTTCTTCTACCGTTTTTCCCCTCTACAGCTCCGGATTGAGTGGCCGAGCGGTTCTAGGCGCTTCATTCCGACACAGCGCTACTGCTACAGTCGCAGGTTCGAATCCTGCCTCGGGCATGGATGGGTGTGATGTCCTTAGGTTAGTTAGGTTTAAGTAGTTCTACGTTCTAGAGGACTGATGACCTCAGAAGTTAAATCCCATAGTGCTCAAAGCTATTTGAACCATTTGAACCCTGTACAGCCTCGTCTAGTACCAAGGAAGCCATTCCCTCGTGTCTTAACAGATGTCCTATCATCCTGCCCCTTCTCCTTCTCAGTGTTTTCCACATATTCCTTTCCTTTCCAATTCTCCGCACAACCTCGTCATTCCTTACCTTATCAGTACACCTAATTTTCAACATTCGCCTTTTGCACCACATCTCAAATATTTCGATTCTCTTCTCTTCCGGTTTCCCCACAGTACATGTTTCACTACCATATAGAGCTGGGCGCAAGTCATACATTCTCAGAAATTTCTTCCTCAGATAGGGCTGATGTTCTCCTTCCTCATACTTTTCATTACTTTCGTCTTTCTTCGATTTACTCTCAATCCATATCCTTTAGTCATTAGACTGTTCATTGCATTCAGCAGATCACGTAATTCTTCTTCACTTTCACTCAGGATAGCAAAGTCATCAGCAAATCGTATCATTGATACCTTTTCACACTGAATTTTAATTTCACCCGGGAACCTTTCTTTTATTTTCATCACTCATTCTTTGACGTACAGATTGAACAGTAGGAGCGAGAGACTACATCCCTGTCCTACAACCTATTTAATCCGAGCACTTCGTTCTTGGTCATCCAGTCTTATTACTACTCTTGGCTCCTGTACGTATTGTACATTACCTGTCTGTCTTTATAGCTTGCCCCTATTGGTTCTCCAAATTTCGAACATCTTGCGCCATTTTACAGTGTCGAACGCTTTTTCCAGATCGACATATCCTATGAACGTGTCTCGATATTCTTTGTCTTACTTCCGTTATCAACCGCAACATCAGAATTGTCTAAAGCCAAACTGATCATACTCTAATACATTCTCAATTTTCTTTTCCATTCTTCTGTATATTATATTGGATGCATGAGATGTTAAGCTGATTGTGCAGTAATTCTCACACTTGTCAGCTCTTGCAGTCTTCGGAGGACGATATTTTCCCGAAAGACTCATACGTTCTACACACCAACGTGTCGTCTTGTTGTCTCTTCCCACGATGATTTTAGAAACTCTAATGGAATGTTATCCGTCCCTTCTGCTTAATTTGCCCTCCAAAGCTCTCTTAAATTCTGATTCTAATACTGGGATCCCTAAGTCTTCTACTTCAATTCCTGTTTCTTCTTCTGTCACATCAGATAATATCCCCTCTCATAGAGGCTCTAATGTATTCTTTCCACCGATCCCTTCTCTCCCGTTGCAGTCTTAATGTTACCACAGTTGCTTTTAATTTCACTTTCCTGTATGCTGAGTCAGCCTTCCGACAATCACTTCTTTTTCGATTTCTTCACATTTCTCATGCAGCCTTTTCGTATTAGTTTCCCTGCACTTCCTATTTATTTCATTCCTCTGCGACTTACATTTCTGTATTTCTGAATTTTGCCTGAACATTTTTTACTTCGTTCTTTCATCGATCAAATGAAGTATTTCTTCGCAGTTATCTTCTTTGTTCCTCTGTTTTTCTTTCCAACTTCCGTCACTGCCCTTTTTAGAAACGTCCATACCTCTTAAAGTGTACTGCCTACTGAGATATTGCTTATTGTTGTATCTAACCTTAGATAACTTCAAGCGTGTCTCGTCATCCTTTAGTACAGCTGCATCCCACTTTTTCGCGTATTGATTCTTCCTGACTAATTTCTTGAACTTCAGCCTACTCTTCATCACTACTACATTGTGATCTGAGACTGTATATGCTCCTTGGAACGCCTTACAATCCATATGTGATTCTGGAATCTCTTTCTGGCCATTTCGCGGATGATGCTGTAGTATACAGAGAAGTTGCAGCATTAGAAAATTGTAGCGAAATGCAGGAAGATCTGCAGCGGATAGGCACTTGGTGCAGGGAGTGGCAACTGACCCTTAACATAGACAAATGTAATGTATTGCGAATACATAGAAAGAAGGATCCTTTATTGTATGATTATATGATAGCGGAACAAACACTGGTAGCAGTTACGTCTGTAAAATATCTGGGAGTATGCGTGTGGAACGATTTGAAGTGGAATGATCATATAAAAGTAATTGTTGGTAAGGCGGGTACCAGGTTGAGATTCATTGGGAGAGTACTTAGAAAATGTAGTCCATCAACAAAGGAGGTGGCTTACAAAACACTCGTTCGACCTATACTTGAGTATTGCTCATCAGTGTGGGATCCGTACCAGGTCGGGTTGACGGAGGAGATAGAGAAGATCCAAAGAAGAGCGGCGCGTTTCGTCACCGGGTTATTTGGTAACCGTGATAGCGTTACGGAGATGTTTAATAAACTCAAGTGGCAGACTCTGCAAGAGAGGCGCTCTGCATCGCGGTGTAGCTTGCTCGCCAGGTTTCGAGAGGGTGCGTTTCTGGATGAGGTATCGAATATATTGCTTCCCCCTACTTATACCTCCCGAGGAGATCACGAATGTAAAATTAGAGAGATTAGAGCGCGCACGGAGGCTTTCAGACAGTCGTTCTTCCCGCGAACCATACGCGACTGGAACAGGAAAGGGAGGTAATGACAGTGGCACGTAAAGTGCCCTCCGCCACACACCGTTGGGTGGCTTGCGGAGTATCGATGTAGATGTAGATGTAGAATGTAACCCAACTGAAATCTTCCCATATCACCCTGTCTTTTCTAAGCAAACCTCTTACTCTTGTGATTACTGAACAGAATATTCGCTATTACAACCTTAAATTTGCTACAGAACTCAATTAGTCTTTCTCCTCTCTCATTCCATGTCAAAAGCCCATATTCTCCTGTGACTTTTTCTTCTACTCCTTCCACTACAACTGCGTTCCAGTCCCCCACCATTATTAGATGTTCCTCTTCCTTTACGTACTGTATTATCCTTTCAGTATCCTCATATACTTTCTCCATCTCTTCATCTTCAGGCTGTGACGTCGGCATGTACATCTGAACTATCGTTGAGGTGTTTTCTGTCGACTCTGACAAAAACAACCCTATCACTGAACTGTTCGCTATAACACACTCCTTGCCCTACCTTTCTATACATAACGAATCCTACTGACGTTTTACCATTTTTTATCCTGCTATTACCTTATACTCATCTGACCAGAAATCCTTTCCTTTTCACTTCACTGACCTCTACTATATGTAGATTATGCCTATGGATTTGCCTTGTTTTATTTTGTAGCTTCCGTACCACATTCAAGCTTCTGACATTCCACGCCCCCACTTGTAGAACTTTATCCTTTTGTTAGTTATTCAATCTTTTTCTAATGGCCTCCTTCCCATTGGCACCCCACTACCGGAGATCCGTATGGGGAACTATTCCGGAATCTTTAGCCAATGGAGAGGTCATCATGACACTTATTCACTTACAGGCCACATGTCCTGTGGATACACGTTGTGTCTGTAATGTAGTGCATTGCTGATTCATCCACCTTTAGGGGCAGTTTCCCACTCCAAAGACAAGAACATGCGACATATTTAATATCTTGATAAGCAACACTGAAACGAATTCAAAAGAATCATGGATATTTTTGTAAAACTTTGGTTAGTCGTATATATTTGCGCTTAAGATTACTGATACGAGCGATCGAACCCCATAAAAATAATTTCTGTTAAAGTCAGATAATTTTCGAAACACAGGGCATAACATTCACGAACCACAAAAAATTATAATCCTATGTTGAAAGTGTGACACAATAATACATGTATTTACAGAATAAAGATGTCATTTTAGAAACTTGTTTTACGAATCTCAATACTCCTTGGATAGCCTGCTGAACTGTCGGCGAACAGTCTTATAAAAATAGCAGTGACATAATGCAGGTAACCAGTTAGTGTCATACGAGTGGCGCAAAAAGCTCGTTTCGGTGGCAGATCGGGGAACTCTGCTAATATTTGGCATGCACAGTTCGAGAGCCGAACAAGAGGGGTAGCACAGGGCGCTGGAACACGAAGTACATTCTCCCAGGCACACAAAGTATGGTAGCTTGGAGAATACGGTAGCAAATTACAAAATTTACTACAGGGCTCTAAAGGTGCCTGCTTAACTATGGCGCAGACTTAAAAAAAAAAAATTAATTTAGTACCATCTCTCTGAGATGGAGCGATCGTCCACTCCCCCTCCCCGTACCGTTAAATTAGCCCTTAAATGATACTGAAATAAGAACCTGAAACGACGCCCAACATTGGTGGAAGCGATACGTGGACTATCAGAGAAGAGGAAAAGTGGAATCATTTGGAATGGTTCTATCGAAGAATGTTAAAAATTAAGTGGATAGATAAAGTACGAAATACAGAAGTACTCCAAAACTAGAAGAGTTGTCTATACATAACATTTGCAGGTGAAAGGGCAGACCAGTGAGACAACAGAGGATGTTAAACGTAGTAGTTACGTAGACATGAAAAGGTTAACAGAAGTTAGGAAAGGCCTGCCCTCGGGAATTGTGTAGTGACTGTTGCTGATCATATTGTATATTAATGTGTAAGTAATGTTAGTAGTAGCCCCACACTTTTTGAAGACGATAGCGATATGTATAATAAAGTACTTTCTGAAATAAGTTGCTCAAGTATCGACAGCATTTCTGGTTTGGAAAAGATGTCTAAATGGTGTTCTTCTTTAGAAGAAAACTGTCCACACTACAAAAGTCAAAACCACATTATTTTATGATTACAGTGTGAATGACTGGGAACTGGAATCAGCCAATTCACACAGATACTTGCCTGTAACGGTTTTTGTGAACTGAAATAGACGGACCGCATAGACACACTGGTAGGTACAGCGGGTGACAGACTTAAGTTCATTGGTTTGATACTTGGAAAATGCAGTCTAAATGATATCTGTAATGGTCCAACAGTGAACCAATATGTCTGTCACATTTTAAACTATCTATGTTTTTATCATCCCTTTCCACTTCTCTTCATTGATTTCTTCCTTCCATTTCTCCTGTTAGTCTTACCCATTTATCTCTCGCACAACCCTATTATTTCTCGCTATTTCACTCGCCAACAAGCTTTTTCTTCACGTTCACTCTTTTAGTGCTGTTGTCACACGTCTCTATTTGATGTTACTAGTCACATTCCACAAGAACACGAGGAAATTACATAATGTTAATAAGCCTGACATTTCGTAAATTCCGCATGGAATTATTACTGTGGAAAATGTAATGTTGACTCACTAAGGATATCTGGTTAGATGTAGGATATAGCCTAAAGGTGCTAATCTCGACAGATGAAATAAGCAAATAAATAAGCTATTACAAATTTATTTGTTTAGGGTGTCCATGAAGGCATACTTGCAAAGTTGTGCAAATCAGTATTGTACGAGGAATGCATTCTCATGCGTACTGCAAAGACAATATTACACTAATTAGAGTCCACACACACTCATTTAATTCGCAACATAGCGGAGGCAACCAAAGTGTGTAATATTTTTAGATCTTCATTTACTATATTGTATTGAAATACGGATTCCTGAATATTACTTTCCAGTTCCACTCTTAAGTATGATAAACATAATAAATAACAAAACCTTGCACGAAGCCATGCCCCTTTGTCGTTCTGTCTTTCCTCTTATTATTTATTCTGGGTGTTTTCTTCCAGTTCTATGCAGTCACAATGTGTGGGTTATTTCGATGTTTAATAGGTCTAGAACTTCTGAAAAAGTGTGTGCATGGAAAATCTCAAAATCCTAAAGAATGTTACAACTCTTTGATAGAAAAACCATACTCCAAGACAACAGTTGTTTCCACTACTGCTGATGAAGTGCAACGGATAATATTTGTTTGCTTTTTAATTGTGATATTCTTGGCCGACCATGGACGCTATATTGGCCAAGATTTGATCCACGAGCTTTCACACTGTCGATAATGAAGGCAATCGATAACATGAGAAGTGAAGTAGCTGACATTATCATTATTCAGTTTGAAAATCAGGTTAAACCTTATGTACCTTTTCTTCACAAACCACTGACATTAGAGTACTTAAATTGGGCTTGCATTTAGTCAGTACTATAGTGAAACTATCTGTGGATGGAATTTTCGTTTTCTGCAATAGTAAGGCATTTGCGTAAGACAAAGTCCCTAAGATTTGGTACATTCTTTTTGACAGAAATTTGGAGAGCAGTAAAAATCTGGCAACGGAAGATATTACTACTCTATTCCTCAGATATTTGTAATAAATGTATAACAAATTTTGTACAAAAATACATTAATTTCGTTTTGACAGATTTTTCAGAAAAGGGACTTTGTTCTCACCTTACCTTGTTCAAAAAATTTTGGTTGTTCTTAATTAAATACATATAACTTCTATAAGTATGAAAATATAAGTATGTATCCACTGAACATTTCTTAACAACTGTGCCAAATTCAGTTACATTGCCACGAGAGCTATGGACGTCATAAGGATTTTTTCAAAGTATTGGAACTTCGCATGCATTCCCCCTTAAGCAATCATTCTCCTCGCATCCCCTAAGCAAATGAATCTAGAAGTAACAGTACGTGGTGCAAGTGCCCTCTTACACTGACTTCACTGCGGTATAGATTTTGATGGGTATCCCAGAAGGGACGCTCAATATTCAGGGATATGAGAGGAACTGCCACTTCAAACAAAATACTTCATATGGATATACGCCCTATTCTGAATTGTTTCTGATATAGAATACGCTAAATCTAGATTGTTATTCACTGAACTGGTAGTTTTACACGCAAGTAATTCAAAAATATGCGCTGAATAATTCAGTCAGTGTCGGAAAATTAGAAAAATTAAGTAACTAGGGAGAAATCACATAGCTCCACAGGGTTCAGTTTTGTGTCCATTCCTATTTATTGGGTAGAAAGACATCCCACGCAAAGAAGTTGAAAGTAACGAAGTAGTTTGGGCTAGAATAAAACGTGCGTAAGACACATAAAGGCGCACCGCTAGCCCTAAAACAAACGTGTTCCGTCTTGGAAACCATTTGGAATCGGGCATATGTCCACGTGAAAGCTTTTGGTTCAAATGAGCGTAACTCCCACATCTCTGTATATTGACCATTCCTCATGGGACACGCTCTAGCTATAGATAGATGTAGATGGAGGAAAGCATCAGTTGTAATACTAATTAAATTTAAGAAAAGTTATTTCTAAGAAAGGTGGACCGATAGCGAATCGAACTCTGATCGCAGCCCACAAGAGCCCGATCATTGCACCAGTGGTCTCTCGTATCCCTGTACCAGTAAAGAAGACAGATCGCAGTGGAGGGGAGCTGCTGCAGACTGCACCCAAGTGTGACACAGGGTAGTGCAGTGTGGTTTGTTGCGGGATTCAGGGCCTGGTTGCGTGGCTATGTGGAGCGGAAAAGTCGTTGGCCGGGCGAGAGGGAGAATCGCAGCGGTCCGCTACGCCGGCAGCGGCTGCGGCAACGGGCGCGCGCTGCGAAAGCGGGCGAGAGTATGCGAGAGGCCGGTCAAAGCCCTCGCGCGGCCAAAACAACGGCAGCTCCGCACACAATGACTTCCTGCTGTCGATTATCTTAGACGCTTGTTGCCTCGTTTGCCTCCGCAATCGAGTTCTCTAAAAGTGATAGCACACATAACACTAGACCTGATAGGCGGGTATGGTCAAGCGTCTTATGCAAGCATCTGGACTTTCCACTAATGGAGCGAATTCATATGCAATGCATTTACTGGTACTGAATTCGAAAATTTTCCCAGGGATTAGGAATAACAACTGTGTGTGATTGATCGGTTATTTTGTATCATATACACTCGCAAAAAAGAGATTGTATATATAAATTCACCAGACAGAATAGCAAAATCTTGAAACTTGCTGGCAGATTGAAACTGAGTTCCGAACCATTACTCGAACGTGCGACCTTTGCTTTACACGGCCAATTACTCCAATGACCATATATAGACAAGCCGCACACCTGCGTTATGACGTACACCTCTGTGCTGCGACCTACAGGTATGCACAGGGGTGCCTCCAACATAGAGCATCCCAGAGTGCCCCTGAGAGCTACAACACCAAGGATCGCTTCTCAGCTTTTGGCAAGATCAATGTGTAGCTTTTTTTTGGGGGGGGGGGGGGCTCGGGGTCCTTTTCTTATGACGATGCACAGTCAAATCGAGGAAAACAGGCAACTGCTGTGTTGTCCTGGACGTTCTCTTCTCTATCCATTGATAAATGGATGTGAGGATAATTAACATTTCTGTATACTAAAATAAAATTAACGTCCATTCACAGAATTTAAATAACTCAAAGTTTTTATTTTATTTTGCTTATTTTTTTTATCATCAGTCTTCGGACTGGATTGATGAGGCCCTACACGAATTCCGCTCCTACGCTAACTTCTTCATGTTATAGTATAACTTGCACCCTGCGTCCTCATTTATTTGCTGGATGTATCCTAAAACCTATCTTCGTCCACAAATGGTTCAAATGGCTCTGTGCACTATGGGACTTAACATCTGAGGTCATCAGTCCCCTAGAACTTAGAACTACTTACAACTAACTAACGTAAGGACATCACACACATCCATGCCCGAGGCAGGATTCGAACCTGCGACCGTAGCAGTCGTGTGATTCCGGACTGAAGCACCTAGAACTGCTCGGCCACCGCGGCTGGCTAATTAACGTCTATCGGTGAACTTGTGCCTCTAGGCTGATAAATGAGGAATACGTTTACGTTCGGTAATGGACACTTCTTCAGCCTCTTGAATCTGGTATGTTTGCCCGTGCCAGATCAGATATCCAATCGTTGACTCTCGGTAACTTCTTCCTCAAATTAAGGCCTATTTTTGATACCAGCAGACGTCTTTCGGTCAGGAATGCTCTCTTTAGCTGTGCTAGTCTACATTTGATGTCCTCCTTGTTTCGTGCATCATATATAATTTTCTTCCAAGATATCAGATCTCCTTAATTTCCTTTACTTCGTCATCACCAATTTTGATATTAAATTTCATGGTATTCTTATTTTAGGTACTTCTCACTTCTTCCGTCCTTTTTCAGGCTGTTAATCCCATATATCAGGTCCTGCAATTATTTCGCAGTTTCACCGAGCATAGCAATGTCATCAGCGAACCATATCATCGACGTCTCTCCGCGGTGAATTTTATTTCTTCATTTATTTATTTAATCTGATCTGATTAGTTACATCAGCCCCCCTCTTATGTTGGACCAGGATGTCAAACATAAAGTAGCTGTTCATACCATGGTTTCCTAAGAAATAACAATTTTAATACGACAGGTAGTAGTAATATGAGTATTTGCGGTGGAAATATTTGTAAATAATACTGGCTATGAACTGACTATGAAGTGAATACTGGCGGTACTTATACTACTGAAGCTGCTGCCACTAATAGTGATAAGAGTAATAATAACAATAATAATGACACGTCCGAAAGAACAGACACCACGCAGTCATATAATTGATGCCACACAAAGTCCTGATGCAGCTGATATCACTAATATGTTACCTTCCCTTTCTGTTCTTTTCTGGTCCCTCCTCCTTCAATTAAATCATGATAATGGCAGCTATGGAAAGAATTTATAGGTGTAGAAGCCAGGAGGTTTTCGATATAACGAGTTCTGGGGAAAGGAATTTTATGTAGATAGGGCCAGCTATGAATACTGGGAAAAGAGTAAGATCTGATTAAAAAATAAGGATGTACAAGGGTAACTAGTCCGTACAGGAATAACGGTAATCTTATTGTTGCTGTAGTAGATATGTCATTAACTGTCTTCTGAAGGTGGATTCGTTATTCATTTCTCTAATATAATGTAGGAAGTTATTCCAGAGTAGCGTTCCTGTTAGAAGGACTTCGGGAAAGTGACTCAACGATGAAGTGGGACAGAAAGGAATTTTCTCTGATGGGACCTGGTGCTTCTGACATTCTGTTCAGATAATAGCATTAGGGTCGAGCGGAGATATGAGTGACAGTGTTCGTTAATAAGATAGTAGAGAAGATGGAGGGTGTGGAAATCTCTGCACTTGTCTGCTTGCACCCAGGATACCTGTGCATATGATGGTGAAACATGATGAAAGAATCGAACATCACAGACATAATGAACACAGGCATTCATAGCCAATTCTAGGTGCCATGACCTTTACTGAGAACGGCCTTTCAGGAAAACATCGCTGTAATCAATATCTGAAACACAATGTTTGTACAAGTTGCTTTTTCGGGTCAGGAAGAATGGCTATTTATATTTCTGTAGGGCATGGAGAGATGGTGATATCTTCTTGCACATTGCAGTTACGTGCGCAGTTCAATTTAGACTTTCGTCTTTTATTACTTCTAGGCTCTTCGCTGAGGAGTGATATTGATATTTGTCCATTTTACCAATCAGTACCGTTCGTGTTTCAGATGGGTTGAGCTTTAACCCTATGCCCTGCATCCATTTTGATAGAGCACACTCGATGTTCAGATTCTCGATAGCTGTCTTCAGTTTTATTGGTTTTTTACTTAGATAAAATTGGAAGTCATGAGCGTACATGTGGTGTTTGCAGCAGGAAAAACTGATGACACATCATTGACATAAAACGAAAAAGTATACGACCTAATGCCGAACCCTGGGTGACGCCTGATACTACCAGTCTCCATTATGATTGTATGGTGCCGAACATGACGCATTGCTGGCGAGGCGTCCCACCCTTGAACCTTTCTTTCACTTCCGTCGTTGCTTCTTTGATGTAAAGATTTTCGGTAATGGCGAAAGACTGCATCTCTTACACCCTTTTTAATCCGAGCACTTCGTTCTTGGTCTTCCAGTCTTATAGACCCCTCTTGGTTGTCGTACATACCGAATTGATCCTTTCCAGGAAATGTAAATGAAATTAAATGAATACAATCCTTATTGCGAGCCTTCTTCCGTTGCATAACGTTAGAAAATTAGACTGAAATATTTTCTGTACAGTCTTTATCAATCATCTGCCAGTGATATTCACAGATAATTTTGGAAAGTAACATTATGTTTCTCACTAAAGCGCTTTTCAGTATCCAATCTTACTGGCGGATGTGTTCCTGGTAACGGATGTGTTCCTGGTAATACTGTATTCGTGGGTGTGATGTCTTCACCGCCTAATAGACGCACTGCCCGACTAATCAAATGTGATGTGTTTTGCTGTTGGAAATATCTTTCAGATTCTTCTCAGTATGGTCGTGATATCAGCCTGTTGCGGAGTTGTCCTTGTTATCATGGCCAACTTATTACTCGTCCAACTCCAATAGCGTATAGATTCATTACATGCCAAGTAGTGGGCAATGTCGTCTACCTGATTGCAGAAATTACAAAATGGACTCGGTATCAATTTTAGTTTAAATATCCTTTCAGGTGTTGATAGTGTTGCTGAAAAGGAAACATCACTAAACTTTATCCCATATTTTAAGAAAGAAAAGCACACTAGCAAGATATCAGTTCCAGAAATCGGCCCCGCACAAAAATTTAGGCCACAATCTTGATATTATGCAGTTACGACCCTCTAAAAGTGCAGCTTTTTAACTTCGCGCACCGATTATTTGGCACATTCTCCGCCCTACTACAACCGCTTAATGCCTGAGTCCGGAGTACTGTAGAGCGGACGGAATAAGAGTTTCGTTTTCATAATGATGGTGCTCCAATAAACGTCAATGCTTTGTTCAGTGTGTCGAAGTGCGCGAATTCCAACCTGCCGTTGGTTGTTTTGAACACTTTTATGTTGTGATTCGCAAATATGGTGTACACTGATGAGCCGAGACATTATGACACCTGCTTAATAGCTCTTTTGTCCATCTTTGGAACGAAATCCATAACTGACGTTGCATATCATGGATACGACAGTTTGTTGCTAGGTTTGTGGAGGCATGTGGCATTAGATGTCTATGCACAGGTCACATAATTCTCGTAAATAACTAGCTGTTGATTTGCGTACGCGGTGACTGCGCCCAATAGTGACCCAGATGTGTTCCATAGGATTTACATCAGGTGATTTCGGTCGCCGAGACGTCAACGTGAGTTCCATATTATGCTCCTCAAACCACTGTAGCGCGGTTCTGGCTCCGAGATATGAACAATAGTACAGATGACACTGTACGTTTCGAGCCGCCATTCACCTCGATGAAGGTCTTCTTGAAGAAGGCCAGCCGGCCGAGGTGGCCGTGCGGTTAAAGGCGCTGCAGTCTGGAACCGCAAGACCACTACGGTCGCAGGTTCGAATCCTGCCTCGGGCATGGATGTTTGTGATGTTCTTAGGTTCGTTAGATTTAACTAGTTCTAAGTTCTAGGGGACTAATGACCTCAGCAGTTGAGTCCCATCGTGCTCAGAGCCATTTGAACCATTTGAAGAAGGCCAGCGACCTAATGGAGCAAACATGTGACTGACCTCAAGAGCCAACAGGTTTCTACTGGTCAACGGTCGAATCCCAATGGTCCTGTGCCCACTGCATTCATAATTGACGATGTCGTTGGGTCAACATGTGAACACGTAGGGGTAGTCTGCTCCGGAACTCCGTGTTCAACACCGCACGATAAACGGTGTGTTTCTAAACACCTCTGCGTGAACCGGCATTGAGATTTTTAGGACCGGCCGTTGTGGCCGAACGGTTCTAGGCGCTTCAATCCAGAACCACGCTGCTGCTACGGTCGCAGGTTCGAATCCTGCCTCTGGCATGGATGTGTGTGGTCTCCTTAGGTTTGTTAGGTTTAAGTAGTTCTAAGTTTAGTTGACTGATGACCTCAGATGTTAAGTCCCACAGCGCTTAGAGCCATTTATTGCTTTTTAGTCAGAGATGCCACAGATCACTTTCCATCCTCTTTTACAGAGCAGACGAACCTCCGAATGCTACGCTCTCTGAAGAGTATTGGACGTCCAACAAGTTAGCTCTTAGTAGTAGTTTCAGTGTCCTTCTACCTCTTTCCGTAAATGCTCACGACAGTAGCACGTGAACATTCGACCGGCTTTGCCGTTTTCGAGATATTCATTCAGAGACTGTCCTTTGTAAAAGTCTTTTATCTTAATGGATTTCCCCATTTTTAGCCTATATCTCCGCTAGGGTGTCCCCCCCCCGCCTGTGTCGGCTCCGCTTACACGCTTTAGCTACAGTGTTACGTGCCCATAACGCCACCCGGCAGCATCCAACGTTGCGGTGCTTAGTGGTCATAATGTTTTGACTAATCAATACGAATTAATCAAAAGAATGAATGTATCATTAAAGAAATAGCTTACTGGTATTTAATTTTACACCTCTTCCTTACAGTTTAATCTGTCCGCAACTTGAGACAAAAGAGCTACTGCATAAGTTAGGGTAGACTTAATAGGAACCGGTTTTGTTGGACAATGTTGCTTCTTGCGTGGTAGTTCTGCATTAATACTAGCTGAAGACGTACACGTTTCTTTTTTGTCATGTCTTTTCCCTTCTTGCGGAGTGACTCTGATATTGTGGATTTGAATTTCAATGTAATATTCTGTTTATTATCATAACGACCGGGAGAGTGGTGTGCTGACCACACGCCCGTCCTATCCGCATCCTCAGTGGAGGATGGCACGACGGTCGCATGGTCCCGATGGGCCTCCTGTGGCCTGAGAACGGAGTGCAGTGCAGTGCATTCTGTTTATTACGGCGAATTCTGAAACTATCACAGTGACTATACGCAGGTAGTGAAAGAGTTTCGAAATTTTTATTTGCGTTTCGTGGAACATAAAACCTCCGGATCTGTCAAAATAGAGGCGAGGCCGGATGTTCACATGAATTTTTATAAGCCTTTAGTAAATTATGAATAAAATTGATCACTGAAGTATTCTGGTGCTAGAAATCAAGGGAAATATTTGCTTCACGTGATTTTGTCTCTTGCATGTGCCCACAACGGTACACAAAATCCTGATAATGCATACTTTAAACAAAAAATATTCTCGACTTTTCTTGCACTCGTGGAAATTTTCCTTCCTGGTGTTTGGCCGATAAATTAAGTTGATGGTAGGTAAAATCTTATGGGTTGTTAGCTCGCACCATATTCTTCTTCAGATCTCGACTCACCATTAACCTGCTAATGCCGTGCGTCGTGGAATCGCGTCATATCAAAGCGACGCGACGAAGTGGTTTATGTCAAGTCACAGATACTATAGACCAAACAAATAAATTTCAGACCTAAATTTACTTCTAGCTGTAATTCTCTGTACATTGTGTGTGTCAGGAATAAAGGTGCGAGCAGCACGTCGTTCTAGAAGTACCTAAAACACCCAGGAGACGGAATCATATATCACAGGCGTTGGTAGCTTCGTGTAGAATCTGCACCAACCGTCACTGGCCTTCAAAAACAACTAACCTTCCACTTCGTAACGTCGCATTGATATGATGCGAATCTACGACGCACGGCAGTCTCGGGTTAATGGTGAGACGACGTCTGAAGAAGAATGTGGTGCGAGCTAGCAACCCGTAAGATTTTACCTTCCATCAGCTTAATTTATCGGCTAAACACCAGGATGGAAAACTAGATACCTCCAGATCTAGCACCAGTAAGTACAGTTGCTTAGGAAGCGGGTAATGCAAGGTGATGGACACAGATTGTTGTTGAAGGCAGTTGCGGCAATGACTAACGAACGAATGAGTTGGGTCGCAACAGGAAGAACTGGACACTGTAAACCTGCTGCAGGGAAAATGGCGAACGGAGGGAAAGGGGGAAATACGGAATGAGGAACTATAATCTTGGATTGCGGTTGTTTGGTTCCCACGAACACGTTAGCGAAGACCTCGAGTTCCTTTGTGGCCGGCTCTTGGACGCCAACAATAACCTGTTGTGATGGCTCGTTGTGGAGTGAATGAGCAGTGGAGGAGAGGCGGAAAACGGAGAGGTACTCCGCTGAGAGCCACAAACGGGTAACAGTACAGGGCCGACACACAGTAGCAGCGGCTAGTAGAGCGCGGCTCGCACGGGAGACGCGCAGCCGCCGCCTCCGCTGCCGCCGCGGTGTGCCCGTGACCGAGACATTGCGCTCAATGAAAGTGTGTTACGCAAGCCGGGTCGACGTCCGGCAACTGGGTCGCCGTCCGCTGCTGAACCCGGCCGCAAGGCCGCAGCCGCGCATGAGCCGCGCGGGCTGCCTACGCGCCGGCTCGCAGGGGCCTCGCCTCACGACCCCTCCACTGCTATACCGGGAGATGACTTGTAATTCTGGCAGACGCAGCAAAGAACTTGGAATTGCAGTACTTCTTTATACATTGTGTAAGGAGAGATAGATGACTTCAGACATAACTGGTGATCACACAAGATGATTTTTTCTACCTTACCATTTTTCAAACCTCGACAGACAGCCTTGCCGTAGTGGTAACACCGGTTCCCGTCAGATCACAGAAGTTAAGCATTTTCGGGCTTACCAGCAATTGACTGTGTCACTATCTGAGTCTGTTGAGTGATGTTGGCAAGCAGGGTGCACTCAGCCCTTGTGAGGCCAATTGAGGAGCTACTTGATTGAGAAGCAGTGACACCAGTCACGGAAATTGACAACAGCCGGGAGAGCAGTGTGCTGACCACACGCCCCTCTGTATCCACATCCACACATCCAGTGACACCTTAAGGCTGAGGATGACATGGGTACCGGTCGGTAATGTTGCACCTTCAAGGTCTCTTCGGATGGTGGTTGTTTTTTTGTTTTATTTTTCAATCATCACCATTTCACAATGGTTTCAGAGATTGTTTCTAATTATCACAGTCCAACAAATCACTGTTAATGTTACCTGAGATCCCAGGTGCAATCAACCTACGGATCCTTTTTCATACTATAGACGATAGCTCTGGGCCTAATAATCGGCAGAGTTGCTGAAGATCTAATAAAATTTCAGTATGCTGTCTTTTTAAAAAGTGTTTTTAAAGTGTTTTCAGAATGCAATAGAACTTGGAATTGCAGTGCGACAGAATGGCTAGTGTCCTGAAACTAGGAAATAAAATGAACAATAACAAAATGTAACTGAGGGTAATGAAATTTAGTTGAATTAAATGAGTCGATGCTGAGGGAATTAGATTAGGCTATGAGACACTGCAGTCCGATCCACGAACGATGGTGGTTCGTGTGTGTCGAGGCATGGACTGAAATTTGGTTGCTGTCGGTTCCAAGCAACAGTTGCGGCACGGGATTTGCGCTTGAATAAAGGGTATATAGTACAATTCATAACTCTCGCTTGCTTGTGAAGAATTTGTCGTTACCACCCCCATTAGCGTTGACAATTGGCAGCACATGGAATAAAAATTCACTAAATAACTGGCTGCGATAAAATTTAATGTTTGGATACGCTACGAATTCATAGCAGAGCGCTCAGAACAGTACTGAACGCACATTGGCTGTCGGAGGATGGGTGACGTGTGTGCGCAGAACAAGCCTAAACACGATTGCTATCGTTCGTGACTCCAACCATAAAAGTAGTCGGTGTGTTCCTTATTTGGGCACTAAAATAATCTATGATGGCCGATTCGAGAGGATATAAAATATAGAATGGCAACGACAAGAAAAGCGTTACTGTAAGTTGGTAGCATTAAGTATACATGAATGCACTATCTCTACGACATGCATGCATCATCGGAGGATCAGGCACTACGGCGACTACAGCTGTTATGAAATACAGGAAACGTACTCGCAGTTGCGAATAGTAATAACTATTAGCTCTATAAGGGAATGACGACAATAAGAATTTGTTCCTGACTGGGACTCGAACTCCGATTCACCTCCTTACATGAGGGTCACCTGAACCGCTTTGTCTATCCGTACACGACTCACGTCCAGGCCCAAACATCCATATGTTGCCTTTCCTGCGTCAGAACCTGTACTCGTACACACATGTAATTTCCGCACAGAGAAGGACATTTTAATTGAAACTCGCTTCCTGGATCGGCGGTTGAATACCATATTGCAGTGCCTGTGTTGTTAAAAAGAGCGATGGAATGTTTCTTTTACAAGCGTGTCTGAAGCGACGGCTATGGAGATGTGTATGGGTGAACACACGTGCAACTATTGAGCAACTGAGAACCCAGATGAACCAGCCAACAGTGTCTCCTTAACGACCGTTGAGAGAACGTTGCTATGTATGGCCCTCTGCAGTGGGCACCTCGTTCATGCGCCCATGCTGACTTATGTTCATCGATGACAGAATATGTTCAAATGTGTGTGAATTCCTATGGGATCAAACTGCTTAGCTCATCGGTGTCTAGACTTAAACACTACTTAAACTAACCTATGATAAGAACAACACACACACACACACAGGCACATGCCCGAGGGAGGACTCGGACCTTCGGCGGGGGGGGGGGGGGGGGGGGGCGCAGTCCGTGACATGACGGCTCAAACCGCTTGGTCAGTCCACGCGGCTTCATCGGTGACGAAGTGTGGAATTAGCACTCCAGTGAAGCAAATGTACGGCGTGGCATGCCTCAAAGCAAAAATTCTGTAACAATCGTCGGATTGGTTCAGACCGGAGGAGGGAGCGTTGTGGTCTGGGGAACATTTTCCTGGCATTATCTTGGTGATATAGTAATTCCGGAAGCCACAGTTAATCAGCACAAGTATACATATATCCTTGGGGACCATGTCCATCCTTGCAAATTGTTTGTTTTTCCTCTGAACGATGGCATCTACCAGCAGGACAATATGAAGTGTCATACAACTCACAGTAAACGTGCGTGGATCGTAGAGCACCACGACTAGTTTACCGTACTCCCCTGGCCACCAAACTCCCCATATTTAAACCTAATCGCGAATCTGTGTGTCCACCTCGATCGGGCTGTACCCGTCATGGATCTCCAATCGAGAAACCCAGGTAGCTGGCCGCGGGACTGGAATCGGCATCGTTCCACAGCCTTGACAGTACCTCCACGGGAGACAGGCCAGTAATGTGTAACGCCAGCTCTAACCCTGGTAATGTCATAGATTCAGCGAGTCAACAGGTTTCTTCAGATTTGCAACATCCAGCAGAATCCAATCTTGGTGATAAGGTACCATGGAGCTATCAAGCTGCTGGGATGTTGTTTGGTACCTTTCATCGGATCTTACAAATAGCCCGAGACACTTCCTACTAGATTAACATCGAATGATTAACCCCCCACTCCAACTAGAATAAGATGCCAGGATAATCATCATCATCTTGGAGAACTGGATTGTCTACTGCATACTCGACGTGTTCATGTCAACATGAATGAACTGGACCAAGTACAGTACGAGAAACACCACGGAATCCCGTCCGATTAGAATTACATCCTTCACACAACCTGCAAGTTAAAAGTCTCATTGGGCACCTAGACCCCACGTCACTTAAAAAGATAGAAAAACGAGCAGTTTCTGTGTTGTTTGGACCATTGAAGACGCACAGCCTTATGTGCCACTGCGAGCAATAGCCTTTCCCGACTTCAAATGTTCATTGTATTCGGTTCGGTTTACTGCCAGCAGCGGTTTCTGCCGGACTTGAAAGCGACTGTCATCGACAAGGCGTGAAATTCGTCTTCGGTCCCAGTTGTTTGGCTCCTTTGTTGTTAGGAAGCGTTACCTGGCTGCCAGTGCTTAACCATTCCCTGGTAATACACCGAGAAATCCGGGAATTTCATTCACGTTGTGTCGTGGGCGCATCCAGCATTAGCAGTACCTTTCTGCGACTGTCACGTCTCCACGTTGATCGAACTAACATCGTTGATTCTATGCAGACGACGGCACACAGAAATCACTTCACCGCCATGACTTACGTCGCCGGTAGACGATCAAGTCACCGCTTATCTCTAGACCATCTGCAGCACTCGAAAGCGGTGAGCTTACTGTCTACAATGTAGTTAACAGAGAGCGTATAGTAACAATGAGATTTTAACGTACTTTCCGCACCTCGTGGTCGTGCGTTAGCGTTCTCGCTTCCCACGCCCGTGTTCAGTTCCCGGCGGGATCAGGGATTTTCTCTGCCTCGTGATTACTGGGTGTTGTGTGATGTCCTTAGGTTAGTTAGGTTTAAGTAGTTCTAAGTTCTAGGGGACTGACGACCATAGATGTTAAGTCCCATAGTGCTCAGAGCCATTTTTTAACGTATTAACGTACTATCGGGCACATAATGTTCAGACACGTATGAGTTTCTTTTATACTGAAGGTTTTAGCTATCCCTTTCGTTATGTGGTAATACGATAACGTCCGAAACGTGGAATGTATCCACCATTGGTTGGTTTGCATATTGAATTATTCCACTATCGGGACCAGTCTCTAATATGTTCTTCAAAATTCTGTGTGTAATTGTAAAATCCAATGATAGTATAGTGCAATAACGTGACATTATTGGATACTAAGTTTTTTAAAACAGCTGCAAGTTGCACTTTATATTTTTTACTTATCGGTTTCGCTCTTCAAATGAACAAAATCTTCATTAGAAAAAGATACAAAGTGAGATCTTAAGGAAAACTTACACTGAGATTACGTAAAGTACGTATTCTATTTCCAGTATGATGACTTAGGATTAAAGTTGTCTGACAGTATTAAAGATTGTGTTTAAAGTTGGCAGACCGATCTCTAGATTAAACTGACTGTACTATATATTTAAACATACGCTTAAAGTACGTTTAATGCACAGTAGTAGATGATGACGTTGACAGCGCCAAAGATGAAATTGGCTGTACAACGATACTTGTAACGTCCATGGTATGTGTAGTCAAAGATAATTTATAACTACCGAAATGAAATTTACATTTTAGTCACCTCTTTTATGGGCGTGTGTATAAACATCTCGTTTGTGTATATATGTGCTTATCTTTCAAAAAATACGAGTACATCTTTAAAAACTAAAATATATTTCAGAATTAACTTTTTAAAATGCATTATAAAAAAATACGTATTTAAAAACGCCTTAACAAAAATGCATTCGAAACTACCGTTTGTAAAAATATTTGTTAGAATAAAAATTTTACTAAACGAACAGGTTGTTTGATGAAGTGCTGTAGATAAGCAAACAAAATATTGTCCCCGCCGTATTATCCTAACAATGTCATCATTTACTCCTGTACTTTAAACGTAAGTTTAAATACTGTAGTACAGCCAGTTTGATATATAGAGCGGTCAGCCAACTTTAAAGCCAGTCTTTAAAGCTGTCAGTGAACTTTAAACATAAGTCTCCATACTGGAAATAAAATATGTATTTTACGAAATGTCAATGTACGTTTTCCGTTTTATCCCAATTTGTATCTTTTACAGCGTATATTCCGATAATCCTGGTGTTCATTTCATATGCGGAACCGGTAAATAAAAAATTCAAAGTGCGACTTGTGATTGTTTTGAAAAACTCAGTGTTAACAGTCGCTCCCCCTGCAGGGAATGCCTGCTGTTGCTAAAGTAGTGGACAGAGTTTTCCTTTGACATTGGTTTGGCAGAGAAAGTCACCCCTTGCAGTTTAGGACTGCATCCGGGTGATACCAACAACTTGACATGACGTGTCGGCTGAAATCCAGGCACGTATATTCAGGGGAAGGTGGATATCTGGTTGTCTGCCGAAATATCGTGGCGGTTTCTTCCGGCTGCGGTCCCGAAAGCTCCTGGAGTGCTCATTACGCCGGGAGAACTTACGAAATCAAAAGGAAGGAAGCCGGGGCGACGTTTGGGCTGCAATGTTAGTGACGGTTAAGATTTTAAAATCATGTAATGAGCCATATGATAGTCTAAAATATCCTTGTTTAAATTGTGGTTGACGAACGAGATGTGCACATCCCCAAGCTACCTGTGTCGGATGTATTGCATCGAATTGAAGCGCAGTGAGATAGTAACCATCTATAAATTAATAACGAAGGCAGTCATCTCAGAGTTATTGGAAATTTACTCATAGATGAGGTCGTTTTCAAACAAAAAATAGCATTGTGTAACAATGTATCCCTAACGTACAAAGATGGAAGACCAAACAATTTTATTCACAGTTTTGTGGATACGTATGTCTGTTTTGTATAGCAATTCTGCAGGACTGTGTAGTTTTCATTAAATTTAAGTTGGCGTCATGACGTAAATTTGTTATAAATTTGTTATAAAATCACCTACAAGGGTTGCTAAAACCTAATAGTGTATTTGTGAATCATATGTGCAGAACACTTCGTAAAGTGCTAGAGTACAGGGCGTCCATAATTCCAGTTTCGAGACGCTGTAGAACGAGAACCATTGTTCAAAACGACGTCAAATTTGGGCAACATATTATTGACGTAGGGGGAATTTCACGTTGCACGTTACTCCGTCGGTAGTGCTCAATGTGGGTGACTGCACAAGTTCGGCAATCACGTTCCTGACAGGTCAGCAGGAATTAACTCCTAAACCTGAGTGATTCTGTATGGATAGCAATGCAGGATGTGTCGTGGGAGCCGGCCGTTGTCGCCGAGCGGTTCTAGGCGCTTCAGTCTGGAACCGCGCGACCGTATGTGTGATGTCCTTAGGTTAGTTAGGTTCAAGTAGTTCTCCGATCTATGGAACTGATGACCTCAGATTTAAAGTCCCATAGTGATCAGAGCCATTTGAATCATTTGAATTTGTGTCGTGGGATTTTACGCACTGCGCTAGCAGTTATGTTCAGCGTTTGGGCAATTCCCCGTGCACTGTATTTTCGGTCACCAACGCTCGACTCCTCCTGCAATGCTGTGGCTACATTTTAGAGAGATATCGGATCAACTACTTTTCTCCCTCTGCCACACTGCACTTCAAAATAATCTGTCTTTTCGAATTTTGTAGTCATTTTCTCCAGGGCCTTAGCAGACACCGGACCCTGGCTCTTGTCATACCTCTGGGTGTCAGTAGCTTCTGCAGCACTACTGGCGCACCGTCGCCGTTCTTGTAAATGAGCTTTACGAGCAGCTCGCAAACCTTCATAGAGACACAGTCATGTTGGGCGTATCGAATCTAATCAGAGGCAGAGTGCATATTCTGACGCTTACAGTGCCATTTATTGGTAATATTGTTGTGTCTTTTTTGTTCCATGACGTTTCCCTCTCTGTCAATAATATGCCGTTAAAATCGGACGTCATTCTGAGCAATTGTTTTCTTTCTACAGTGGTTTGAAACCGAACTTTACTTATGGACACCCTGTATATATGCTACAAAATCTTTGGCAATAGTTTTAAGACCATTTGCACTGTTCATTACCAAATACTAATAAGACGATAGCTAACAACTTGCGACTCAGTTAACGTAGGCATGAGAGTCAGTGACTATTGAGGTACTGTAGCCTCGACGACTACAATCGTTCAAAGCAATATTAAGAATTGTAGAAAAATGTCTTTACATAGTGTGAAGATCATCTGAATTGTAAACATGAAACATTCATGTACTTGCACGAAGATGTGAGGCATCAAAGAGTAGAATCTACAACTTCAAGTTTTCATTTAAGGCGTGTTTCTCTGTTAAGAATTTACGTTTAGTAACTGGTGCCGCTGTGATTTTTAATTATAATTTAAACCGACATTGCCTAGTAACAGCCTACGAAACATTTTTATGTGTAACATTATGAAATACAATTTAGACATGTAAGAGCACAGCAAGAGTGGAACATTGCTGCGATATCGCAGAGATTATAGTTGCATATTTTTTTTTAAAAAAGTCCCGAGTTTCATTGACAAACAAAGCCTAAAGCTCAGCAACCACAAAGCCATACTCGGTCCGAGGAAGACGCCACGTACCGTAAGTGAGGAAATGGGATCTGTTGCAGAAAGAGAAATATCTACAAGGTCATTTCGGTGACATTTGAATCACCATTGGCTGCTAGCTCGCACACTATTCTAGTGGCTTCTGTTGACGTATCTACAGCGAGGCGCGCCGATAGTGGTGCGCTAGACGACAGTTCACTCCAAGAATGGCACCATGTCATTGGTTCACAAATGCCCTGATTCGACGAGGAGCGTTCAGTAAGTAATGCAACACATTTGTTTCTGAAAGCAGGTTGGTTTTTATTCAGGATTCCAATACACCGTATTATTCCCCACTCTGATGGCTGCAAAAGACTATTTTCAACATTAATCGTCGTTCAATGTGACGGCCTCACGCCACCTTACTGGGAGGGCTTGTATGCCTGCACCACTGTACTTGCCAATGTCGGAGCCAACATCTCGCTGCACCAATAATCTCTCGATCATCCAAGTGCTGCTTTCCGCAGAGTGCGGGGAGGAGTAGGGGATTAGTGTTTACCATCCCGTCGACGTCGAGGTCATTAGAGACAGAGCACAACCTCGTTTTAGGGAAGGATCGGTCGTGCCCTTTCGAAGGAACCATACTGGCATTTGCCTAAAGCAATTTCGGGAAATCACGGAAAACCTAAATCTGGATGGCCGGACACGAGTTTCAATCGTCGTCCTTCCGAATGCTAGTACAGTGTGCTAAACATTGCGCCACCTCGCTCGGTCCGCGGAGTGCACGTTTATTGGGCCAACCAAATGAAAGTCGAAAGATGCAAAATCTGGACAATTGGGTGGATGAGGAAGAACAGTTCAACGAAGTTTTTGAGTTCCTCTGAGTCCTTGCGTTGTCACCGACAAGGAGACGTTCGTTTGAACCTCGAATGAGAGTGGCCGCACGTTCCAGTCCAAATGAAGAACAGTACACGAGTTTTTGTGAGCTCCTCTCGGGTGCATAGATTTGTGTGAGGCCCTGCGGTGTCAAGGAGAATTAGGCCTTTGTTTGCACCTCGAATGAGAATGGCTGCACTTATATTGCAGAATTCATAACCATAAGCGGCTGGCCAACACACGGGAGATCGGATAGGTTTCCGCAGCCTTGATGCGATGATGATGGTAGACGCCTCGTCGAACTACTCACCGTACTTTTTTTTCACTGTCAGGTATTTTTAGATTTTCTGCAAGCATCTCTGAGTATCTGCGATGCTCTGGTTTTCCACTAAAACAAACTCAATGACAGCTCTCTGCTTGGAACACACGTTACAGACGCTGTTTTGAAGGCTACGTATAGCACCACCACCAATGAGAACTTCGTGAAACTGTAGGGGCTGAAGCGGGAATATTCCACGATATCGAACAGCAAATTCCGCATTTTTTTTTCAATTGAAAAATAGTTCAAATGGCTCTGAGCACTATGGGACTTAACATATGAGGTCATCAGTCCCCTAGACTTAGAACCACTTAAACCTAACTAACCTAACGACATCACACACATCCATGTCCGAGGCAAGATTAGAACCTGCGATCGTAGCAGCAGCGCAGTTCCTGCCTAAAGCGTCTAGAACCGCTCGGCCACAACGGCCGGCCTTTTCAGTCGAAAGTGGCCGAGAAAAAAAGAAATGTTGCACTACTTATATAACGGCCCTCGTATGTACGGCATGATTCTACATATAGTGTGTACTATACGTACATGCTCGTGTCTGTATGAAAAGCCTCAGATGACAGTTAACGTCTGATTGCATTCGTCATCTTCACAAGGGCCTATCAACTGGAGTGATGATACTGTGCACAGTGGCTCTCGGTACATAACTGTATCTCTTGTTCGTATAGTCAACATGCGGTACATTTCTGAGTTATTAATGCCTTATCCTCTACCTTTGAAATTTCCGTGGCGTTATCTTTCGATACTGTCTTGACCTACGTCAACACAGTGGGTTTTCATATTTTAAATAAAATATGGCGTTTCAGTCTTCGATCGCTATTCTTTATTTTCAATTACCGGTTTCGGGCTAGCTGCCCATCTTCAGATCATATATTGTGTGGTGTCACCGCCAGACACCACACTTGCTAGGTGGTAGCTTTAAATCGGCCGCGGTCCATTAGTACATGTCGGACCCGCGTGTCGCCACTTTCAGTGATAGCAGACCGAGCGCCACCACACGGCAGGTCTAGAGAGACGTACTAGCACTCACCCAGTTGTACGGACGACGTAGCTAGCGATGCACACTGACGAAGCCTCGCTCATTTGCAGAGCAGTTAGTTAGAATAGCCTTCAGCTAAGTCAATGGCTACGACCTAGCAAGGCGCCATTAGCCTTACATAGCTTGTATCTAAAGAGTCTCACTTGTATCGTCAAGAGCGATGTACCAAGGATGGATTAAAGTTAAGTATTCCAGAAGCTACGTACTTTTCTTTATAGCATTCATTACGTATCCTGTTTCAGACCTCACGCCATCCTTCGTGAGCTTATAGCGTGCATTGCGGTCCCCTCAAACCACACTGTGTCGGCACTTCTGTCGACACATCATATTGTAGTTGCAGAGTAACTTGTCCGAACAGAACACTCGGTTATGACAGCGAACCGAGTGTCCTGTACGGACAAGTTACTCTGTAACTACAATACATGATCTGAAGATGGGCAGCTAGCACGAAACCGGTAATTGAAAATAAAGAATAGCGATCGAAGACTGAAACGCCATATTTTATTTATTGAACGATCGCGAAATGCCCATTGAGACAATCATGTCTAGTTTTGATTTTCATATTTTGCCTGATCAGCACATTATGCAGTCTCTTACCTGTAGAAAACATATGGTTGCCGAGAAACATGTCGGCACTTGTCAGCCACTACGATTGGTGAACGATGGTAGGGAGTTGAATGAGAGCAGAATGACGTAGCTGTAACAGTTACCCACGCACAGTTCGATTAGATGTTCAGCCGTCTTAGAGCCATTGTTGCTCTGTGTACTAAATTTCGCACCGAAAATCCCCTACATATTTAGCCATTTTTCTTCCTTCTATACCGTGTACTCACAAAAAGTAAAACTTCTTCGTTTGTTATCGTTTCTGGCCAACACCAAATAATGGAAGGTGTCGGACTGTGAAAGCAGTGCAGAGGCCAGTCACGTGACCACATGCAGTAGTGCAGCCGCTCCCAGGAACCACACCAGCGCAGCGGCCACTCGAGGAAGAGGACGCCGTGTATGGGTCAGGCGCGGCCACGGTCGCGCGTGGAAAGCGAGCGTGTAAGTGGGACCCGGAACACGGCGCCGTGTCTTACTTTCGTTACGGCGTCGCCGCCGACGGACGCCGACTGGATCCGAAGCACTCCGAACGGGACTGCAAGCACCGAGGTCAATGACCGCCACGAAGCGCGGCAGCTTTGCGCATGCGCCGCGACCGTGGAGTGCCGACGGAAAAATTCACACACACACACACAGCAGTTTTGCTTTATGCGAAGTCGAAGCTACAGCTTATGGAAATCAGTCTATCGAACTTGGCAAATCCGTAACAGCACACTGCTTGAATCATTCTTCATAGAAATTATGAAGGAAAGTCTTTGGGGTGTGGAAAGATTTCACACATGTACGTTTTATTTCGACAAAAGGCAATAAATAATATGATATTTATAAAATATTTGGCTATTTGTCTATATGAATTACACAGTATTTTAACACATTTTTGTTAGGTCGCCTTCTAGTGTGTTTATTTGGTACAAATTTTGCAATCAATTTAACTTGCCAATGAACTGGAGGACAACGTGATTTTAACTCCACTGCGTGTCTGGTGTGTGGCTGAAGGTCTTTTTTGTCTGTTTCTGTAACTTTGTGGTGAGCAGGAGACTAGAAAGTCGTAACTGGACGACAACGTAATATTAACTCACTTTCGTGTCTTGTGTATAGTGGAGGGCTGTTTCTGTGTCTGCTTGTCTGCTTGGTACAAATTTTGGGATTGACTTCAAATTAACTTTACGATAAGCTAGAGACCTGAAACTTTCAGCTCGATGTCAACTCAATATTACCTCACTTTCGTGCTTGGTGTGTGGCAGAGGGCGCTTTATTTTTCAGTCCGTTTGTGTGTTAGGTACAAATCTTGCAGTCGATTTTAAATTAGCTTCCCGATGAACTAGAGACCTCAAAACTTCAACATAGCTCAGAACTGGATGACAGTACAGTATAAGCTCTCTTTCTTGTTTGGTGGGTGGCGGTGGATACTTTGTGTATCACTGATATTTTTGCTTTTCCCTTTTCCAGTTTCAAGCCGGCCGCTGTGGCCGAGTGGTTCTAGGCACTTCAATCCAGAACCGCGCTGCTGCTACGGCCGCAGATTCTAATCCTGCCTCGGGCATGGATGTGTGTGATGTCCTTAGGTTGGTCAGGTTTCAGTAGTTCTAAGTCCAGGTAACTGATCACATGAGATGTTAAGTCCCATCGTGCTTAGGGCCATTTAAACCACTTTTTTCCACTCGCGAATGTTTCGCGGAAAGAGCGATTGCTGGTAAGCACCCATGTGAGCTAATTTCTCTCTAATTTTTACCTTTACGATCTCCTCGCGAGGTGTACTTAGGAGTAAGCAATATACTACTTGATACAGGTAAACAGAAACTGAAATAAACCTGAGATTTACCTCATAACTCTTTTGAAATCTTATAAAAATGCACACATAAGAATAAAAATCATAAAATAGTTGTTTAAAGAGAAAACGTTTTAATACAACAGGTGTTTAAAATGGACTAAAAAGTGTAAAGTAATTTCTTCTATATTCATACAGATTGCTAACTCTGTACAGGTGGTCCTGAAAATTTGTGCTTGTCAATTTTTAACAGCTATGACGATACATGTAAAATTTAAAACAAAAAAATGAGGCTCGCGTGAAACATAATAGTAAGGCGTGTGGAAAGTAGCTGTCATTGAGAAAAATCACACAAGAGTTCTTATCATTTGCAATGCATTAAAACTGATACTGACTTAGGTGAATTATTCGTTATCTTTTGAATGCACCCAAGGCATTTCGTTTTAAATTTCGAATGATTCTTATTGCTGTTAAAATTTCACAATCACAAATTCTCGGGACTATTTTATGAGGTCATAAACCTGTATGGGGGCAGGAGATATTGTTTTATACATTTAGAAATGTGTTACATTAAAATTTTTTTATTTAAATAATTATTTTTATTTCGAATTGAATATTGTTAAAACCCTCCTCTGGTAGCCGTTAGGAGTCGTAATACTTATCTAGCCAAGAACTGTTTTTCTTTATTTTTATTGTTTAGTGTTTGTTGTATAAGCGAGTGCAAGAAAACTATAACAGAAGCAAAATATCGTTTCGGTGAACTTGTGTTGGAAACTACCCATTTACGACATGCACTCTGTGGAAGAAAAAAAAAATCCTAAGGAATTATCTGAATGGAACGGAAATTGGTGGATGTTATTTTCATGTACAAGCAAACAAATGACTGCAATTGAAAAAAGAATTGGATGATTTACTCAAGATAAAGAGCTTCACAAAATGAGCGAGTTAATAATGTGTTAGCCCACCTTTGGCCCTTACATAAGCCTCGGCAGGTAAAAATTTTTGTACTTTCAACACTGCAGCACAGTCAGAAATCGTGATAATCTAATATATAAGAAACTATCAGCCTCGATTGCGGTAATGAAACCAACCTTTACCTAGGATTCAGCCCAAATAATTGAGCCTTCTTCAGAGGATATACCTGAATCTATAATGTGTCTAAGAGGGCATGGGATAGAAATAAAACTAATGTGACTACCCCTGTTCAGGCTGTTTTAGTTTTATTTCTAGATCATGTCCCCATAGACAAATTATAGATTCAGGTCTATATTCTGAAGAAGGCTCAATTATTTGGGCTGAAACCTAGGTAAAGATTGTTTTCATTACCGCAAACGAAGACGATAGTTTCTTGTACACTTATATAAGCAGTTACTCCGCTTGGCACTGACTGACAAAGTTGTTGGATGTCCTCCTGACGAACACCGTGGCAGACTCTGTGCAGTTGTGTTAGATCTGGTGGAGATCCGTATCCATAATGCTCCAAACGTTCTCGACTGGGGAGAGATTCGGTGATCTTGCTGACCAAGGTAGGGTTTGGCACGCACGAAGACAAGCAGTAGAAACTCTCGCCTTGTGTGAGGGCTGGCATTATCTTGCTGAAATGTAGATCCAGAATGACTGGTGATGAAGGGCAACAAACCAGCTCAGGATTTAGTCAATCTAAGTAGCCAATTGGACAGAATTTGGCACGATATCTCTCAAGTCGACAGCCAACAACTGTATCAGTTCCAGGCTGAATAACTTCTTGCATAACGGAAGGAGGTGGATCAACGAGTTATTGACTCTCTCAAGTTCTGAAGGTTTTTCTCCTGAATAAATCATTACATTTTTCCGGAATTATAATCATGTGTTTGTACATGTAGATCACATCTACCGATTTCAGTCCCATTCGTATTATTTCTTCATGGGGCGTCGGTTTTTTTCTTCTTTTAAATGTGTGGGTACGACTACAGTATGAAGTATTGTCCAACTTAGTACAAATGATTTTAGATTGAGTTCCAATATAATTGGACTCAGTTTGCATTCAAGAACAACATCTCTACTTAAGCGTTTAACATGTTACAATTTATCGTAGACTCGTATGGGTTGAAGAAGGCGTTGCAAGTGTCAATTACGCATTTGACTGCATCACTACATTGAGTTACGAATTCTTTCAAACAACGCAGAGAATCCGGTAAAACTGGACAAGTCTGTTTAATTCACTGCTCTAGTTCTTCAACTGTATTAATAGAACTCTAGCACACTTCACTTCTAAGATAATGTGAGACAGAAAATTCGAGAGTACTCATGCCAGATGATCTTGGAGGTCACTGTGCAGAACATAAGCTATCAATCTTGAGTCACATTAGGGCGTTAAAGCCTTGTGTCAGCACAAAAATGATTCGCTGTCTTCTCATGCAATTACCATATTCCCGAAACATTGGCCAAGACCTGTCAAACCATCCAAACCGAACGGGGTCACCTCATGTGAATACACTGTTGCCGTCATAATTAAGTACCTTGTTCTCTTTCCAGATCGTAATTTGGTGGCCTTTTTTACGTAGCTTAACACTCAGTATTAGATTTAATACGCGAAAGTAGTTTTGTAACAATAAAGAAGTTAAATAAATACACACCACGACTTACACTCCGCCCTCATAATCTTACTTCCGCCATTTGCCCTTCTCCTACCTTTCATGCCTCGCTGAAGTTCACCTGCATGCCTTGCGGGGCCAGAATTCTGGGCCTTTCCAGAACTTAGATTGAGAGGCATTGGCGGAAGTAAGCTGTGAGGATCGGTTGTGAGTCATGCCTGGATAGCTCAATCGGGAGACTTGTATATACAGTTTTATTACAAATTGACATCCAGACATAGAATGTAGTAGATACCTTCCTCTGTTGCAGCTAGGAAATCGATGATGGTTACCTTGGAGGCGCGAGTTGGGCATTCTTCTACTATGTCCTGTATTATTTGTTTTTCAGCACCGCAGATGCAATTTGAAGTTGCTATCTTTCCCCATTTTTAGAGGGCGTCAGCACTTCTTTCGTGGCCACTGCGTAATGCTGTTTAAAGTTGTCCACACTTTGCATGACTAATTGAGGCCGAAAGAAGCTTTGGCGTTTTGGTGGGCAGCGTTCTCGCCAGTGTTGTTTCCAGAGATTGGGGGTGACAAAGTTGGAGGTCGTCATCTCAAGCAGTTAGTAGTGGTGGTCTTCTCGATTTAAGTCTTCTGCGCTCCGGGTCAGCTGTATCATAATGTATGGGCAGCTGAGGGTTTTTTATTACCTTGTTGTACTTTCTGAGAAGAACAGTTTTTCACCGTGTCTCTGGTGGTGATACATGACCCAGCGTTGGCAGTCATCCGGTAGGAGTAGATTTTATTGTGCAGCTTATGAGGCGCATGGTGTCGTTTAATACCTCGTCAATTCTGTTCGTCTACTGGCTATTAATCCATGCTGGAGTGCCTTATTCTGCCACTGAGTAGACAAGCCCTACAGCTGATGTCGGAGTGTACCTGCTGTGGAGCCCCAAATAATGCCGCACATGGATGCTGCTGTTTCTTGTCCTCATTTTGCCTGCAGTCTCTGTCAGGTGCTACTTATAAGAGAGCGTTCTGTCCGGTGCAACTCCTAGATATCTGAAGTAGTGGTTTCGGTTGGTGGGTTTCCCTTCAAAGATAACATTGAGCTCTTTTCTTGCTGAGTGGTTGCAAAGGTGGGAGCACGAGAGTTTGATCTTGTCCGGGTTCGGCTGCAGTATCAATTTGCGAAAGTAGCCACTCTGTGACTTCAGATCGGAGCACAGACTGGCCTCAAATGATCCGTGTTGAGCAGCTACGGCCCGGCATGGACTGAGCCTTGTGGTAGCCCGTTGTTGAGTATCTTGGTGGAGCTCTTTCTTTCTCCAGTAAACACGTTGAAAGCTCTACAGGCATGCATTTTATCTCTCAGTCTGATAGTGCTGCTGCATGTAATTATTTGAATTAATTTTTACTACAGTCGTTGTCTCCAGACAATGTCATAGGTTGCGATCAGATCTACGAATCTACGAATGCTGTTAATAATGTTTTGCTTTCTCTGATAGCTGGTCTCTATATAGGTTATCAGGGAAAGCACTTGGTCAATGTGGCTTGTATTAGGTCAGAATTCTACTTGTTCGTCTGGGACTGATCCCAGTATTTTTCGGCTCAGTCTGTTATAAAGGTGTCTCTCGAGCAGCTTATATAGGAAACTGTGCAGTGCATTTGGTCTCTTGCTCCTTGGCAGGTCGCTTGGTTTTCCCGAATTAATCAGTACGATGATCGTTGAGTTCTTCATAGTATGTTCCATGTTGTCATTAGATTTGCATAGAATTCGGCAAGCCAATTTTTGGAATATTTCCCACAGTGCAGAAGCAGTGATGGTGTATTCCATCCGGTGCAGGTACCCTTCCTGCCTTGAAGTTCTTCAGCGCGTCTCTAATTTCAGTAGTGGTAAATTTGGAAGAATATTGATCCAAAGATGTGCTGTTTGTCATAAGGACACTAAGTTCACGGCGTATTGTTTTTGTGTGGTTTTTGTCCCTTGGAGCTCTGGATGTAGCCTGTATGTGAACTGCTATCCTATTTGCAGATATATCGGTAGAGTTATGATGTAATTTGTTAGCTCCACCTAGTTTTCGGACGACAGACCAAGCCTTTCTGATAGATGTTTTGAAATCTAGCGACTCTACGGTTTCGAAACATTGCTCTCGCAGAGCATCGCCTAGGCTATGGAGCAGGTCGTTTGTAATTTCAGGGTTTCCAATCTCAAGGAATCTTTGATTCTTGATTTCACAACTGGGACACTTTTAACGGGACCCATGAATCTGTCATAGTTACTGTTGTTGGGTGGATTCATCTCAAGCATTTATCCAGTTTCTCCGCGTAGATATTCGCTTTTCTGAAATTTCACCTTGCGCATCATATGGTTGTTATTAGTGGTGTATTAGTACCAATTTGTGTCAGGACTGGACGGTGTTGGCTGTCAGACAAGTCTGGTAATACACATCTTGTAAAACTTGGTGGTCAATCGTCACAAATCAGTGATCTGGGTTGTATTCCTTTCTCCAAGCTGCTGTCTTGTATGTTAGTCGGTCCTTTGGGTCGAAAACTAAGAGCAGGTTCTTATTGTCTGCCCAGTTAATAAGAGCCTCGCCTTTCGCATCAGATGTTCTGTATTTCCACAGGGGGTGGTGGCTATTAAAATCCCCCACATATATGGCTCGGTGTGGCGGGTAGGGCTGGACCACTTGAGGCCAGATAGAGTTCGGTGGTTTGTACACATTACTGACAGTTCTCCTGTCTTGACAACAACTTCATGTACGTCGTCGTGCACTGTTGGTGAGCACAGGCGGGCATCTCCAATCGCAGATCGAACATACGTGGCCACGCCATAGGCATGGTTATACGTTGCGCCAACTAGATTGTAACCTGGGATCTTGCCTCTCTATTTGAGTTGATCTTCATCTTCAGCGTTTCCTGAACTGCAAGCAGATCTATGTTGTCATCAATAAAATATTACTTAATATTTGGCATTTAGCCCAACTTATTCCTTCTATCATAATCTGGCATAGATGATAGGTCCAAGGGGCCTCGTCCGTGGGCTCTGAAAAGGGCCTTTTCGATAGTCAAGTAGATTTGCCTCATATCAGTGACAGTCGATGTACAACTATCCAGGAGATCAACGATCGAGATAGGGGCTTGTTTGCTGCCTCAAAGTGACTCTTCTTTAGCATCACCCAGGGCACACGTGTAGGTTAGATATGCTATGGGCGCGAACAGTCGTTGCGCCCCGTTTACTCAAGAAAGGCAAACGTTCCGGGTTCGAATCCCGAACCGGCAATGTGACATGAATCGAAAAATGACATATATAAGCACTGAAAAAATACATGTGAAGTGCCCCAATGTGTATGAAAAATAAATGGAATTTAGTGCCACAAACACTTGAAGTTTAAAGCAATTTAATACTATTTCAGTATTGGTTTTATAGAATTAAATCATTATGTTTAGTTTTCTCTAGCATTTCATTTTTGAGTTGTGTCACTGTTCTTGACGAAGTGCGAGTTGTAATCTTGCACGAAGTTTCAAATCGGTCCACATTCCGCTGTAGAGTGAAAATTCATTCTAAATCAAAAGAGAAGAAAAACAGCCTTCATTAAAAAAAATCTGTATATCCTGTGCACGGTGTACAAATGACATATTTATGACTGTTTTCTGTTCACTTGTACCCATAGTTTTGGGCACGTAACTCAGTTGCTCTATCAGCAATATGAATCGAAGGAAAACCTCAAGCCCAGAGAAAGTTTTATGCATTTTAGATTCATTTGATCATCCCAGTTGTTTATATTTAGACTTGATTGTAACTGATGAAGACAGTGATGTTCCTGATGAGGATTTTGATGATGGTAGTTTGTTGGTGATGACAGTGTTGCTGTTCCGCAGAAGTGCCTTCTAGTAAGATTGCGTTACTGTAGAGTTTTTTCTCGGTTATGCGACTAGATTAGTAATTTCTTGTCAGGATCGTCACAGTTTATAGTAACTGATCGGAAGCGATCTAGTGAAACCTAATTTATATCTTCGACCTTCGTAGAAAGTGTTACAGGTCTCCTACCGTTCTGAATCTATATAAAAAATTTAGGGGACCATCTGAGCAACTCTCTTAGATTGTTTACGGGTGCTGCTCTCGTTTACCGTGTGGTTAAGTCATCACAACATCAAAACAAATCACAAAATGCTTTAAACAAGGTATGTACATGATGTGAAACGTAACAATTAATTCTCCACAACACTAAAAAATTTCCGTTAAGTTTTGTTTTCACAACATATCACAAAAATTGAAGATCGTCGATTCAAGTAAACCCCTAGACATTACAATTACGATGAACTAAACTGAACCATTTCATACTAAACCCTGTAAGGAAGACGAACCATGGGTCGCGTTTCATTCGCAGAACACGTAGAAGGGGTAACAAATCTACTAAAATGGCCCAGTAGAACAAAACAACACTGAGATCACGTTATGGTCTCATAGACATGCCACGCTTTAGGCGCAATAAAATAATCCACCAAAAATTAGCTACCTTTAAGTAGCTGTAACGCCCAGAAATAATTATCAGAATCGGACAAATGAGAAAAAAGACAAGAGAAATTGTAACCACCACGATAGCTTGAAGTTAGCCAAACCATTAAAAGTTGTTTAAAATAGAAGGAAGAAGCAGTTCAGTTTTTCCGTAAATGTTTGGCTCACTCGCTTTAGATAATCGGTCCCACCTAAACGTCTTCATTCATTGAAACATAAATATCTCACAAATGATCATATAATCTGAATCACTATTTACAATAGTTGCGCTATTATATCCCCTATCTACGCAAAGTCGAATTAGACTCAATATCGATCACCATTACAAAAGTCTAAGTATGATGCAATGATCTTGCATTTATATAATGCAACCATCAATGAATTTTTTTGGCACTATGAATTTATAACATCAATTTTAGACCGGCGTATATGGGGAGTTTTACAAGCCGTTGCGTTAACTACGCGCCGCCGGCTCCCTCAATTAATGGCTTGCTCCTCACTCCACCGGTCTTCTCAGTAGCAGCTGCGACCAGGTTAGTTAGACCAGCAATTCTGCAACTTTACCAAACCCTTTAATGTATTTAAAGTACCTCCAATCCGAGCAGTCGTCCTCTGAATAATCTTTCTCGTTTTCAACTTCGTCAATGGACAGTCGCGCGCGGCTGGCTGGTGTAATTACTATAAGACCGACCACGGCGTGCCAAACTTCACCCGCACGCACTGTGCGGGCCACGGGCGGACAGAACCCAGCCTGTCACTCCGCGTTACTTCGTCCTTCTAGGGAGTACCCGGAACAGCGTGACAATTGATTTAGCATTGTGGTGCGGCATTTTTCGGTCAGCACATGTCTCTTCAGCTCGGCAGAATTGTGCTGTCAGCGGTATTTAACTTTCGAAAGCTGTTCATGGTAAGAAGGACGTTCACTGGCCCAGTGGCTGCACAAAGCAGTCAGTCTAGCGATCTATCGTTGGAATCCTTTAAAATGAAGGAATGGCAGAAGAGAGGAATGAGAATTCTCAATTTTCGTGACAGGTAGCGCTACTTGCAATGAAACATTACAATACCATGCAGAAGGAATTTAAACATTTAGTTGACAACGAAAGAGCAAAAATTCACAAAGGTCAACAGACGAGATTCAGTGTTCTGTACATCGAAAAACACTTTGTGCTAAATTTACAGGCCTGGATCACGTAAAGAAATTGGTGGTAGGAATAGTAAAAGTTACGAAGCCTCTCGTCTCATCCCATTGTTATTTCCAACTGTTCTCAGTGGAACTGAATGAAGAGTGTGGAAACTTCATCTGTTACTGCGAAATACGTCGGTTAAGCAGAGGTGCATGCCTGGAACGAGCATTCGATTTACAACTTGCCACTGTTGAATTTGTGAAGCAAAAAGGAACGGGGGAACGAAAATTAGAACAATCGGAATCGATGCAAGGTAGCATTTATTTTATGGGGATGTATTTAAATAGAAAACGTGTTTTAGAACGGACACTCTCTGAGGTTCGTCTCTGCTCAGATGAATGGCTGGCTATGGAGACAATATTTTGACACAGATAACGAGCTGCAGTCCAGAGTAGAAAATGGTCGAAAAGCACTGGCGGCTGTCTTCTATAACGAGGGAATTGAGAAGTTGGTACAACAGTTCGACAGATGTCTAAGTCTGAGTGGCGACTGTGTAGAGAAGTAGCTGGAAGGTGTAGCTAACCGTTGCAAATAAAACAGTCTTGATTTTCACTGTGGTTTCCATTTCGCGACCTATCGTTCCTTACTTTCCGAATAGCCCTCCTAGTTGTAGACATATGGACGTTCCTGAAATACCTCGTGGCGGCTTGAGTCCTACCAGGCACGTAATCCAGAAGGGCCAAAAGTAGTACAGGTTGTTGTTGGTTGGCAGGAGAGCCAACACCAGGTACTAAAGGAAGCCGAAAGGCACTCGTTTTAGCTCACGCAGGCTGGCGTGAGGTCTGGAACAGGACAAGGAAATTAGACTGTAGAAAAAATTGACGTAGCTGGTGGAATACTTAACTTTAATCCATAAATGGTGAACACCGCTCTTGACGGTACATATTCTACAGCATCAATAGTAACTGGTAATGGCGCCTTGCTAGGTCGTAGTAAATGACGTAGCTGAAGGCTATGCTAACTATCGTCTCGGCAAATGAGAGCGTAATTTGTCAGTGAACCATCGCTAGCAAAGTCGGTTGTACCACTGGGGCGAGTGCTAGGACGTCTCTCTAGACCTGCCGTGTGGCGGCGCTCGGTCTGCAATCACTGATAATGGCGACACGCGGGTCCGACGTATGCTAACGGACCGCGGCCGATTTAAAGGCTACCACCTAGCAAGTGTGGTGTCTGGCGGTGACACCACACAGGTTGTGATAGAAGTAGTGTAATGAGCATGTATGGTGAAACGTCCCCTTAGAAAAATTTATGAATGATTGTGCTAGTAAACTCCTTACGTTATTTGATTTTCAAACAGCTGAGCAAACCTGAACGTACTCAGACATTTGTCTCTTTATTTATTCTGATCATCACTAAACTGACACACAATATTTTTACATTTCATGACACTTACCTCACAAAAATCTTCGTTACTCAAACTACTGCAATACAGCGTGCGCCAATACTGCCAGCTGAATAGAAGATTCCAACTACTGAAGGCACTATCTACTGATAGGCATGGTTAGCAAATGAAAGATTTTGATAGAGAACAAACAATGTATTTCCCTCAATAGTGTTCAAAAGTCATTATATATATCCAGTCTTACAAATTTACTGTCTCTGATGGACACACGTCCAGATCATCCGCTGTCAAAACTCCGCCATCTCTCTCCCCACATCCACCACTGCTGGCGGCTCACCTCCAACTGCGCAATGCTACACGCTGTAAACAGCCAACTACCCAACACTACAATAGCAAATTCCAACAATGCAAACCAGCCACAGAGTGCGCACAGCACAGTCAGTGATTATCATATAGAGCGCTACATGGCGTTACCAACATAAAAACCAAAAACCTAAACAGCCTACTTACATAGCCCCCATGCTCCCCGCAAAAATTTTACAAATTGTTTTGGGCACTGGCTAATACATATTTGGTAAAAAAAATTTATATTAACGCTAACAAATATATAAAATGTACACACTTATCGATACAATGTTGGTCAAAAGCTAAAATTTTCTCACAGTCCATAAAGACAGTCCTGATCATTCATCACAGTAAAATTGCAGTGTGTTTTTTTTTCCTCAAAGTCTGAGCAGTAAAATAAAATGCACACGGAAGTAGTGCATTTCCATGCAGTCTTGATGAAGCAGTGTTGTCCTTCCAATGGAAAGACAGTGTTGACTCTTCACATGCAGACAGGTAATAGGTCACAACAGAGTAAACCCACAGCAGAGTCAGTCGAAGTTTTGAAGAATATTGGTAGGTAGATCATCACAGAGTAGACCCACCGTTGTCCTTCTTCATTGCCCCTGCAGAGTGCGGCCGAGAAGTCATGTAGAACGGACCACATGACAGTTATGTTATGTGGAATGCATAGCTTCAGGCGAAATATTTCACCGTGCCCTCATACTTGGTGGGAGACGATAATTTCTAGCCCTCTTTACGTTCTCACTGTGAGCTCAGAACTAAAGAGAGCGACATGATGCGGTCGACGGACGTACTGGACACAGTGCCCAACGCATCTGTGCAAAGCTTCATCAGATTTTCACCGTATTTTCCATTTCGCGACCGATTGTTCCCTACTTTCCGAATAACCCTCGTGTTTCTATTACTGTAGATGGCAGAAAATAATGGAAACTTTCTCAGTACGGTTTATGGTCTATCATGGTCTTCTGGACTGTCTGGATCACTAGTTGTCTCTTCATGTTCGAGAAGTGGATCGACATCCTGGAGAATACCAGCAGCTGGAAAACGTGATGTTTCTCTGAATGAGACGAAGAAAAAGCTATATGGTTTGCGTCCGTCGGCACATGTGGTTTCAGACCAGCAAGGGGATAGTAGGTGTTTCGGTCCCACTGGCAGGTCATGTTCTAAGACCACAAGGATCCGTGTCCCAGCACTTCTGCTCCTGTGGAAACTCCCTTGATATTACTTCTACATTCCTGTGTTGTCTTAAATCTAATCTTAAACTTCCAGTGTTTTTATGCTATCTATTCATTTCAGGACTGAAGACCACAACAACATTCATTTCAGTACAGATATCGTATTTATATTTTATACCAACTGCCCTCCATGACTCTGTATTTACTATTACTCCTTTTGTGGTGGTATTAGACATTATTGCCGTTCTATCTACATCGTCGTTCAGACACTGCAGCAGACATAATCTGAGGTTCCATTCCCTCTTCACCACAGTCACAACGGTTTGTGGTACACTTTTGAATTATTTTTAAGTAAACGATATACAGACCATGCCCTATTAAAAAGTGTTTAATTCCCCTACTGGATTTGATGTCCATCCCTGATGCTCAGAAGTTGTTAAACACCCTGAATCCAGTGATACAGGAAACCTCCGGATTTCCGATCTTCACCCAGTACCTGTCTGCCTAGTACCGGACGCTTACGTCCTCACGTCCAGCTTCCATTACAACAAACAGTGTTTCAGCAGGAGTCGTCTGGGACCAGTCAGCCGAAGAAATATGCACGTCTGGACCTGTCTCAGGATGGTTCTGTAACGTTAGTAACTAAGTTGTGCCCACGCACTTGCGGCGGAACCCATTACTTCAGAGACAATTGTACTATGGTAGTTTCTCACAGCATGCGATGAAAGTGTGTACTGATCTGTGCACTTACGCCCAAATTTGCCCATAATGGGATGTGTTCTTTGCGTACCTTTTGTTACGCATGCTATAAAATTTATTATTTCATGCTACAGCACCCTGAGATATCAGGGAATCTGAACGCTCTGCAGTCTTATTGTGGAATTTCTAGCTGATCTCAGATTTTCCTTTAGAAGTATCTAAGTTGTCCTATGGGCAGCGGTAGTGAGTTATTCTTAGCGCACAATGTGTACATTTCAGAGAAACTTTTTTTCCTCTCTAGTTTGGCCCTAGAACTTTTAGATACTACCACCAAAACATGGTGGGAGTACGCCATCAATCCATCTACTTGGTCATCGTTTTCGAGCATTTGTAGAAGCGGCTCAATAGTTAAATTCCAAAATATGGGTCCGGTAACTGACTCCTGTGGTGAATAGCATATGGTAATTTTCTTCTGTATTTTGATCTTTCCTGCAGTCCACTCTACTGTGAGACGCCTGCAAGAGCCCAAAAGAGTCTAGTAGAGGCAGTGAGGGGTCTGGATGACTCTGTCTTTGAACAGCACTTACAGGACTAGTGAGAGCCGTTGAAAATTGAGTATGACATTTACTACTTGCGAGACATAAATTATCTACGTGAGTCACGCGATCGTAAGGCAACCGCTGACCGCAGTCTGCGTCACACCGCGCTATACTACGGACTACAGGCCATGTAACACGCCATCAAGTTCCACTGTCACTTTTCATTGTTAATATATCTCTCTCTTGTTCAAATAACTTACTGGTTTGCTGCCCGGTGACGTCGTCGACCACCGCCGATATTTCGACAGGGGCACATCCTGCCATTCTCAAGGCACAACTGCAAGGAGAAACAAGGAAGATACCACACACGGAACAAGTAACCGCAGACTCAACACACGACCAAAGATAACCAACATCAGAAATATCGATAGTGACTATTAATCAACAGGTGAGGTACTACTAATTCTATCCCTCTGTTTTCTGATGAGAGACAGAGCCGGATTCCAAGCAGCATTTGAACAAAATCCACCATCTCTGTTTATAAGGTTGCTCGATAGTTTTATTTCAACAGCTTCCTTAGTAACACTATCCCAATAGCTGGACGTGCAAGCCAGAATCTCCGTGTCGTTGTATTCCATAGAATGACCAGTGTCAAGGCAATGTTCTGCAATAGCAGATTTTCTCGGCTGTTGTAAGCGTGTGTGACGCTTATGTTCAATACACTGGTCTTCCACAGTACTGTCTGTCCAATATATGACATGCCACAACTGCAAGGAATACGATAAACACCAGCCTTACGCAAACAAATATCATCTTTCACGGACGCCAACAGGGCCTTAATCTTAGAAGGTGGTCGAAAAACACTTTCACATCATATTTCCGTAAAATACGGCCAATCCTGTTGGAAATGCTTCCTGTGTAAGGAAAAAGGGCGTAGTCTCAGGTACCACTTCGCTGCTATCGTCACTCCCCCGTTGCATAGAACATTCAATTCGCCGGGAAAAGTTAAGGTCTCATATCTCTCTCTTTCTTCTTCTCAACTCTATAGTGGCATTCTTGATATCATATTCTAACTTTTATTTTAACTGGTGTTTGATCGCATGTGAAACATATCCTTTCTTTCAGGAGTGCTAGTTCTGCAAGGTACCCTCTGCCGTGGTCGTCTATCAAGATCACCCAACACACACTTTCATTCATGCATTTCTCGCGGTGTTCCCATATTTTTATCCAATCCCTATGTGATAGTATTGCAAAGGCCTTGCCACAGTGGATACACAGATTCTCGTGAGATCACCGAAGTTAAGCGCTGTCGGGCGAGGCCGGCACTTGGATGGGTGACCATCCATGGCGCCATGTGCTGTTGCCATTAGTTGGGGTGCCCTCAGCCTCATGATGCCAATTGAGGAGCTACTCGACCGAACAGTAGCGGCTCCGGTCACAGAAAATCATCATAACGACCGGCAGAGTAGTGTGCTGACCACATGCCCCTCCTATCCACATCCTCAGCTGAGGATGACACGGCGGTCGGATTGTCCCGCCGGGCCACTTGTGGCCTGAAGACGGAGTGCTATATGATACTACTCTACTGGCCATTAAAATTGCTACACCAAGAAGAAATGCAGAAGATAAACAGGTAATCATTAGACAAATATGTTACTCTAGAACTGAGATGTGATTACATTTTCACGCAATTTGGCTGCATAGATCCTGAGAAATCAGTACCCAGAACAGCCACCTCTGGCTGTAATAACGGCCTTGATACGCCTCGGCATTGAGTCAAACAGAGCTTGGATGGCGTGTACAGGTACAGCTGCCCATGCAGCTTAAACACAGTTCATCAAGAGTAGTGACTGGCGTATTGTGACGGCCAGTTGCTAGGCCACCATTGACCAGACGTTTTAAATTTGTGAGAGATCTGGAGAATGTGCTGGCCAGAGAAGCAGTCGAACATTTCCTGTTTCCGGAAAGGCCCGTACAGGACTTGCAACATGCGGTCGTGCATTATCCTGCTGAAATGTAGGGTTTCGCAGGGATCGAATGAAGGGTAGAGCCACGGGTCGTAACACATCTGAAATGTAACGTCCATTGTTCAAAGTGCCGTCAATGCGAACAAGAGGTGACCGAGACGTGTAACCAATGGCACCCCATACCATCACGCCGGGTGATACGCCAGTATGGCGATGACGAATACACGCTTCCAATGTGCGTTCACCTCGATGACGCCGAACACGGATGCGACCATCATGATGCTGTAAACACAACCTGGATTCATCCGAAAAAATGACGTTTTGCCATTCGTGCACCCAGGTTCGTCGTTGAGTGCACCATCGCAGGCGCTCCTGTCTGTGATGCAGCGTGAAGGGTAATCGCAGCCATGGTCTCCTATCTGATAGTCCATGCTGCTGCAAAAGTCGTCAAAGTGTTCGTGCAGATGGTTGTTGTCTTGCAAACGTCCCCATCTGTTGACTCAGGGATCAAGACGTGGCTGCACGATCCGTTACAGCCATGCGGATAAGATGCCTGTCATTTCGACTGGTAGTGATACGAGGCCGTTGGGATCCAGCACGGCGTTCCTTATTACCCTCCTGAACCCACCGATTCCATATTCTACTGCATTTCTCCTCCTTACACGAGGCATCACAATAACGTTTCACCAGGCAACGCCGGTCAACTGCTGTTTGTGTATGAGAAATCGGTTGGAAACTTTCCTCATGTCAGCACGTTATAGGGTTCGCCACCGGCACCAACCTTGTATGAATGCGCTGAAAAGCTAATCATTTGCATGTCAAAGCATCTTCTTCCTGTCGGTTAAATTTCGTGTCTGTAGCACGTCATTTTCGTGGTGTAGCAATTTTAATGACCAGTAGTGTATTAATTAAGAATACAAATGGATACAGTGACAAACTGTTAAGTGATGTTTCACTCGTGGGTAGCTACAGATTAGTGAAACTCGCGATGGAGTGTCAAAAGAGCGGCAGAGATGGATGGCATCCAGTGAAAAACGACGAACATCGGAACAGGCAGTCTAGCCCATTAGTAGGCGATGACTTAGTGCCGCTGCTGCTATTCCTGCTGCTATTGATGATGGTTTCGTCATTACGAGTGTCAGCTAAAGGAACGAAGCAGCCGCTGAGTACTGCAGGAAAGAAAGCTGCAGCACCTCCAGATTCCTAATGTCCGAACCGGTCGCAGCGTAACAGCGGAAGGTACCCGCTGCGCTTCCTGTGTTGCTGCCTTGCACCGGGAAATCCGCTCCGAAAATGCGCCTCCGTCATCGCCGCCCCACTGGCAAACCAGCTTCCGCGGTCAGGTTGACTCCCACGGCACTAGGCAGCTCGTCTGTCGATACGTGCGAGGCATTTCGATACCAGTATATTCTGGCAACAGTTCCGTATAGACAATCATCCTACAGTGCACCCACAAATTATGGAGTGCATAGGATCTGTAACAGTCAACCTCAAAAACGTGGATAAGGCAGTCACCCTGTGTGGTGTCTAGTTACCCTTTACCGAGCAATTTTGTTACCGTAGTAACAACAAAGACGCCTAATAAAACATACTTTACTTTACATGTGTAAAGGGCCTTATTGCCTGTACGGCTACTCCGCAATACTCGTCCATTTCTTTTCTGTCGAGTGCACTGTTTGACAGTGATGATAATTTAACTGCATCCTCTCAGATTTTAATCCACCTCCTAACTCTGTGTTCTTCCTCTTCCTCTCGTTCTATCTATAGTCCTGCACAATGCTATTCTAGGTAGTCTCTTTGAAATGGGCTTTCACGGTTTGTTAATACCACCCAAGGGTGAATGACGGAAGGTGTGGACGAAAGGGATTTGAGGCACTTCATTCACTGTTCATTTTTTTTTACAACACGCTTCTTTATTAATAACATTGATAATACTTTCAAAAGGAAACAACACAACATACCTTGTAAATCGCCTAACTGCATAAGTGAACTACTAAAAATAATCGTTAATATGTTTAGGAACACAATAAACTTCAACTCACAAATAGCATTCAGTTGTTTACTAATTAATTAAATGTCTGTTCAAGGCAATTTCCCCACATAATCAACACAACTTAAAACCAGAATTCAGCACACTTCCTTGCTGTTAAATGTCTGCATAAGTTAATGGCCATACATAGTAACCTCTGAACAACAATTCAGTTGACTTAAAAATAAAACACAACCACCTAAACATGTTCACAGAATTATGGGAAAGAAATGCATATACACCTTCTGTTTAGCAAATGAACCACTTTCGGCCTGAGCCACCAACAACATAAGTCGTCCTCATTACCCTCATAGAGCCACTCCGAGGTACTGGAAGCAAAACATAAGTCTTTCCCGTGTACACCAAAGGCACGGTTTCGCAGCCTGCAAGCCGTAAGAAACCAGTCAACACGCTCCCGCCACCAAGTACAGAAAGGTGTCGGGCTAGTAAACAACGCCCGCAACGGTAGGCCCACAACTGCTTGCCACTGTGGGTCGGTTCCTCCCGCGGCCTCTGCTAAGACCGGTTGCGAAATTAATGAAATTAGCACCACCTGTGACACAAAGGGCAAGCAACTCAACGTAATAAGGACGTAAATTATTTGCATATACAACGTGTCCAAAACAGCTGTCTATCCACCACTTCCAGCACCTCAGAGGACACCACTTAACACAGTGAATTCAGAGTCATCTAAACATACCGCGCAATCTGCGCAAGACCACATAAACTTCCTGCATGAGCGCACTACGCTTAAAGTAAGGAGTATTAACACGACGTACAACTTCTAAATCTCCGGGTGACTGGCCTGGAGTCGTGAAATGGATCTACCAACACATCATCATGGCCAATAAACCGCCTCCGCTCTCCACTTGCGAGCCACAAATAGGATATGTCCTGCAACACACATTAAAATGTCTAAAACAGTGTTCGTTACAAGATTAACACTCAATGTCACAGGGAAACATTAATCAGAAACAGACATCGGTTCGTTACAATAAACGCACAAATTACGTGGCTGAAAAACACAACCAAGTCGGTGGCACACAAGGTGGTCGGTAATAGTAAGACCCTTTATCATTTTCCCATTCACAGGGGCGTAAAACAATAACACTTAAACAGAGAAGTATGAATGCATTTGAGCAATTCAGTGACTGACAACAACTAAGTTTTTAAATGCAGAACACAAGTCCTCACAGGATAAACGCGGCCTTACGCAATAGACTCCTGATAGTAAGGTCAAGCGTCCAAAGTACACTGCTCAATAAATACACCACAACGGCAAGCACACTCAGTAATCGCCAGAACGATGGACACTGAGAACAAAATGCTGCTTATATCTAAACCAACTGTCCTCGCAATGGCATCACATCAGTCACAGAGCCATAGAGACGAAAAATGTAGTCACTAGAAGCAAAAGGTAAATCCATCATAAACAAGGAAGCAGCATGTTCCCGACAGCATCGGCGCCTCTACCCACCAAGTCCGCCGCAAACGCCGAAACACGATCAGGTAACGTGGCAAACTTTCCTCTTGCCACCACACACGGCGTCGGCAGACACTGCTTCACGCTCCGCGCACTACTGCCTATCTCACTGTTTCTGCTCGCCCTCCAAAATCCAACTACTCCGCTGTCACAGGTGCCTCGCCGACTTCCCCCACGAGGGGGCGCCGCTTCTCTCTATCCTCCGCGATACAGCGATAATATTATACGCGGTACGTTCGATAGATCAAACCCGAGCCGCCACGCCTCACTCTTCTCCGTCATTCTTGCTGTGTGACCAGTCCGGCTCAACCTTCTCTGCATCTGCATGTATAGTACGCAAGCCACCTGACGGTCTGTGGTGGAGGGTACTTCGTGTATCAGTATCGCTTGTCCCTTTGCTGTTCCAGTCGCCAATAGTTCGCGCGAAGAGCGATTGCCTGTATGCTTTCGTGTGGGCTCGAATCTCTCTTATTTTATCTCCGTGAGATCTACGCACGAGGAAGCTATATATTTTTTGACTTCTCTGGGAACTTACACTCTTGGAAGTTTGAGAAAAAAACCACACTGTCACGCAGAACTCCTTTCTCGCAACGTCTACCACTGGAGTTGGTTGATCATCATCTTGATGTTCAAGCTCTTTTGTCTGTGTTTCCTTTAACAATAACATACGTATTTGGCTGGAGTCCGCCTTTAGCAAAACACACTTTTGCTTTTTGTCCCGGACATGTTTCACTACAGTTGTAGCATCATGTCGGTTTTTTATTGTTATGGCTGTTAAACATATGGAATGTTCTTTACTGTTTAAATATATATAAATATTAGTTTCTAAATCGTAATTACAGATTTTTGAAGACCGCAAAAAATTGTGTATTCATACCTTCTTACCACATGGTTTCGTCGGAACTTCACAATGAAGAAGACGACGAAAAAAGAAACCGTAAGTGAAAGATAATGTACATAGATAAACACACACACACGCACACAACCTTTCGCATAAATTATTAATCTCATGCATAGCCATAACATTTTAGAAATGTAATTTTTGCGTAAATGTTTTGCCTACATTAAGTTGTATATAGTTGTAGGTGACAAACTGTAAAGGAAAACAAACAATAAAACCACACCATGTGGTAAGGAAGCATAAATATACAATTTTATGTGCTCTTCACAAATCTGTAATTGTGATTTAGAAACTATTATTTATATGTAATTACACAGTAAAGAATATTCCTTATGTTTAACAGCCATAATAATAAAAAACCCACTGATGAAGCTGCAACTGCAGTGAAACATGTCTGGGACAAAAAACAGAATTGTTTGCTAAAGTCGGACCGCACCCGAAAACATATGTTATTGGTTGATCATCTCTCTGACGCTTTCGTGCTTGCTAACTGAAGCTATAACAAAACGCACCTTGGATCTTGTCCTTGGGCGAGGAAGCACCCAATCCTGTTTGGATCGTGTCTGTTTCCTCAATTAGTCCTATACGGTACTGATACCAGACGGCGAGGAATATTCTTTTCTTTAGCACGTCGATGATGTTACAGTGTTTGCACTGCACTCCTTTCTTATCCTTCCATCCATGTTATTTTCATCAGTTACAGGTCGAAAAGTTTTGCTTAGTATTTCCCTTTCTGATAATAACAGTTTTTCTTCATTTTCTAAATATTAATGCGTCACGTTCGTATAGCGTCACCAGAACAACAGTTAACTGATACAAACCCTGGAGAGGAGAGCTCAAAACAGCACCAGTGTGCTGCGACAGTTGGCGTGGGATGTAGCCAGCCGTATCTAGGATATCGTCGAATTAGGATACTGGACAGCGTCTTCTTGTCGTGTCCAGGAGAAGCGAGGAGGAACACTGAAGATACAGAATGAGATTTTCACTCTGCAGCGGAATGTGCGCTGATATGAAACTTCCTGGCAGATTAAAACTGCGTGCCCGACCGAGACTCGAACTCGGGACCTTTGTCTTTCGCGGGCAAGTGCTCTACCATCTGAGCTACCGAAGCACGACTCACGCCCGCTACTCACAGCTTTACTTCTGCCAGTATCTCGTCTCCTACCTTCCAAACTTTACAGAAGCTCTCCTGCGAACCTTGCAGAACTAGCACTCCTGAAAGAAAGGATACTGCGGAGACATGGCTTAGCCACAGCCTGGGGGATGTTTCCAGAATGAGATTTTCACTCTGCAGCGGAGTGTGCGCGGATATGAAACTTATTGGCTGTGGCTAAGCCATGTCTCCGCAGTATCCTTTCTTTCAGGAGTTCTAGTTCTGCAAGGTTCGCAGGAGAGCTTCTGTAAAGTTTGGAAGGTAGGAGACGAGATACTGGCAGAAGTAACGCTGTGAGTACCGGGCGTGAGTCGTGCTTCGGTAGCTCAGATGGTAGAGCACTTGCCCGCGCAAGGCAAAGGTCCCGAGTTCGAGTCTCGGTCGGGCACACAGTTTTAATCTGCCAGGAAGTTTCAACACTGGAGATGTTGGTTATTCCGAGGCCATGCCGAGTACGAGGTGACGTGTGGTTTGTGGGCCGTATTTGCTAGTGTCAAGCAGTGGTAGTTGTCACATTTGGACCAATTACATTACAGTGCCTCCGCGCGGAGTGGCCCCGAGGTCTGGGGCGCCATGTCACGGACTGCGCGGCCCCTCCCGCCAGAGGCTCGAGTCCTCCCTCGGGCATGGGTGTGCGTGTTGTTCTTAGCATAAGTTAGTTAGATTAAGTAGTGTGTAAGTCTATAGACCGATGACCTCAGTAGTATGGTCCCTTAGGAATTCACACCCACCCACCTACCCACCCACACAACACACACATACACACACACACACATTACAGTGCTCAATGTGTGCTGGGATGGGTGAAGCGGACCTGCTTCAGCTTTTGCTAGTGTACGAACCGGCGGCGAGACCGTGAGGAATTTGATTATGTTAAAGTGCTATCCATGGTGTGGCGATAGTGGCATAGAATGTTACATTTTGATTGTAAAATTATAAATACAGAAAGGCCGTCTTTCGATGACAGTGTACTAGCATACAGTATTGTGAGCGTCCTTGATTCATAACACTTTTGTTATTTATTTATTCTAAAACTAGCTTCAGCAACAAATATCGCCATGGCCACTGGGTTCTTTGATTCTAAAACATGCAGAAATAGCATACTTACGTATCATTCTAAGACATTATCACATGTGTACTGTTTGATTGCAAATTGTTTTTGTGTGGAAACACGGACCAATGGGGGAGTTTCAAGATCAAATTAGTGTACTAACAATAAATAGTGTCATTTACTTATACGTATTTTCTGTTATTGTTCAAATGGTTCAAATGGATCTGAGCACTATGGGACAAAACTGCTGTGGTCATCAGTCCCATAGAACTTAGAACTACTTAAACCTAACTAACCTAAGGACATCACACACATCCATGCCCGAGGTAGGATTCGAACCTGCGACCGTAGCGGTCGCGCGGTTCCAGACTGTAGCGCCTAGAACCGCTCGGCCACTCTGGCCGACTGTTATTGTTTCTTTTGATTATCACCATTTCCTTGTGCCCAATACCGTAATTATAGTTCTGTGTAGTTCACTTGTCTGTAGTGACAAGGTGTTGGTAGTAGTACATTGCATATAATTATAAAAAGTCAGTTTCTTGTCAGTTAATAAAACAGTCTAGATCGCTTTAATAATTGATTTAAAAATGATGATTGGTCTCGGCGATTATACTGGCCCTCCTCAGATCTAACGCCTCATGCAGCTGCAGCCGGCATTGCACAGAACAGTTGCGTTAACTCATAGTCCTTTCTTGTCCTGGTTTACTTTAGTTTGCCCATGTAGATTTATTAATGGAAAGCGACTGGTTTTTCGTTTCGGTTGGTGTCTGTCTGTAAAGTTAGTCATGGACAGAAACATGATGTAGGCATAATTTAATTTTAGAGCCCTTCTGTATAGCCACTCTGGGCCAAAGCAAGATTATTTTATTCTCTACATAACGTATGAACGTATTTTATCATAAGTTCTATTGTATGTTATTGTTGCATGTTATTAGATAAACTTATTGTATTTCCGTTGGGGGGGGGGGGGGGGACAAATTTTTTTATCTCTTGTATCATTAGATCACTGAAATTATTGTAGTTGAAATTGAAACTGAGTGCAAAGGCTTAATATGCGTACGTACTCTAGTGTTGTAGTAATTGTTTGATAAAAGAAATATTAATTATACACTCCTGGAAATGGAAAAAAGAACACATTGACACCGGTGTGTCAGACCCACCATACTTGCTCCGGACACTGCGAGAGGGCTGTACAAGCAATGATCACACGCACGGCACAGCAGACACACCAGGAACCGCGGTGTTGGCCGTCGAATGGCGCTAGCTGCGCAGCATTTGTGCACCGCCGCCGTCAGTGTCAGGCAGTTTGCCGTGGCATACGGAGCTCCATCGCAGTCTTTAACACTGGTAGCATGCCGCGACAGCGTGGACGTGAACCGTATGTGCAGTTGACGGACTTTGAGCGAGGGCGTATAGTGGGCATGCGGGAGGCCGGGTGGACGTACCGCCGAATTGCTCAACACGTGGGGCGTGAGGTCTCCACAGTACATCGATGTTGTCGCCAGTGGTCGGCGGAAGGTGCACGTGCCCGTCGACCTGGGACCGGACCGCAGCGACGCACGGATGCACGCCAAGACCGTAGGATCCTACGCAGTGCCGTAGGGGACCGCACCGCCACTTCCCAGCAAATTAGGGACACTGTTGCTCCTGGGGTATCGGCGAGGACCATTCGCAACCGTCTCCATGAAGCTGGGCTACGGTCCCGCACACCGTTAGGCCGTCTTCCGCTCACGCCCCAACATCGTGCAGCCCGCCTCCAGTGGTGTCGCGACAGGCGTGAATGGAGGGACGGATGGAGACGTGTCGTCTTCAGCGATGAGAGTCGCTTCTGCCTTGGTGCCAATGATGGTCGTATGCGTGTTTGGCGCCGTGCAGGTGAGCGCCACAATCAGGACTGCATACGACCGAAGCACACAGGGCCAACACCCGGCATCATGGTGTGGGGAGCGATCTCCTACACTGGCCGTACACCACTGGTGATCGTCGAGGGGACACTGAATAGTGCACGGTACATCCAAACCGTCATCGAACCCATCGTTCTACCATTCCTAGACCGGCAAGGGAACTTGCTGTTCCAACAGGACAATGCACGTCCGCATGTATCCCGTGCCAACCAATGTGCTCTAGAAGGTGTAAGTCAACTATCCTGGGCAGCAAGATCTCCAGATCTGTCCCCCATTGAGCATGTTTGGGACTGGATGAAGCGTCGTCTCACGCGGTCTGCACGTCCAGCACGAACGCTGGTCCAACTGAGGCGCCAGGTGGAAATGGCATGGCAAGCCGTTCCACAGGACTACATCCAGCATCTCTACGATCGCCTCCATGGGAGAATAGCAGCCTGCATTGCTGCGAAAGGTGGATATACACTGTACTAGTGCCGACATTGTGCATGCTCTGTTGCCTGTGTCTATGTGCCTGTGGTTCTGTCAGTGTGATCATGTGATGTATCTGACCCCAGGAATGTGTCAATAAAGTTTCCCCTTCCTGGGACAATGAATTCACGGTGTTCTTATTTCAATTTCCAGGAGTGTAGCTCATTCTTCTACAACCCCCACTTAAAGTCCATTTCATCCAAATTCTGCGCCCCATGTTCCATAGTAAGAAAACTGTTGTTTAAGAATAGTGTAAGGAAAACATATGTGATGGAAAGTTTACACATTAACAGTGCGGTCACAGATCCAAAAGAATTTTGCTGAGCATATGTGTTGTATGTAAAGAGAGTTTGCTCCATTTGTGTTATTTGTCCTTTAATCATCAGTTATCTGTAACCTTGATGCTCCAAACATTACAACGTAGTGAATGTGTTATGATGACGACGAACGAGTCGTCGTCAATGTTGACTGGTGGCCAATGCTAAATAGAAACCTATAAATCACAGGAGGTTTGTCAGTAACGTCGATAAGGTGCTGGCTGCATGGTCTGGATCTGAAACGACTAAAGTAATTAGAAGTCGTTGGTAAAAAGTAATATATATTGTCAGAATGGGATTTTCACTCTGCAGCGGAGTGTGCGCTTGTATGAAACTTCCTGGCGGATAAAAACTGTGTGCCGGACCGAGACTTGAACTCGGGACCTTTGACTTTCGCGGGCAAGTGTTCTACCAACTGAGCTACCCAAGCACGACTCGCGGCAGCTCCTCACAGCTTTACTTCTGCCAGTACTTCGTCTCTTACCTTCCAAACTTAACAGAAGCTCTTCTGCGAACCTTACAGAACTAGCACTCTCTGAAAGAAAGGATATTGCGGAGACATGGCTTAGCCACAGCCTGGGGGATGTTTGTTAAGTTTGGAAGGTAGAAGACGAGGTACTGGCAGAAGTAAAGCTGTGAGGATGGCTCGTGAGTCGTGCTTGCGTAGCTCAGTTGGTAGAGCACTTACCCGCGAAAGCCAAGGGTACCGAGTTAGAATCTCGGTCCGGCATACAGTTTTAATCTGCCAGGAAGTTTCATATCAGCGCACACACCGCTGCAGAGTGCAAATTCTCCTTCTGGAAACATCCCACAGGCTGTGGCTAAGCCATGTCTCTTCAATATTCTTTCTTTCAGGAGTGCTAGTTCTGCATGGTTCGCAGAAGAGCTTCTGTTAAGTTTGAATGGTAGGAGACGAGGTACTGGCAGAAGTAAAGCTGTGAGGACGGGGCGTGAGTCGTGCTTATGTACTTCAGTTGGTAGAGCACTTGCTCGCAGAAGGCAAAGGTCCCGAGTTCGAGTCTCGGTCCGGCACACAGTTTTAATCTGCCAGGAAGTTTAAGATATATTGTATTTAACTGGTTGTAGAAGATTCTTCTTGGCTGCATTCATATAAACAGATAGCTATGGAGGCCTCACTTAGGCCATACGTTACTAAGCGCCTTGTTAGAGGTTGCTTCCTATAAGCTGAAGGCTAAGCTACTTTACAACTTGATGTCCCGAGCAAGAGTGGACCAGAGCTCGCTAGAAACTTGATACAAGCCGCGGAGCAGTGCTAGAGGCGCTGGTCGCGACTCACGGGTCCAACGATACCAATACGGACCGCGTCGATACCTGCAACCCCTAGCAAGTGTATCGAACCTTTATACCACAGAGTGCGCTTTCTTATTTTTCATTTTGTTTTTAAATCTGAGCCAAAATACTCGTTTTACTGCCTCAGAGAGATTGGTTCAAATGTTCAAATGTGGGTGAAATCTTATGGGATTTAACTGCTAAGGTCAAACACACACACTGCTAAGGACAAACACACACACTCATGCCCGAAGGAGGACTCGAACCTCCGCCGGAACAGCCACACAGTCCATGACCAGAGAGATTGGTGTGTCACACAAATATCGTGGTAGGGGACTGCTTGAGACCGTTAGTCCGTCGAGGCAAATCATCGAAATTTTGTCGCTGAACTTCATTTCAGCATGCAAATTCTCCTACGTACATATAAATGTAGGGTAAGGTGGGTAAATCCGACCTAGTAATTTCTTGTGGCTATGAAACGCTTATACGAGGTCGAATCTTAACGTTATATACCTTAAATTATAGGTAATATAAAGGCGCAACTGTCTGCAAAATATTTTTGTAATACCATCAATATTTTTTGAGATATCAGTATTTTAAGAAACGTCTATTTTTGCCATTTGCAAAAATGGTGGTGTAAATCCGACCCCCCATTTGTTTGGCGGATTTTGCACAGAAATAGCTGTAAATGAACGGTTTTTAGGTAATAATTATAAGCAATTATGTTTTTTACATAAATGAACAAAATGTAGTAAAAAATAACAATGTTTGAGTACTAAATGTACTGAAGGTTAAATGAATGTAAATTTTAGTTGAAAAAAGATGATTTCATTTCACGGCAGTGCAACAGCAATGTCGATCTCGGAATGTTAAAATCACGAGCGACAGCTCGTAAAGACATTCCCATTTGCATTGCAGCAACTGCTCGGCGAATATCGTTTTGATTGCGTTTTGTCGTTTTCCGTTTATAATTTCGTACTATTTTCCTAAAAAATAAACAAAAATTCACTTTATTTCCATAAATAAATAATTCCATACACATAAACGATAAAAATATGCTGTCGGATTCACCCCACCACGCCAGTTTTCATTCAACACACATAGAAACAATTTACACGAAATTTCCAACAAAAACGATACATAAACTGAATGGGTCTAGTATGCACTACAAAATCACTTACCGAATGTTTTGCGATCGTTTTATTTAATTAAGTAAATCGAGTGACGCAAAAATTAAATTGCAACAATCGAAAACACACTTGTTGTCTTTTGAGTGTCTAAATATCAAATGAGGCAAAGCTGTCACGATGAGATTTTCTATATTTCGAATGCTCTATATGGTAACACTAACGCTAAATCGCTCCGCTTTGCCGTTTCTCGTAAATTTAGGGCGGTCGTGTTTACCCACCCGGTCGGATTTACTCCACCTTACCCTAAATATAGCCGGCCTGATTGGCCGTGCGGTTCTAGGCGCTACAGTCTGGAGCCGAGCGACATGCCTCGGGCATGGATGTGTGATGTACTTAGGTTAGTTAGGTTTAATTAGTTCTAAGTTATAGGCGACTGATGACCTCAGACGTTAAGTCGCATAGTGCTCAGAGCCATTTGAACCATTTGAACCCTAAATATACTCAAAAGAAATACAGTTTTTTAGTTTTCATTCTGTTTTCTTCACAGAGGATTTGAGATCAGATATATCCTCAGCGGAAGATAATTATGATTTAAATTCGGTCAGACTTCCATATAGGATTATCTTGGGGCCATTTTAAGTCCATAGGTAGTAGGTATGACCCAAGGAGGACTTGTGTAGAGTAATCATCTTTCGCAGCGCGGATCGCTGGAAGACGAGCAAGAAGAGAGTCAGTGAGGTTCTGAAAGGTATCGACAGGTATACGGAGCCACTGACTGCTGCTGCCAGCTGCGCCAGGTTTCTCAGTCATAGACCCGTGGCTTGAACAGGCTGCTCGAAGTTGTCCCACAGATTGTCGATTCGGATTTAATACGTGAAATTTGGTGACAAGTGGAGTATGGTAGACTCATCCTGGATGTCTTGGAGCCACGCACGTACACTGCAAGTCGTGTGACACGTTGCATTGTGCTGTTGGTAGACGCCATCGTGACGAGAAAAAAACGAACTGTATGTAAGGGTGCACAAGCTCCGCAAGGATAGATGTATACTTGTTGCAATTTGCCTTCCCGAATGACGAGATCACCATGGGAAAGGCACAAAAACATTTCTGAAAATGCTGCCTCCTGCGGCTTGGATCCTTCCGACGAACCAAGGGCCATCCGTCCGATAGAGCATAAAACGTGATTTATCTGGAAAAGCCACCTGTCGCCTTTCAGTAGACGTCCAGTTGCAGTATTGGCATTAAAATTCCACCCTTCGTTGCCGATGAGCAGCAGTCAGCATGGGAACATCAGCGTGGCTCCTACTGCGAAGAACCATACGCAGCGAGTTTCGTTGAAGAGTCGTTGAGGAGATACTGCTGGTAGCCCCTTAGTTCATCAGAGTGTTCAGTTGCTCAACAGTGGAACACATATTTTCCCAGTGTGAGTTCTTCATTTGCACCGTTTGTCTGCCGAAGAGGCCGATTCGGACAGAGAAGTAACTGCCAGAAGTTATCGTCTCATTCTTGATGACGTCACAGCATTGATCACATTTTAATGGAATCTTAAGCTTACTGCTGTAAAGTGGCAGCTGGTTGACAAGACGAGCCTGCTGGTTCTTGTATGTTGGCCGGCTGCTCGGGGTCTTGGTGCTGCTTATAATCTCATGAGATTCTCCGACTCCGATGCCATGCGTACGCTACAATTTCTGAGGACAGTGCAGCAAGCGTCTATTGTGTCTCGACTCGGAAAAAATCACCAATACTGAAGGAGGACAGCAACGTCCTGACGACAGGAATCGCACAGTTGACTATCACAGAGTGTAACACTGGTTAGAGCGGCCAGCAACAGTTGTGAAAAATTTTAACAATACTGAAAATCGTGTACTTTATTAAAATATGTGGTTGATCAGAGGTAGGAAGCAACAAAGTAATATAATTAGAATGGAATTAAAATGCGTATATTATGTTTATTGTATGCGTCTCCTTGTGAACAGCCCGCTCGAAATTGTCCCACAGATTGTCGGCTGGGATTTAATACCTGAAGTCTGGTAGCAAGTGGATTATAGTAAACTCATCCTGGTTGTCTTCGAACCACGCACGCACACTGTAAGTTGTGTGACACGTTGCATTGTCCTGTTGGAATAATTAATGTGTTCGTTCAAACTTTCGGCAATCTTTTCTTCTTTTACGCTTACCGTCTTCTGACTGGTTTCGTCTGGCCCGATATGACTTCTTCTCGTTTGCAAACCTCTTCAACACAGAGGGGAACTTACACCTAACATTGTCGGTCATTTACTGTCTTTCCCCTGGAGTTTTCGTCTTCTACGCAGCGACGGATTTAGACGTGTGGAGGCCTTGGGGCAACAAAGAAGTGGAGAACCCTAACCATTTTTAAATAGGTTAAATAATCTTTCTTTTGAATACTTCGTTTCTAGAAAAAATAATAAAATGGCAAATTAAATAAAATACAAGAAATAAACTAAATTAAGTTCTGTCGTTTACGAATGGAACTTTGCGAGCTTTTTTCCACGAAAATTCATTGATGAATTTGCTGAAATCTTTCTCTAGGAGTGATTCGCTATCAATGCTTAGTAGGTGATGTTGCCTCATCGTAGTGTTCAACCTATTATCTATAATTTTGATTTTTGAAAATGAGCAGTCTCCAGTGCAAGTCGAGACCATCAAAACTAAACATATTCTCCGTGCGATTTCACCTGTAGCTTTGAAATGTTGATTGTTACGAATTTGATAGTAGAAAAGCTCTTTAGATTGGGAGTTTTGATTTCCTTTTTGTATTAGGGTATCAACGATACAAATTAAACCAATTCTTTATCAACACTTGGTTCTAAGTCGTGTTTATAAACTTTTACCAATTCCATTGCTGTAGCATACAAATTTGCAGGGTGAATCTCCTCCAAGTGATTCAGAAATCCAAACTCAAACGGGCAGCACCACGTGCATTCAGTCTTTCAATAAGAGAAACACGTTGCTGATTGTACTTCTGTTTCTGCATTAATTTAGATCGCCCCCTAATTTGATAATGTCAATCGTGTATGACATAGCTGACTGATCAGTGAGATAAAATCTAACACTCTCTTTTGGTGACAGGTTAGCGTCAGCCTCTTGCGCTTTGGTATAATCAAGCGGATTCAACTTCACATTTTTTTTTTCTCTGGGACGTAATTACACGTACAGGTCAATATCTGATAATAATCGTTTAGCAGTTTCTTCATATTTATCAAACTCGTCTCTTTTGCATTCAACAAATCACTTCAGTGATTCTAAAGAACGCATGCCAGATTCAACAATCATTTTCAGCGCCTATTTGCAGTACTGGTTCGCTCCAAAATGTCTTTGCAAAAAATGGCAAATATAATGGTTTCGAGACCAATATTTTCCAAAAAATGCGAAGCCGTTTTGCTCCTTATCAGAAGATAAGGCTTCTATGATTTCGGAATAATCGTCCACAATGGCTTCCGTAGCTTCGGCTCGACAAGACCAGGAGGTATTGCCAGGCTTTTTCAATATGTAAAACTCGAGTTCTTTTTTTCTGCCATAATTTTATCAAAAATTTTTTGTTATTTGCTGTGAAAAATACACAACATAAATGCTGAAAAAAATCTAACAACTGAACAGCTGATGAGCAAAAGTTAACAGCTGCTCTTTCAGCTAAAAGGGAATGAGCACAACATGGTTCAGACATCGACATATTATTTTTTCCCTCTCCATTTGTCACTCATATTTGCAGTATTATCGTGTAATTGGCCCCGGCAATTGAGTACGTCAGTTTATTCGATGGTTGCCTAAAAATTTGAGTACAGCTTCTCCTTTGGCTTCAGTTTGGCTGCCGTTTGTTAAAAAGGTCAGAAATCTTTCCTTTGTATCGATCCTTCAGCTATCGAACAACTGTAGTAAGTTGATTGATATGAGATTCGTCGACTGTGGAGTCCATCTGCACCGGATAATACTTACATTTTTTTAATTCTCGGTATTATTTAATTGAGGACTGTATCACCCATGGTACTAATCAGTTCTTCACAAATCGCAGACGAAAGATAATTGACGTGATCGCTTCCTTTGTTTGCGTGCTCTATCGAATAAATACCGGGACGGGGTTCACACGGCTAACAATTCCAAAATCCGAGGAAATTTCCAGTTCTCGGTGAACCTACAATTTCATCATCAACTCGGAAACCCAATCCACTTTCAGCAATGAACTTAGTAGTACCAATGATAATTCCGAGGATTTTCTGCCAATATGGATTTTTTGTGCCTTTTGTATCGCTAGCTCTTGTTAGATGCGTCCTGTGACTTTTTCCCGTTGGACTAAAGTCATTAACAATTCCAACTAAGTCTTTGAAATTCCGTGCTAGTATAGACGACCAGATGCATTCTCCTAGTCACATAAGCTTTTCCACTTTGAATTAATTTACACGCAAAGCAATATATTCCACCCGTAGTTGGAGAAAACAAAGCCAAATCGGTTGACAATCTCTTGATTATGAACATATTCTTCGAACATTTCCGATCAAAGTTTGAATTATCTCACTACTGATGTTGTAGAACTGAATTCTGCAAAGATACGTCGTCACAATTTGAAGTACTGCGGAACATTTTTCCACCCAATATTTAAACATCTCTTCTGTAATATGGTCAGGCCCAAGACCAATATCATTTTTGAAACAACAAAATTCTGCTCGCTCTTGATGCTAATTGTAAATTTTCGACGATTCTGTGGTGTCGCCCCGTGTGACAGCTGGATCGTCTTGGATACTATTCAACAAATCTCCATCTACTGTTGAACCATCTCTTGTATTTTTAGGAAGTTGAGGGACTTCTTGTTTGATTGACGTGATAAAATAATTGGTCAAGTTGGTTGTTTTAGCTAAAGTTTCTTCAGATTTATTTTCAGGTTCTGCTTGCAATTTGCTCTTCTGGGAACCACTAGCAAATACTCGAGGAGTTTTGTGAGGATCACAAATGTTTCCTCTATAAAAAAAAGTTCGAGTCTTAACCGTTGAGAAAACGTGTAGTTGCAAAAGGAAAGCTCTTAGCCAATTGGGAAACAGTCATGGAAAATTAATAATCGAGGAGAAACAAAAAATTATCAGAATAAGTTAAACTAGATGTTGTATGGGGTCGTAAGAACACGAAAAGGAGTTATCAGTGCACATGGAAACTTGAAGGATTAGAAAAGCAAAACCGAACGTACTCAGACATTTCTCTCTTTACTTATTCTGATCATCACTAAACTGACACAATATTTTTAGCGCAACACAATCTGACTTCCAATAATCGCTACAAAAGAATGGCCCTGACTAACAATAACCTGAACCTTTCACGAATCACTTACCTCGAACTACTGCAATACAGCGAGCGCCAATGCTGCCAGCTAAATAAAAGATTCTAACTACTGAAGGCACTAACTACTGATAGGCATAGTTAGCAAATGAAAGATTTTGATAATGAACAAACAATGTATTTACCTCAATAGTGTTCAAAAGTCATTATATATATATATATATATATATATATATATATATATATATATATATATATATATATATATATCAGTTCATGACATCCAGTCTTACAAATTTACTGTCTCTGATGGACACACGTCCAGATCATCCGCTCTCAAAACTCCGCCATCTCTCTCCCCACATCCACCACTGCTGGCGGCTCACCTCCAACTGCGCAACGCTACGCGCTGTAAACATCCAACTGCCCAACACAACAATAGCGACTATTTCAACAATGCCCACCAGCCACAGACTGCACACAGCACAGCCAGTGATTTTCATACAGAGCTCTATGTGGCGTTACCAATATAAGAACCTAAACAGCCTACTTACACAATGTACTAAAACCTATTCAGTTACGAAACTTATATTAGAGATCACATTGTGAATATGAAAATACTTACGTGTGTCCACACAAATTCAGAAGGACGTGATTTCAATGGATTCACATTTGTTGCACAATATGTTCTTAGACTCTTAGACTCACATGAAACAACTAGACGTGGACGTTTCAGATTTCAGGGAATCCCTGCTGCAAGCACGCCACGAAGCGACTCTTGTTAACGTCACGACAGAGCACAAAGGCATAAACCGGTATAGACAAAGCGAAGACGGACATTCATTGTTCGAATCCTCGTTGAAATTTCTTTATCAGAAAATTGTGAACACAAACAAATAATGATATGCGATCAACTGATATTCATAGATTATTAAAGAAATTAGTTATTTATTTCGTATTTCTTTTATGCGCTAAGGTATGTGAATAATTGATTCAACTCATTTGTTTGGAAAAAAAACATTATATGTGTATCTAACTACATACACAAAATAAATTCATATTGCTGTCAACAATACCTTCAAGCCGGGAGTAAAGTACTTCCCCAATTTGCTACAGGCGTGCTCATGGAAATTTCTGAGGGAAACGGTACTTGATTATCAGGGCTGCTTGGCATACTAAAGGTTTATTGAGTAAAGTACCTACAGAACTGTGGTTATAATTGTTTTTCCACCTGATCTGGTCCCACACCATCTGATTGACGCTTATAATGAACCATAAAATAAAAAAGTTAATAAAGTAAATGTTATATAATGATCAATCAATTAGCTGTAGCATTAACATAGGTGTGTAAGCAAAATGAACTGAAATTTTTATTTCCGACTTCATAAATCGGACCATGCCCCTTCAGCTCCCTTTAGTATCATGAATCTTGTTTCATGGAGTTTAATACATAACTTAGCTTCCTGTTCCTTCTTCTAGTCAATGTGTTCCATCCGTTACATTCCTTGCCGTTACTGCGGAGAACCTTCACGTTTTTTATCAGGCCATTTAATTTTTAGCTTTTTACTGTAACGCCACATCTGAAACGTTTCCGTTGTCTTCTTTTTCGGTTAGGTTAGCGAATTAACTATGAGGTGTGTTCACAGCATCTAAGGTTGGATACACCAGCAGTAGACGAAATGTCAACCACAGCCAAAACCGATGAATAAAAATTATCACCAAGTATATAAGAAAGATTCAGATGATAATTAAAATGATACTATTCACGCAGCAGATACGTTTTTTCATGCTTAGAGCGACAAGATCGAAAAATTCATTCTCCGTCACAAAGCCTGTGGAAGTTTACATAATTTTTATAAACGTAGTCTGCTTGAATGCTTTTTTTTATTGTTTCCCCGCAGGTGCCTTTTTATGATCCCACTACAATGGAAGAGAAGACAAATGTAATACCTTAAAAAGTCAGACGGTGATACTACAGGAGAGTATTTTTCTAGCTCTGCTTATAGGTGTTGTGTGGATTGATTACTAACCCATAAAAGTATACTCACCAAGTCAACTGTTACACACACACACTCACACACAAACAATCATTTCACAAAATGCGACATAGCAATATGTACCAAAAGTACTAGGCAACCGTCCCAAAAATTAGAAGCTGAGGCTCCATGAATTACCAAAACCACTTGTAATATGTCTATGGAGGAAACGGAAATTTTGTCCAACAGAAACAGGGGAAAAAATCAAAACGACAAGCTCCATAGCGAATCATTAAATGCTTTTCAACTGTTTCGCCTGTAGTGAACCACCTATTTTTAACAAATTGTGTCTAATACGTCAGTTTCTGTAGAATATTCTTGCTATTCTATAGCTAGCAACCTGCAACGAAACGATGTTGTGAGACTGGCTGGCGTGTTAGCAAATTACTTTATCCTTAAATGCACCATAATCTTGTTACTCTAAAATATTTTGCTGCTATATTTCACGATTACAAACCGGTATTTTTGTGCTGTCAGTGTTCATCTGCGTGCTCATCTGTTGCAGAAATAAACAAAGAAACACGGTACATCTCTTTAATTAACCACACTCGCTAGTGCATTCCGTGTGTCCCTGTGTATTCTGCAAAATGTGTAATGTCTACTGAGATCATTTCTCCATGTTATGAACGATCCCGTGTCTGCACGTCGCATGACTAATAACGTAGATGACATTTATGATGCATAATTTGTGAATTAATTTGTTTATTACGAATTTGACCTTTTTTGTCAGTACAAGTAGCGACCTTCTATCTCATCGTCAGGTGCCGATTTTTTTACTTACTTTATTTTACACGTCTAGTTCCTTAGGGCCAAATTGAGGAGCAAATCAAAAATGCCATGGAACGTTTCAGGTCATGAAATTACGATTCAAAAGTATTAAGAGATAAAATAAAATGTTTATGAACCGAAGAAAGACAAGTCAATCAACAATATAACACAGGAGTCAGCTTAATTTTTCAAGAAACTCCTCGAAATAATGTAAGGAGTGATCGAAGAGGAATATTGTGGTAGCTTACTGAAAATGGATGCAGTAGTATTCTGCACACCTTTCCACGCAAGAGTCAAGGAAGTGCTCTCCAAATACAATTTCTGCCTAGTAGTAACTGAATGAAAGTTGATAATTCTTGAGAATAAGCTAATATTGTTAATAAGAAATAACAGTAAAGAATATATGTATTGAGAGGCCAATGTCAAAATACTCAGAATGGAGGTTAGCGAACTTAACACCACTTATTGCCCGAACCGCCGTTTCTGAGCTAAGAATATCCTTTGAGTATAGGAAGAGTTGCCCAAAAATATAATACCAAACATCATAAGCGAATGAAAATAAGCAAAGTAGACTACTTTTGGTGTCGAAGTATCATTTATTTCAGACACTGTTCAAACAGTAAAAATGGCAGCATTAGGTCTTTGAACAAGATCGTGAACGTGGGACTTTCATGGCAGTTTACTATCTATCTGAACACCGAGAAATTTGAACTGCTCAGTTTCACTAATCATATGCCCATTCTGTGAAACTGAAACGTCGTATTTTGCTGAATTGTGTGTTAGAAAACGTAAAAACTGAGTCTTACTGTGATTCATTTTCTACAACCCATAACTTATGTCACAGACTGCACTATTAGAAACAGTCCTTTACTACCAAGCTAGTGTTGTGAGCAAAAATTTTAGATCATCTGTAATACTAGAGAGCATACCATTTATATAAATAAGGAACAGGAGAGACCCCAGCACTGATCCCTGAGGCAGCCATTGCTCCACTCAGACCTCACATCAAAACCATCCTCAACCACTGTGGATAATGACCTATTTCTGTCTTGTTAAAGTAAGAGGTGGACCAATTGTGAGCAACCGATATTCCATAATGGTCCTACGTCTGGAGCAATATTTTGTGACCAGCACAATGAAACGCCTTAGTTACATCTAAAAGTATGCCTAGATTTCGAAACATTTTGCTTAATGCATCCAGTACCTCACAAAGAAAAGAGAATATAGCACTTTCAGTTGTTAAACCACTTCTAAAACCGAACTGAACATTTGACAGCAAATTATGTGAAATAAAATGATCAATTATTCTTACATACACAGCCTCTTCAATAATTTTAACAAATACTGATGGCATAGAAATAGGTTTGAAACCGTCTACATTACCACTTTCTCCCTTTTTATAAAGCGGCTTTACTACTGAGTAATTTAACTTCAAGAAACTGACAATTCTTGAAGGAAAAAATACAAATATGGCTTAGTACAAGGCTAACATGTGCAGCACAGTACTTTTATATGCTGATAGGTACTCCATCATATCCGTGAGAGTCCTTAGTCTTCAGCGACTCGCTTCCCTCCTTGACAGTATGACAGAGGAGTATTTCAGACAGCAGTCTCGGAAAGGCGTTTTCGGAGAGAGTTATGTGATTCCCTGTAGAAACTAAGTTTTTATTTATTTCACCAGCAATTTTCAGAAAGTGATTGTTAAATACTGTACATATATCTGACTTATCTATATCGAATACCACCGTTCTTGAGAAAGCGAAAATGAATAGTGTAGAAGCTCCCATAATTGGGCACCATTACTGGGCATGGCAGATTTCTACGTCAAATTCTATGCAGGTAAAAGATCGCGAGATGTCCCTCTTAAACGCTATAATGATCAGCGTAAGAAAAATGTAAAAACCTTGAACATCGATCCAAGCAACTGGTCGAACATAGCAAAATATCGTAGTCGCTGGCACTCAACTACCTCGAATGCGCTTCAGAACTTTGAACGAGAACGTCGAAGAATGGAGAATGACAAACGCCAGACCCAGCCACGTCCTCCACCTTCCATCAATCATATGTAATTTCTGTGGTCGCATGTTCGATGATAGGATTGGACTACTAAGCCAACGAAGACATTTCCGCGCCTCCACCACGACAGGAAATCTCAGGAGAGAAATGAAAACTCGGATAAGAGTATCATCCGACGACTATCTGACATAGCAGTGAGTACTATACATATATCTGACTTAGCATTAACATAAATATTTTTACTACAAACTGACTTTATATCGTCGACCACGTACTGTTGACCAGACACTGATCATATGTTTTAACTTTATCCTGTGAACTAGCTGTTGAACTAGCTGTTCTATTTGCGTGTGACATACTATTCGCCTTTGTCATAACATTTTTAAGCACCTTGGAATACTATTTGCACTAGGCTACAGTAGCTCGACTGTACTGCTTCTAACGTTTTGATATAATTTCCACTGAGCAGTGAGTGGTTCGTGATCCCGCCATCATGTATTTTATACCCTGTTTTTAACGTACTTCAACCTCACTATGTTAATTTAAATTACTACAGTCACAGAGTTGCTGCTTTGCCTCATCGTGAGTGGCGTTACCAACTTGTATCGATATATCCCCTCTCGTTGTATCTTTGCTCGACTGCTATTACTTCGTGGTCGCTGTCTGTCGTAAAGGAGTTCAGGTCGCGTGTTTAGTCTGCCACTCAGTTGGAACGTGTCTGGACCGCAATCCGGATCTTTCAGTTCTGGAGTTGCTATGCGGCACAAGTGCAGTCGGGTTGGAGCAGTGAGGTCTGCGTCAACTGGCTCGCCCTACCATTGCCGCTACGCATCACTTGAGCCGGGCCATGGTCTTGGTGGATCGTCGGTCGGTCGTCCTACCAGATGACGCGTTTTGGCTCACGGATCGTTCATGATTCGGCTGTGTGTGTGTGTGTGTGTGTGTGTGTGTGTGTGTGTGTGTGTGTGCGTGCGTGTATCTACTCCCGATTTGTCTTCGTGCGTGCTTAGTTACCATGTTGTCGGCATTCTGGGGGCAGTCGGTTGGTTGGTGCGGACCAGGGAGGATATCTCCGCACGGTGCAATCGGCTGGGTCCACTGGTGGTCCCTGTGCAGTGTCTGAGTGTGGGTGGATCTGTCCGATCGCTAACAGCTTCGTGGCTCACCGACACAGGAGTTGAGTGGTATTTTAAGTGCTGTTTTAAGTACCCAAGCCACGTCCATTCATGTTGTGTGGTTCGTTTCGGTGGCTCGCTATTGGGTAGGTTTTCCTGTGAGCAACACCGAGCGTTTGTATTGCTGAAATTTAGCCGCCATGCGGTGGAATTAACTATATTGGTTGACTACAATTCAAGTGCACCAGCGGAATTTTCGGCCTTGCGGCCGTTAGCGTTCCGGTTACCTGCACTGGCCACTAACGTAATTTCAGGCAGTGTCCTTTCCTCACCTGTTGCCGCTGTCCAACACGGTGTGGTTTTGACAGCTTAATTCATATACGCAGTTGATTGTGGATAATTACGTCTGTAACATTTTGTATTTTAGTTCTCGTGTACCGATTGGTGGCTACCAAGTCGTTTGTCGGTCGGTCTATGACTGGCCCTTGGTTGGGATCTGATGGGTCAAGTGTAGTTAGGCTCACCACCTTACTCACCTAAGTGAACGAGGGCACACCAACCCCATGGAGGCTTCTGAGTGCCGTTTTCTTTACTGTCTTCTTCACCGGTGTTTAATTGTTTATAATCTATCATACCCAATGATTTAAAATATTCTTGGTTTTACTGTGTTTTATGTAAATTAAAGGTCTTCGCCTGCGTATAAGTAAGTTTGAATTGCGGCAAGTTGATATTTGCTGAAAGGTTATTGCTGTTGTATTTTTTTTTTCGTGCGGTTTCAGCTACTTAAGGCTTATGGTTATATTTATTTTTTAAATTTTGGAAAATTAACTATCGGCCTTCAGCCGCTTGGAACCTTATTCTTAAAGTTACCTTTCAATCTTAAACATTGCGGCGTTTTGCCTTTGAAATGTTATAGTAATTTATTTTAAAATCTTGAAAATTTTATTGTGGGCCTTCAGCCGTTTTTACTGCATCTTGTTTATGTTTGTCTATCCACTTTTGCCTTGAGGCTTTCAGTTTAACTACGTGTCGTCAGTCACTTGAAATTTACCTTGTTGATTTTTAAGATTTCTTGTTTGGAGGCCTTCAGCCATGAAAGACTTGGAGTTTGGAACACGTAGTTGTAAAAGTTCGGCTATGCTTTGGTGGTAAAGGTGTTATTAAATTACAATAAATTACAATTTCGAGGTGAAACTGACCGATATCTTACTTGGCCCTTTCCACAATCCTAATCGTCTCTTCTGCCCAGCGGGTTTAGCTGGCGTTTCACCCACTTTGTTATACATGATATCCCTATCCTATTATTCAGCCACCTAGGCTGTCCTTTAGTGCTATTACTCTGTTTAGAACGCTCTAACGGAAAGCAACTTTCAAGGAGCATAAGAAATGTGTTAAGGAAAGCATTATATTTGTCATCTGTGTTAGCGGGACTGTAAACATCCTGCCATTGTTGTTTATAAAACTCCCTATTGCCATCGGATTAAGCCTGGGTGGATTAGTGAGATAAGGATATCATGTAGAACATATTTGGAATTATGTCAGAATGTTATAAGTAGACACAATCGAGTTACAGTCGCCTAAATTTTAAACATAATTTAATGTGAAGGCACTAGGTCGTGTACACAGAACTCATAGTGCCACTCAAAAAGCGAAAATATTTTTTCCGTGTGTGAATTACTAGTTCGCGTTTTCATTTTGTGGGTAAATAAACTTCGATACCTAGGGCATACGGCACAGCTGTAAAAATTAAGAAAATGGGATGTATGAACCATGTTAAGAAGAAGAAATGTGACACTAAGTGTTTATTGTTTGCTGAACAATTTATAAAGCACATCACATGCCAAAAACGTAGAAAACCACATAGAAATAGGAAAAAAGCTCTTCAACTGTGACCTGTGAAACAAAAAATTGAGAATAAAGGAAAAGTAATTGAAGGAAACACTAATACATTTACTGAATATACAGCAAAAAGCAACAAATAACTCTCGAAAGTGAAATCCAAAACATGTTATTGTGCTTAACGCATGGAGGAAACTAAAAGATCGCCGCAAATTGTACACTGCGTAAGAAAAACTTTAGCTGTTCTGAAAGAATATAGTGACCACAGAAATTGAGAAGATGACTCTGTAATCGACGATGTTCCAGAAAGGAACATGGGAATAAATGAAAATCTAATTGGTGAGGCAAATGAAGTAAAAACCTAAAACGTTTCTAAACTAATGTGAGGAATTTATGAAGAAACTTCAGTACATCATTTACGAACATGGTAAATTTAGGAGCAAGGTGATTATTTGATAATAAACTCAGAAACACACCTAACGTGGACACAATCGTCAATTTGAGTTTCATAAGATACTACTGCATATATTCAACAAACTACGAATGAAATAGTGACTGGGACAGAAAACGCTTTTCATCCGCATGAAAATAGTCAAGGACCTCAGTCTATCACCCAAAGACGATAGAAGAAATTTGCTTATCTGGCGTCGGGGAGGGGACAATATGTGCTTCCACGTAAGTGGTCGGATGTCCTAGAATTTATTCGCGCACTTGGCCGTGTTATAATCTATTTGGACGGCTAAAGTCGTTACCTGGCTCCTTTGCATGCAGTGAGGGGGATGTTCGCCAGGCGGGGCGGACGGAAGAAGAAAGGAAAGAGAGGAAGGAGGAACATCGTCTCAGAGAGATCGGACCGCTCACCCGGAAAATGAAATTTTTACGGGAATTTTCCTCTTCATTGCACAGCCGGTGGCGGAGTATTGGTTGTGGATGGATTATCGTCTTGGCTAGGATTCCTGGTCCACACCTCTGTAATATGCTGGTCCTGGATCAGTTTCTTGTGCCAGAATATTTCTTATTGTTGAACACAGAGAAATAAAATTTCACCATGGATGCGACAGAAGTACGTACTGACTCCAAGAACGAACGCACACTGCTACGAATGTGGAAACGATGAATAAAGGAACTATGGGGTTCAAAGGCGATTGACGCCCAGTCGTTTAGATGAAGAGCACGGGGCAGAGACTGTTCGGTGTGAGATAAGGAAAAGCTTGAAATTACAATATAAGTGCAAAGATTGACAGCTGACTCCAAAATAAATGTGACATAAGTACAGTGTCTTCAAAACCTCCTGACCGACAGAGACCAGAAGTGAGTGTCACTAGTCAATGAAAATCTTCTGAGATAAGGCGTAGGGTCAGTGTTGCCTCGTGTGTTCCTATATTTCTCTGTAAGCCACAGATCGTTCCCGAGATCGGCTTCAGCAGATATTCTACATCTGCATCTACAAGGATACTCTGCAATTAACATTTAAGTGCCTGGCAGAGGGTTCATCAACCCATCTTCACAATTCTCTATTATTCCAATCTCGTATAGCGCGCGGAAAGAATGAACACCTATATCTTTCAGTACGAGCTCAGATTTCCCTTATTTTATCGTGGTGATCGTTCCTCCCTATGTAGGTCGGTGTCAAAAAAATATTTTCACATTCGGAGGAGACATTTGGTGACTGGAATTTCGTGAGAAGATTCCGTCGCAACGAAACATGCCTTTCTTTTAATGATTTCCAACCCGAATCCTGTATCATTTCTGTGACACTCTCTCCCATATTTCGCGATAATACAAAACGTGCTGCCTTTCACTGAACTTTTTCGATGTACTCCGTCAGCCCTATCTGGTAAGGATCCCACACCACTTTTTGTCTCAGTATTTTGAAATCATGAAGTATTAAACTGAAACTTCTGACAGCGCCTACTATCTTTGGAATTGGACTTAACGAATTAATCTCAGACTGACGGTATTTTCAGATCTCTTACATCTCGTACACTGGGTGGAATAGTTTTATATCAGTACTACTGAGGAATTTCACCTCCTCCAGGTGCCTTGTTTCGACTTACAGTGCTTTGTCCAGCTCTTCTCGCAGTATTCTATCTCCCATCTCATCTTCATCTCCTTCCTCTTACGTTTCTGTATTATTGCTTTCAAGTTCGTTTGCCTTCGGATTTAGCCGGCCGGTGTGGCCGAGTGCTTCTAGGCGCTTCAGTCTGGAACCGCGTGACCGCTACAGTCACAGGTTCGAATCCTGCCTCGGGCATGGATGTGTCAGATGTCCATAGTTAGGCTTAAGTATTTCTACGTTCTAGGGGACTGATGACCTCAGATGTCAAGTCCCATAATGGTCAGAGCCGTTTGAACCATTTTTTTCCTTTCGGCATTCCCTTGTGTGCTTAGTAACGGTTTCCAATCTCAGCTATTGATGTTCCTACAAACGGTATTCTGAACTGGATGAAGTCTCCATATGTAAAAGTAACTTTGGGCGTGCCTAAGAGGAGCGTTAAAGGACCATTACTTTTCATAATATACATAGATGATCTAGTAAATAACGTCGGAAGTTACAAGAGGCTTTTTGTGTATGATACCATTGCGTATGCAGAAGTCGCGACGGTGAAAATTGTCGCGAATTGTGGAGCACTGACGCTTGATGCAGGGAATGGGAATTGAACAACATCATAAACAAATGTAATGCATCAGTAATACAAAGAGAGAAAAACACTTTATTATGTGGTTGCAAAACCGCAGAACAACCACTGGAAGCAGTTACTTCTACAAATACCTATTAGTGAGCGTACACAACGATGTGAAATGGAACGGCCACATAAAACTAATCGTGACTATTTCAGATGTCAGACTTCGATTCATTGCTAGAATCCTCAGGAAATATAATCCATCAACAAAGTAAGTAGCATACGAAACACTTCTTTGACAAGTACTTGATTATTGCTCATCAGTATGGGATCAGTACAAGATTGAAGCCGGCCGTCGTGGCCGAGCGGTTCTAGGCACTTCAGTCTGGAACCGCGCGACCGCTACGGTCGCAGGTTCGAATCCTGCCTCGGGCATTGATGTATGTGATGTCCTTATTTTAGTTAGGTTTAAGTAGTTTTAAGTTCTAGGGGACTGATGACCTCAGATGTTAAGTCCCATAGTGCTCAGAGCCATTTGAACCAAGATTGAACTGATAAAGGGAATAAATAATATGCAAGTTCTGGAAAGTTTTCAGATGTTTTCTGGTAAGACCCAAACTGCTGAGGTCATCGGTCCTTAAGCCTACACACTACTTAATCTAACTTAAACTAACTTACGCTATAGACAACACACACACCCATGCCCGAGGGAGGACTCGAACCTCCGACGGGGCGAGCCGTACGAACCGTGACAAGGTGCCCCAGACCGCGCGGCTACACCGCGCGGCATATGTATTCTGCTATTGTAAATATTTCACCTTTACTGTACAGGGACGAAGATGCGTGAACGCGCTGCACGTGTAGTGAATAAGATACATGACTCTGTGTTTAATGTAATCTGTGGTGCGCTTGGTGGCCAGTCAGTTGATCAGCGGGAGGGCATTCTTCTTAGAAGCTTTCAGTGATTCTTCTGCAATTTTGTAATCATACAATAAAGAGTTTGTTTATGTTGTGGGTCAATTGCCATTTCCTGCACCAAGCGTCGATCCTCCAGAAAAGGAGTTCTGAAATCTGTGAATCTGGGAGAAATTGGCTGGAATACTTTATTATGGAGATGAAAGCTTGTTTGTAGAGATATTCTCTTGACTGTATCACGGAGAAGATTTTTGGAGGAATATTTCAAGGTAACCAATGCACGTGCAAGAATGAAATGTTTGATAGTCAGAACTATTAATTGAATGATATCTTTGCCCCTTCGATAACTAATAATGATAAGCCAGAATGAGATTTTCACTCTGCAGCGGAGTGTGCGCTGATATGAAACTTCCTGGCAGATTAAAACTATGTGCCCGACCGAGACTCGAACTCGGGACCTTTGCCTTTCGCGGGCAAGTGCTCTACCATCTCAGCTACCGAAGCACGACTCACGCCCGGTACTCACAGCTTTAGTTCTGGCAGTATCTCGTCTCCTACCTTCCAAACTTTACAGAAGCTCTCCTGCGAACCTTGCAGAACTAGCACTCCTGAAAGAAAGGATATTGCGGAGACATGGCTTAGCCACAGCCTGGGGGATGTTTTCAGGATGAGATTTTCACTCTGCAGCGGAGTGTGCGCTGATATGAAACTTCCTGGCAGATTAAAACTGTGTGCCCGACCGAGACTCGAATTCGGGACCTTTGCCTTTCGCGGGCAAGTGGTCTACCATCTGAGCTACCGAAGCACGACTCAAACGCCCGGTACTCACAGCTTTACTTCTGCCAGTATCTCGTCTCCTACCTTCCAAACTTTACAGAAGCTCTCCTGCGAATCTTCGGTAGCTCAGATGGTAGAGCACTTGCCCGCGAAAGGCAAAGGTCCCGAGTTCGAGTCTCGGTCGGGCACACAGTTTTAATCTGCCAGGAAGTTTCAATAATGATAATGATGTCCCATACCCATGTCAATCTGATCTCTTTGTTTTCATTATGACACAAATAACACAATTGGCTTAAATATCTATAATTTGAGTAATGAGTGAATTCTGTAATTGTTACAGTCTTCTTACGTTGTACATCTTTTTTGACAATAATCAGAGTTAAATTTTTCGAGAGCTCCTTTCTGTAAGTAAAACCCCCTTCCATCATTCCTTAAATGTTTTGTCGTGAGTGCGTTGCGCCTTACTCTACAAGCAGCGACAGACTGTTTTTGACAAACAAAGAAAAATTCAGCGGTGAGCAGATTACTTTTCTTTAGCTGCTTTCAATTGACGAGTGTAATGGACTATGGGCGTAATTGGATTTACGCCCTTTTTCAGTCAAAGTGCTAAATCGATACCTCGATTTTTGAATTACCCACCCTGAAAATTTCAGCTCGATATCTTTGGTGTAGACTAAGCAATCACCCTAAGAATGCGGTGGATGACTGGCAGTTGTCACCTTGTTTACTGCATATATGTTATTCTATCGACTCTGAGTTGCACTGCGTGTCAACTTGTGTGATATAATGAGTGAAGTGAGTGGTAACGAATCAGAAAATTACTTTACAGAAGAAAAGAACAAAAGAAACAATGGGTAAAGCTACAGAAGAAAGTTATGGAAGAAATTTGAAGAAGAGGGAAACTGTATTCAAAAGAAGAGTATGTCGTAATCCTTAAAAAATACAGGGAGAAACCAGAGCCATTTCAAGTCATTGACGGAAGTGAGCTTATTAAAGATTAGAAGAAAAGTTTAATGGGCTTCTTCTCATCAATTTCCTTTCCAGTTGCAGTCATATTTGAGGATGCACTTTGGCAGTGATGCACAATCGGTGCTTCAAAATCATATTGGAAGGTCTTTATACCCTTTAAGATCATTAAGAAGTCAACAAGACTCCCTGAAGATATTTCATTTTTATCATTAATAGAGAAACCAACTGTAGCAGCAGCAAAGTTGGACATTCAAGACCTGTTGCGCTTTCTTCCTGATGCAGTAAAAGGCTGGTATGAAGAACTTCTAGACAGAGTAAACAGTGATCCTGAACTGGAAAATAAACTATAATTGACATGAATATAAATTTTTTTAATGTACAGTTTAACTGGATATTAATAAAAGCCATTTTCAACTCCGTATTCTTGATATTTTGTAGAGGTATCATGGTTTGACGGAAAAAGGCGTAAACTATTTATCATATTTTGGATAATAAATCACAAATGGAAGAAATATCTTGAGTTATAAGGAATGCTTCTGTATGTTGAAAGTGTGGTTTAAGACAAAATTATTAATCATTGAAATATAACTGTTTTTCAAATATATATAAACACGCAAATCTTCAACGCACTTTTCCCGGAAATGCACTTTTCGGACTTACGCCCATAGTCCATCAAACTCCTCAATTTGCTTTCGAGTACGTCAATGCACCAGACACAGAATAGCTTGCTGAGGAAGAAGCAAGTTACTTTTTTTTAAGGGCCGATCTTACTCTGCATTCTTGTGAGCAAACAGTACGTAGTTAGAATTTTCAGAATGGTGCCAAGTGAGCATGTTAATTTACAGTGAACAGTGAAGGTAATCTTAAAGAGTTATTTTCTTCAGAGTTGAGCAATATTTTATTTTGTGGATATAGTCAGTCATTGCACTTAATGTTACGTAACTTTCACAAAGTACTTGAGTATCGAGTTTCAGTTAAACAGTTTTGATTGAGTATACAATTAGCTCTTTTTCGAATTTAATTAGATTCATTTTCATCATTTCAAATTTATCATTTCCGTAAGATAAAAGTATTGTTCCTGGACAGTGTTTACGTGTGCAATACAGGGCCAGCCAACAGTCAGTATTGCTAAGCAGTTAATACAATATCTTAAGGAAACGTTAGACGACGAGAAAGTTTTTTATAAAGAATATTCAGAATTTCACATGTAGATAAGTTACGTAAAAGCTTACTCTTCCCTTAGTTATCACGAAAGTGTCGCAGAGATGATCAACCAATTCAAGTTGCAGATGTTGCAAGAGAGCCGTTCTGCATCGCGTTGTGGTTTACTGTTAAAGTTCAAAGATCGTACTTTCTTAGAAGAGTCAATAAATATATTGCTTCCTCGTATGCTCGCGAAACGACTACGAAGGTGAGATTAAAGTGATTCGAGCCCACATGAAGGCTTCCGGCAATCTTTTTTCCCCCCGAACTATTTGCGACTGGATCAGGAAAGTGCGGGAAGTGAGACTGACACACAAAGTACCCTCCGCCACACACCCCAAAGTGGCTTGCTGAGTACTGGTGCTGATCAATCGGTTTACATCCGAAAGCAGTTGCTGCTGTGAAAGAATGTAGCTCCGTCACAACTACTTTTCGAGCAGGCGGTGAGAAGGGAATTGCATGTAGTGGACATTTCGAGTACAGTACTTCACATAAACTTGACCAGATAACACAGGAACTATTCAGTGACTGATCTGAGGCGGGTAAATTTGCGTTTTTCAAATGATGAAAGGTTCGAGTGCACGGACTGTCAATGAGACATTTAACCTGCAGACGTGGAGGATTATTTCAGACCAGAGATGGTTCTGCTATGTTTCCCGAGCATTTTTGTAATCATGACGCTTGCCGACTCCTTCAGGGCATTGTGTGAAGCAGAATGTTTATTTCGACATACTCGGTGACAAAGTGTTGCTCTGTCTTCTGTATCTTCATGATGACTGCGCTGTGGACATTTCCGTCTTACGAGATGTCAACAGCCATGTTCACAGGGTTGTACGCATGTGTTCCAGGCAACTATAGCCACAAATGATTGATTTTGTCACTCGATTTTTATCCCACGGAAAGCATCTTGGGTGGAACATAGCAATCAACATCCAAAAATTTCGTAGCTCTCGATCATTACCGAGTGACATGAGATGAAGTGGCACATTATCTAAGGCAAGGTATCCGAATACCTATTAGTGGACATTAGTATGGGGTATGTCCATCATCGCCTTCTTGACAACTGGAATTCTGCCGGGGACGCTTTCAATTAAGTGTCTGAATATCTGTGGACAAATAGCAGTCCATTCTTTCGCAAGAGTCGAGAACAGAAGAGGCAGAGATGTTGGATGCTGGAGTCTAGTGCAAAGTTCTAACTCATCCCAAAGGTGTTCTGTTGCGTTCAGGTCGGGACTCTGGGCAGACCAGTGCCATACAGAAATGTTATTGTTCACATATCATTGCCTCATAAACGCTGCTTTATGAAAGATGGCATTGTCACGCTGACACAATCACCGTCTCCAAACTCTTCATCTATAAGAATAACATAATGCTGAAAAATGTGTCAATATCCTTCTGTAATCAACGTTCTCCTAAGCGCAATAATGGGATTTAACCACGAAAAACAACCCCATATTGTGACATAACTTCCTAAATACATTTAACTTTCTAACAGATTTCCAAAGGATGTAGCCTGATTATCAAATCGCTTGTTTCCAGTCATCCGTTGTCCATTGGATTCACGCTTCTCACCATCAAGCGTTGCTTAGCACTGACTACAGAAATGCCTAGTTACGAGGAACTGATCGACCATTACACTCTATCCTCCTTAGCTCCCCATGCAGAGACTTTGTACTAATAGGACTGCTGGTGTCATATTCGAAGGCTGCAGTAATTCCTTCCGCTGGTTTCAAGCGAATTTTTTATAGGCACTCTCTGTGATGACGGTCTCCATCATTACATGGGCCTGCTCTGTCTTAGCTCAGCTGTGGTGGTTCCTTCATACTTCCAGTTCACATTCACTTCACCATCAGTCGACTTGGGCAGCTTTAGATGGGTTGAAATGTTTTTGATGGATTTTTGACACAGTGACATCCACCGACTAGTTCAAAAATGGTTCAAATGGCTCTGAGCACTATGGGACTCAACTGCTGTGGTCATCAGTCCCCTAGAACTTAGAACTACTTAAACCTAACTAACCTAAGGACATCACACACATCCATGCCCGAGGCAGGATTCGAACCTGCGACCGTAGCAGTCGCACGGTTCCGGACTGCGCGCCTACAACCGCGAGACCACCGCGGCCATCCACCGACTAGTCTAAAGTCCAAATCTACATCTACACCTACATCTATATCTTCATCTATGTCTACATGGATACTCTGCAAACCACAGTACAGTGACTGGCAGAGGGTTAATCGAACCACGTTCACAATAATTCTCTATTGTTGCGCGGAAAAACGAACAGCTATATCTTTCCGTGCGAGCTGTGATATTCCTTAATTTATTATGATGATTGTTTCTCCCTTTGTAGGTCGGCGTCAACAAAATATTTTCGCATTCGGAGGAGAAAGTTGGAGACTGAAAATTCGTGAGAAGATTCCAGCGCAACGAAAAACGCCTTTGTTTTAATGGTGTCCATCCCAAATGCTGCATTATGTCCGTGACACTCTCTCCCCTATTTTGCGATGATACAAAATGCGCTACTCTTCGTTGAACTCTGGATGTACTCCGTTAATCCTATGTGGTAAGGATCCCACACCGCGCAGCAGTGCTCCAAAAGAAGAAGAACAAGCGTAGTGCAGGCAGTCTCTTTAGTAGAGCTGTTACATTTTCTAAGTGTACTGCCAATAAGACGCAGTTTTTGGCTTCCATCTCAACAACATGTTCTACTTTTTTTTCAATTTAAATTGTTCGAAGTTCTAATTCCTACGTATTTGGTCGAATTTACGGCCTTTAGATTAGACTGCGTGATCGTGTAACAGAAGTTTGACGGATTCCTTTTCCACTCATGTGGATGACCTCACACTTTTCATTATTTAGGGTCAATTGCCAATTTTCGCACCGTTCATATATCTTTTCTAAATCGTTCTAAAATTTTGTTTTATCTTCTAATGACTTTAATAGACGATAAACGGCAGCATCATCTGCAAACAACTTAAGACAGTTGCTCAGATTGTCTCCTAAATCGTTTATATAGATGAAGAACAGCAGAGGGCCTGTAACACTACCTTGGCGAAAGCCAAAAATGTTTTCTATTTTAATCTATGACTTTCCGTGAATTTCTTCGAACTGTGACCTCTGTGACAGGAAATCACGAATCCAGTCACAAAACTGAGACGATATTCCATAAGCACGTCAAGCCGATTGTGTGCTACACTGTCACAAGCCTTCTGGAAATCCAGAAATACGGAATCAATGTGAAATCCCTGGTCAATCTCAACACTTCGTGTGTGTAAAGAGCCAATTGTGTTCCACAAGAACTATGTTCTCTAAACCCGTGTTGACTGTATGTCAATAAAGCGATAAAGCGTTCTCTTCGAGGTAATTCACAATCTTTGAACGCAATATATGTTCCAAAATCCTGCTGCATATCGACGTAAACGATATGGATCTGTAATTTAGTGGGATACTGCTACTACCTTTCTTCAATGTTGGTGTGACTTGTCCAACTTTAGTCTTTGGTTACGGATCTTTCGTCGAGCTAGCGGTTGTACATGATTGTTAGGTATAGAGCTACCGCATTGGTATACTCTCAAAAGGAACCGAACTGGTGTACGGTCTGGACTAGAAGACTTGCTTTTATTAAGTGATTTAAGTTGCGTCAGTACTTCGAGGATATCTACCTCTAAGTTACTCATGTTGGCAGCCGTTCTTGATTCGAATTCTGGAATATTTACTTTGCATTTTTTGGAGGAGGACATTCGAAAGGCTGCTTTCGCAGTACTGTCGTCGATAGTATTTCCATTGCTATTGCTAAGAGAAAGGATTGTCTGTGTCTTGCCGCTAGCATACTTTACATACGACCAGAATCTCTTCGGATTTTCTGGCAGGTTTAGAGACAAAGTTCCGTTATGGAAACTATTGTAAGCATCTCGTATTGATGTCGCCCTAGATTATGAACTTCTGTAAAAAAATCACCAGTCTTGGAGATTTTCTGTTCGTTTAAATTTTGCATGCTTTTTCGTTGTTTCTGCGACAGTGTTCTGACCCGTCTTGTATACCAAGGGGGATGAGCTCCGTCGTTTGTTAATTTATTGGGTAAATATTTGAGGCCACTTTGCTGTTACTCCTTCTCTACTGACAACACAATACTCCCTGGTTCCTTTTATAGCGGTAGGTCCACTTTTCCTCTCTTGACATCTAGCCATCACTTCCGCATTACAGTGGGATGTTACGATACTTTCGACGAGATAATGTGCACCGGAAGAAACTTATGGATACTTTCCTTCGCCAAATAGAGGACACTGATAAGACTAGAGGCGATATTAGCGTCATGAATCCAGGGCGTCTGGTTTGGTTAGTGCCCATCACCGCTCCCAACACGAGTAGACACGCCCGACCAGATGACTTGGATCATCCTACAGTACCATAAATTAATTTTGAGACGCGTGCGTATGTGTGTGTGTGTGTGTGTGTGTGTGTGTGTGTGTGTGCGTGTGTGGTGTGTAGGCAGTGTCTGCAACAGTGGAGAGGCAATAGAAGGATGTGGGCCAGGTGAGAAGTGGACGCGGTGGATGTGAAGAGCTGCGCTGACGGGTCGTTAACGGGCCGGAGCGATCGACAATGGGCGTAGGAAAGCCGCCTGCTTCTGCTATTAGGATCGTAATTAGGGTCGCCACGGTCAGTGGGGCACCACGCCCAGCCCCCCTACTGAATGTTCTCCCTATCGGCTGGCCAATTGGTTTTGCGAGGCGTTCCGGGCATTGGCAGCACCACTGGGTGCGCAGAGTCTGCGCTAATCTAACAAGTTTACAGCCGCTAGAACGTACGTTAACGAGAGGCGGAGGGTGCGAATGCGGATCTGTAGCACGGCGAATAAACCCGTGTGCGTGCGAGAGCGTGCTTGTGTGTGTGTGTGTGTGTGTGTGTGTGTGTGTGTGTGTGAAGCAAGAAGTGGATGCCAGTTCGCACAGAGATGCTGCAGTCTGCTACGTTATTACCGTTACAGTTATACAACCGCGGCCATTAACTGTTCATTTGTCGTTTTGTGGTGGCCATTCCTGGTGTAGTGCTGCTGACGTTGTGCTAGCCCGTAGGTCCCTCTTGGTCTTTCTAAACCACAGGGTATTTCAAAGACGTTCATCCGATTTCACAAAATTGTATTTTCATTGTAAACCATAAAGTGTACCACAAACATTCACCTGACTTGACAAAATTATATGCTTATTTTTCTGTATTCTTCCTACCATTACAGTACGTAACACAAAAATTACCTCGTTTTCACATTTACCTTTCCTGAAGCCAAACATAACAGTTGTAAATTGTCGTAGCTGTGTTGGGAAAGTACCAGAGCTCCAAGCGCTAATAGAAAACACTGATGCTCAAATCGTTATAGGCACTGAAAGCTGACTAAAGCCGGACATAAGCTCAGTTAAAATTTTTGCGAAGAACCTAACGGTGTTCCGAAAGGATAGGCTAAACACGGTTAGCGGAGGCGTGTTTGTTGCTGTCAGAAGTAGTTTAACTAGTCGCGAAATTGAAGTAGATACTTCCTGTGGGTTAGTATGGGCAGAGGTCATTGTTGGCAACCGGAATAAAACAATAATTGGATCCTTTTACCGAACTTCAAATTCAGATGGTACAGTTGCTGAAAGGTTCAAAGAAAACTTGAGTTTGATTTCAAACACGTACCCGACTCTTACGATAACAGTTGGTGGTGACTTTAATTTACTCTCGATATGTTGACGGAAATACATGTTTAATTCCGGAGGTACGCATAAAATATCATCCGCAATTGTCCTAAACGCATTCTCTGAAAATTATTTCGAGCAGTTAGTTCATGGGCCCACGCAAATAGTAGACGGTTGTGAAAACACACTTGACCTCTTAGCAACAAACAATCCTGAGTTAATAACGAGCATCAAAACCGATTCAGGGATTAGTGAACACAGGCTTGTCGTAGCGAGATTGAATATTGTAATCTCCAAATCCCCGAAAAACAAGAGAAAAATATACCTATTCAAAAAAGCAGATAAAAATTCACTTGACGCCTTCCTGAGAGACAGTCTCCACTCATTCCAAATTAATAATATAAGTGTTGACCAGATGTGGGTTAAATTCAAAGAAATAGTATCGGCAGCAATTGAGAGATTTATACGAAATAAATTAACAAAAGACGGAGCTGATCCTTCTTGGTACTCAAAACGGGTTAGAACACTGTTGCAGAAACAACGAAATAAACGTGCCAAATTTAAACAGATGCAAAATCCCCAAGATTGGCGATCTTTCACAGAAGCTCGAAATTTAGCGCGGACTTCAATTCGAGATGCTCATACCAGTTTCCACAATGAAACGTTGTCTCGAAACCTGGCAGAAAATCTAAAGAGATTCTGGTCGTATGTGAAGTATGTTAGCGGCAAGAAACAATCAATGCCTTCTCTGCCCGATAGCAATGGAGATACTATCGAAGACAGTGCTGCCAAAGCAGAGTTACTAAACACAGTCTTCAGAAATGCCATCACAAAAGAAGAAGTAGTAAATATTCCAGAATTCGAGTCAAGAACAGCTGCCAACATGAGTAACGTAGAAGTAAATATCCTCCGAGTAGTGAAGCAACTTAAATCACTTAATAAAAGCAAGTCTTCTGGTCCAGATTGTATGCCAATTAGGTTCCTTTCGGAGTATGCTGATGCATTAGCTCCATACTTAACAATCATATACAACCGTTCGCTCGACGAAAGATCCGTACCCAAAGACTGGAAAGCTGCACAGGTCACTCCCATATTAAAGAAATGTAGTATGAGTAGTCCATTAAATTACAGGCCCATATCATTGACGTCGATATGTAGCAGGATTTTGCAACGAATATTGTGTTCGAACATTATGCATTACCTCCAAGAAAACTATTGACACACAGTCAACATGGGTTTAGAAAACATAGTTCATGTGAAACGCAACTAGCTGTTTATTCACATCAAGTGCTGAGTGCTATTGACAAGGGATTTCAGATCGATTCCGTATTTCTGGATTTCCGGAAGGCTTTTGACACTACTACACAAGGGGCTCGTATTGAAATTGCGTGCTTATGGAATATCGTCTCAGTTATGTGACTGGATTTGTGATTTCCTGTCAGAGAGGTCACAGTTCGTAGTAACTGACGGAAAGTCATGGTGTAAAGCAGATGTGATTTCTGGCGTTCCCCGCGGTAGTGTTATAGGCCGTTCGCTGTTCCTTATCTATATAAACGATTTGGGAGACAATCTGAGCAGCCTTCGGTTGTTTGCAGATGGCGCTGTCGTTTATCGACTAATAAAGTCATCAGAAGATCAAAACATACTGCAAAACGATTTAGGAAGGATATCTGAATGGTGCGGAAAGTGGCAGTTTACCCTGAATAACGAAAAGTGTGGGGTCATCCACATGAGTGCTAAAAGGAATTCGTTAAACTTCGGTTACACGAAAAATCAGTCCAATCTAAAAGCCATAAGTTCAACTAGATACCTAGGTATTACAATTACGAACAATTTAAATTGGAAGGAACACACAGAAAATGTTGTGGGAAAGGCTAACCAAAGACTGCGTTTTATTGGCAGGACACTTAGAAAAATGTAACAGACCTACTAAGGAGACTGCGTACACTACGCTTGCCCATCCTCTTTTAGAATACTGCTGTGCGGTGTGGGATCCTTACCAGATAGGACTCACGGAATATGTCGAAAAAGTTCAAAGAAATGCAGCACGTTTTGTATTATCGCGAAATATGGGGGAGAGTGTCACAGAAATGATACAGGATTTGGGCGTTTTCGTTGCAACGGAATCTTCTCTCGATATTCCAATCACCAACTTTCTTCTGCGAATGTGAAAATATTTTGTTGACACCGACCTACATAGGGGCGAACGATCACCACGATAAAATAAGGGAAATCAGAACTCGTACGGAAAGATATAGGTGTTCATTCTTTCCGCGCGCAATACGAGATTGGAATAATAGAGAATTGTGAAGGTGGTTCGATGAACCCTCTGGGAGGCACTTAAATGTGATTTGCAGAGTATCCATGTAGATGTAGATGTACATCTCTTCATCCGGCACATTATTTTAGTATCTAACTTGCAAGGAAAGTACAGAGTGTTTCAAAAAGATTCAATCTGTTCGTAACATATGCGCGGAACTACAAAATGTTTATTTTCAAAATAACCATCAGGTTCTTACAAACATACACATACAATCTTCGGATATTTTGTACAGCTCAAAATTTTCATTTACTTTCCATAAATTTTCAATATCCCCAGCAGCGGACGTAGGACTAGCATCAAGACAATATTCAAACTCGTGCCATACTTTTACGAGCTTGTCAGCAGCTTCTGCATTCACTTTGTTGTTATCCGGCAGCGCACATCAGCCAAAGCTGTTCGGAGAGAGCATATAAACAGTTTTCCGGAACCCCTCTCCCAAAAAATTTACGTAAACTGAGATCAGGCGACCTTTGTGGCTTTTTCTATCACTTGATATTTAAAAACAAATTAATCCTGTGTCCTCATAAACTAAATTACGAGGCGTGTTTGTTAAGTAAGTATTGTTTTGAAATTTAAAAAAATGACGTGCTAAGATTCAATAATTTTATTTTTACATGAAAGACTATACCTTAATCTACTTTTCTACATAATTTCCGTCAATATTGAGGCACTTGTCATAACGTTGTACCAGTTTTTGAATACCCTCCTTATAGAAGTCTGCCGCCTGACTTGTTAACCACAGCATCACCACTGTTTTGACTTTGTCATCGTCTTGAAGACGCTGACCGCCCAGGTGTTTCTTCAAGTGCAGGAACAGATGGTAGTCACTGGGCGCAAGATCGGGGCTGTACGGAGGATGATCTAGAGTTTCCCATCGAAAAGATGTGATGAGACCTTTGGTATGACTAGCCACATGCTGACGGGCATTGTCTTGCAGCAAAACGATGCCCTTGCTCAACTTCCATGGACTGTTGCTTTGATTCTGGTGTGACGTAGGCCACCCATGTTTCATCGCCCGTAACAATTTGGCTTACGAAATCATCACTGTCGTTGTGGTACCGCCCAAGGAAAGTCAATGCACTGTCTAAACGTTTGGTTTTGTGCACATCCGTCAACATTTTAGGTACGCAACGTATGCAAAATTTTCGATAATTCAAGTGCTCGGTCAAAATGCCATACAAAACACTACGAGAAACATTAGTAAAGTCATTCCGCAAGGAGGAAATCGTAAAGCGTCTGTTTTCTCTCACCTTATTGTCCACTTCCTGAACCAAACTTTCATTAAAGACCAAAGGACGCCCACTCCGTTGTTCATCATGCACATTTGTGCGGCCGTCTTTAAATGCTCTTACCCACTTTCTTACCATTCTATCACTCATAATGTTTTCTCCGTAAACTGCACAGATCTCACGATGAATATCGATCGCTTTTTAGGCATTTAGCACTAAGAAATCTTATAACAGCCCGTACTGTACAGTCAACGGGACTCACGATTATCGGAGGCATCTTAAACACTCAGTACACAACGTAAACAAGGAAGGTACAGGCTTTCATTGAAAATTAAATTATTGAGATATCTTAGCACGTATTTTCTTAAAACGGTACTTACTTAAAAAACACGCCTCGTAATTTAACTCATAAATTCGTATTATGGATGTCATCGACAATCAATGATACATTAATGAAACTGACTTCAGTCCGTTTCAGGAGTTTGGTCCCACAGTTCACTTGTGGTGGCGCTGCGTTCCACATGCAAGAGATAAATCAAAACAAGTGTTCACAGTTAACATTTATTAGGTAAACATAGTTCACATGTGCAGTCACATAGATCGAAAGCCATCGGTCATTTTTGTTCATTGAGCCAACCTAACTTTGGTGTTGTAGGTCACACGATCTACCCCATCGTTAACTCACTCTGAACTGATGTTGACGTCTCTCATAAATATCAGATGTACGCTGCCGGCTGTCTAACAATATTTTAATTTATACTAGCTTTTACATAAAAGAGTCTGCCCTATGTGTAAACCGTATTAATGTGGTAGCAACAGTATTTGAGTCATCTGTTCCTTCCACTAATCGTTCTGCCATCTTATCGAAATAGAATGAACTTAACTTTCACGATATTTAAAGTGAATCTATAACTATGTGCAAAATTTCTAAACGTAAAAGAAATATTGTTTTCAAAACTAGTATTACGTTTACTAAGTCTATGATATTTCAGAAATTATAGGGAATTTGATGATGTGGGCAATACATTATTAATAATAATGGATCTCGTGTGTGTAGATAATAGTTGTTTATCTGAAACATCTTTTCTGTAGAGCGTCGGTGAATGAGTATTATTTAACAAAACGATCGTTTACCTGAATGTTAATATTGCATCTCAGCTTCTGTCGTCGATATTTGACGCAATTGTAGAACTAGCCAAAGGAACAGGTCCTCCCATGAAATTTGTTTCCTTAATAAAATCCTCAGTTCATGTTATCAGAATACAAGCTGCAAAATTTAGCTGATTTTAACATTAGAAACATGGGCTTCATGTTGGAAGCTAAAAATACAATTTCAGGAGAATTGTGTGGCATCTATGGCATCAGCAAGCAATTAGCAACATAGAGTTGCTATTATAAACATGGTTTACACGTAAAGTTATTGAAATTACGTATTACCAACGTAGGATAGGGTCAAAGAGTTTCTTGTTAGTGTTTGTGATCGACTTTGCTTAGTAACGGATCGTTTACTACGAAACCATATCACACCTTGGAGGTAAATGTTGCATTGTAACATACTTACGTCCCTGACAGAGCAGTCTATTGCTGAGGTAGCTCATTATTAATAAATGCTGTTACATGTAGAAGCTTGGGTAGTGGCGTTTCGTCTGTTTAAAAATTAAGTTCTCGATACTTTCCCTCAGTTGTGGAAAACACCAGAACTCTAACGTATCCAGGTACGTGATTCCTTTGACCGAGCGAGGAACCTAACTACGCGAAGAAGATGTGTGCTAAACACCGTATCAACCGGCAACAACGGGAGCCAAGGTAAACTTACAGCTTCGACGTGTAAACTTCGACCTCAAAATTGTATCTTCACTCATATCAGAGATATAGCCTTGCGAAATAGGACGAATTTTTAGAAAATACATCATACTACGCATTGCAACATGTTACAGGTCTTTTGCATCCCTATTTCCTGCGATCTATTGCTTCTTTCTTAATATTCATGACGGACACGAAATGTTAAATTTCGCCTTCGAAAATTAGTTGCAAAATTTAGAAATTAGTTTAAATAAAAACACGAACTCGTGAACTCGTGGAAAAGCCACATATGACTTCCATGCAGAAAAACAGGTTCTGCTGTGGTGAAAGCTACTTTCATTGATAGTTTTTGTCTTTGTCACTTCGAAATATACCGTTGGATCAGAAGACATGAGGTCAGTATGGGGTATGAGCACAGTTTTATTGAAGTCAATGAATTTAGCAGTGATGATGTACTCGCTTAAGTGAGTTACCACTAATCCTTCAACACTATTCAATGCCAGATTAGAGTAAGATTTCAAATTAACATAATGAGGGCATTTTTCTTTAGAATCACTTGATGAGGTGGTAAACTGGACGGATTTGAAGAGTTCAAACTTTTGTGAACTAAAAATAAACGTTTACATTTTCAAGTTGGATGGAACCAGTAATGAGGTAAACCACTGCCTCTCCAGGTAACAAAATGGAAATGACACATTTATTAACTGTTGTAGAACCATCATTTTTTGGATATGGGATTGCCATTGACTAGAATTGCGAAACATCTTGTTCATTGATTTCAGTGGTGTTGAGTACGGTGGTAATAAAACTATGTCAATTACAGTAGCAGTGTTTAGGAAATTTGATGCAGATTAATAGTTCTGAGGCTAGGAGATTTGAACGTGACGTTGAAAACCCTGTAGAGTAATGAGAAATTAAGATATAAAAACTGAGATTAATGGTACTGAGATTAAAATAAGTGTAACGTTATTTGCGAAAGCTGTAAGGCAATGACGAATCAAAAGTTAAATAAACATAAGTGACAATTTAAGGGGGGTTAAAATGGAAAAATTGTTTTTCACATTTTCGGATTTTTATTTAATTATAAAATTTGCAGTTTGTACTAAAATAGTTCATACAGCCATAAACATTCCATCCCAGCAGCAGTCATGGATATCATAAAATCCTATTTACATAGCTCTGGCAAATCCTGAATTACTAAGGAAGTGTGTGCATCCCAATGAGTCGTTCAATAATCTTATATGGATTAGCTTACCAAAAAATGTTTTTGTTGGAATGAAGACACTAAAGTGGGGGTCATTGATGCTGTTACTTCTTTTAATGTTGGAAACATTGGTAGAGTGAAAGTGCTACATCATATGGGATTTAATCCTGGAGCAAACTGATTCAGAGAACTTGAATGGATGGACAAGGTTCACACTGATACAGCAGAGTATGCAGCACAATTGGTTACTAAGGAGTCCAGAGACAAGAAAATAAGAAAAAACTTGTAAAAAGATCAAGAGGGTGATATTCAGTATGTTACAAGATGCTTCTGAGTGACTAAAAATAAAAAAAATAGGCATATTTAAGTGATTTACAATCTTTTGAAACTGTAGAAGCCGTTCGTAAAAATTAACATTTTCTGTTGCATTTTTTCGCTAAATCTCAGAAACCATTTCGAGTAGAGTATTCAAATTTTCAGTGAGTAATAACAGACATATTCTGAGTCTACTGAACTAAAAGAAGAATATAATGTTATGTATAATGAAAATTATTTAGGATAACGTACAAAAAAGAACACAAAATTTTAACTATGTAATTCAGTAATTGTATTTCCGAAAGCAATGGCTGAAATGCAATTAATGTAGGACAGTGGGCCCAAAACACACAGTTTAATGTCCTGTAAAAGTTTCATGTCAATGGCTACAGTGGTTCCTAAAATACAGGGAAGTCAAGTCACTAAATTCAATATCGTCGGGACAGGGCGTTTCAACTGCCCTTAAGTTATAAAAGTAAATGCTACCTATCTGTAATAAGCAATGCTGATGCAGTTCAATTTATTTTCGCAGTACACAACGCTTGCTTGAAGATAGACACTCTAGCCGCCGCTGTGATTAATAGTAAAATTGTTTGCATCGACGTGTATGACCGAAATCACGTGATAAAATATCCTTGTGTAAAGACTCGAAGCAGCTGCAGCAACTGTCATGCATGTTCGTTAAACATATTGTCAATAGATGGCATCTTCCACACTGGATTTATAAAATTGTCATCAAGATGACGTTTGTTAACGAAACAGTAAGTTTAAACCAATTGTGTATTTATGTTGAATGAAATCTTGAAACTGATTTTCCAGTCAACAATTTTCATTAGGAAATACGGGGAATATGGTGTACCGACAAAAGAACACAATTCAGAAATAATATATCAAATGGAATCTTTCCAAATACATTGCCTCGTGCCTATAAGTTGCTGTCACAATACACTGAAGCCGTCAACTGGTCAGCTTCAGGATTATACATCTTTTATGATAGACATTACATTACATTATTACTTGTTCCATATGTCATGAATACGACTTTTCGTAATGATGTCGAAATCGTGTAATAAATACTTAAGTTGATTAAATTTTTGCTACACATTTTTTTCAGTTAGGTCTTTATACCTAAACGTTAATCTATTGAGCAGAAGGAGTTGTCATTTAGAAATTCTTTTAATTTGTGTTTAAATGTTGGTTGGGTATCTGTTAGACTTTTAATGCTGTTTGGCAAATGACCAAAGATTTTGTGGCAGCATAATTCACCAGTTTCTGTGCAAAGTGAGACCTTGCCCACATTAGTGAAGATCATCCTTTCTTCTAGTGTTGTTGCTATATACTTGGCTATTATTTTTCAATTGAGATGAGTTATTAATAAAAGATTTCATAAGTAAATATATGTATTACGAAAGTACCGTGATTATCCCGAGTTACTTAAATAAATATCTGCAAGGTGATTTGTATAGGCTCCAGCTGTTATCCTGATCACACATTTTTGTGCAATGAATACTTTTTCTCTTAATGACGAATTACTCCAAACTGTGATGCCACATGAAAGCAGTAAATAAAAATAGCCATATTAGGCTAATTGACTGATATGCTTATCACCAAAATGTGCAATAACCCTAATAGCATAAGTATCTGAATCTAACCATTTCAGCAGGCCATCAACTCGTTTTTTCCAATTACATTTCTCATCAATGCTCACATACAGAAATTATAAACATTCTGCCTGCCGGTTTTCAAATAATAAATAAAAAGTGGTGATGGTGTGGCTCTCAACTACGTACCCTCAGACTCAGAGTTTAAATATTAAAAGTTTTGGCTGGTTTCTTTGTCCAGAGTCTGGGATACATAGTTGCTGTATTACAGGCCAAATACTGCTGAGTCTACAGTATAGAATATGAATATACACATGAATCGAATGGTCGAAGGTTCCTATCACTCAGCAATTGCGAATTTTGAATGAATGGACATTTATAAATGAAACATTGCATTTAAATAAAATCTCGAGGTGCTATTCTTAACGACTTTAAATGATGAGTACGATAGAAGATGTACCTATGCCGTTTATTACTACAAAACACTTATTTGTGTCGATGGTACAGCAATTAAAATATATCTTGAATAACAAACAATAGATTCCTACTTCACGTAATTAGTTATGAACAACAATATAGCTTGCGAGATTACCACTTCTAAACGCATACTATGTCTTCACTGCAGAAGCTACGGAAATCTCACATCTCTCGCTACCACGCGCCAGCTCTTCCGCTCTCCAAGTCTTTTCTCGCGACCGTGCGTCCGTCTCACTGTACTGTCCTGGACTGTCTGTCCAGCACCTCCCGTGTCCTGTGCCACACTCTCCCCAAACTCTCCTGTGTCCTCCCCCGTACTCCAATACAGTCTCTCCATTAACGAGCGCTGTGAATGACTAGAGCACTCCCGCCATATCTTCAAGCCAACACACTCTCGCAAACATAATGAAACACATTCGAAATACTGGATTTACATTCAAATAACTTGAAATTAAATAAATATTCCTATAGCTGGACCATAAACACGTCCTAACACACATTATTAAATACACAAACAAATCAAATAAACATATATCAAAGGAATTGAAACAAAATGTAGGCCAGTAGCCTAATGTTTCTATGCTTTCTAAACAGAGTAAATATGTGACCAAGTTCTTCAAGAATAGTATATAGCAGATATAAAAAAAGACATAGATGAATTAATATATTTATAAGCATGCTGCTACCGTTTTTTCATGTAACTGTGAAGTACTTATGGCCTGACGTGATGAATAGTAATCAGCCACTTTGATCTCCAATAACTCACGTGCTATTCAAGTTACATGCCTGTAATTTATACAAATTTAAGGTTACTCTAACAGGTTTCTAAGTACATGTCGATCCACAAAATCGAATGAATCGTTTAGATATTGGAAATTCGTTGCTGGGTGTTTCTTTTATATTTTATCATCATATACTAAACTTTAAATTAATAAAGATATTGCAAATCTGATTACACCATCAGAATCGTCATGCAAATAATGGTAATGTACATGTTTCTTTTTGAGGTATCATGATTCATCTGGCTCCAATTAATATCTATACGAACTGTGAAATGTCTACCATTAAGGTTTCACAAAGTCCGCCATCTTTGGCACTCCCGGTATGTCTCCTTCATCGACACAGCGTCACCATGGAATTCCCCAGCATGCAGTCCCTGGACTACGCGCTGGGGCTATGCCTCCTGTCTGGCACCACGCGGTCGGCCTGACCTGCCGAGTGGCCTGCATGGCTACGCCAACTCTAACTTTGAATATTTTCAGGGCCCCACAACTCGCCCGTTACCTCACACACCCCCACTTATTAACATTCTAGCTTGCCAAAAAGTTCAGAAGTAGCACCCTTCAGTTCATACAACTACATATATAACAAATTACAAAGAACAGAATTAAATGATTAAAACGCCAGGCAAATAGCGTTTACAAAGTTTTGTAATGGTGTGGGAGCAGCATGAATTTCGAAATTAACTAAAATTAACACAAATTATAAATGAAATGGAATATTAATTAAATACCTGAATATCAGTTATGCATAAATGAGCATCAATTTCGAAAGAAACTTAAACTAACACAAATTATGAACGAAATGGCATATTAAGTAAATGTCTGCATTTCAGTTATGCATAAACAATTTTTGGACAAAAACTAAAATTTTTAAATGGACTTTCATTTATGTGCGATTTTGTAAAAACTTCTTGTGCCACTCATTCAGAGCTAAGGTATCTTCTTGCACTAATTTTTTCCGTCGCACTGCACATGCTCACACGTACACACGTATTTTAGCACGAAGTATTGATCAACTTACATCAGTCCTTTGACCAACTGCCTCGCAGAAATCGTGTCTGCCTCTGAATTCCGAGTTCCACTATTTATCATGACAAATCTGTCTACAACGAAAACCGAAAGTAGAAACCACTCAACTAACTATTCCCAAAAACCAACCAGCATCCTCGCTAAAGATTCCCTCCAGCGGAAAAAGATACATTAGGAACAAAGTGACAAGGCAAATTACTGAATTACAGTAATCTCAAATTCCCTTAATTTTTTTTAATTGACTTTAATCAATCCTTTCTACCTCCACGCACCAATTATTGAGTGCACATACAATTAAATTTTTAATATCCTTCAAATTGACCACTACACTCTTTGCCACACTCTTATACAAAGCATAAATCAAAACATATTTTACTTAAATCTACGATGTCACTGACCTCCACGCACCCTCAGTGCCTAAACTTCCTCCTTTCGCACACGTACAGTGCCACAATAAACTAACAAATTACTAATGAATCCCCAAATAAACATATAAATTATCGCTCCAAAATGACTACTACTAATTACAGATTAGAACAGCTTTTCACTTCTGCCCTTTCTCTATATACCCTTAGCAATACTAAACTTCTCTCGTTTCCACATATGTGGCAGCAACGACCGTAACGTTCTACCGTATGAACGCCAATCAGTCTCACTAGAATCACAATCCTCCTTCATATACCAATTTGCACTAACTTCATTACACAAACTGTCCCCATCCACACTATTTACTTCAGACCTCTCTAAATTTTCTGTCAGTTCTCCCACACATTTCGCCGATTCACTACCCACAGCATGCACAGCTTTACTGTTTTTCCCGTCAAACCTATCCATTCTTCTTCTACTGTATTTCTTTCCCTCATTCCTGTCAATTGTTCCCTTATGCTCGCCCTGAAACTCTGTACAACCTCTGGTTTAGTCGGGTTTTTCCAGGCATTTTGTCATTACTTCATTTTTAAAAATATGTGAAGCTACTCTTGAACACATTATCACTTCAAAAATTTTGGACAAAGTTGTCAGAAGTGAGACGGGGCGGTAGTTGTTAACATCAGACCCATCCCTTTTTATGCAATGGTAGAGCAACGGCATATTTTAGTCTATCTGGAAAAATGACTTGTTTCAGTGAGGTACTACATACATGTCTGGAAATCCTACTTATGTTGTGGGAAATGCCATCAGTTCCATGCAGACTTTTGCTTTTGACTGAATTTATTATTTTTCTAATTTCAGCAGGAGAGCTTGGCTGAATTTCAGTTCTATCAGATTGCATGGGTATTGCTCTTCCATATACAGCCTTGCATTTTCTAATGAGTAGATGGATGCTATTTTCTCTACAACATTTAAAAAATTGTTGTTTAAAATATTTTCTACTTTTGACTTTTTGTAAGCGAACTTTCCGTTGCTTATGATGGAAATAAAGTTTTCCTGTGCTCTCAGTTTCTCTGTTTCCCTTTTAACAATATTCCAAACTGTTTTAATTCAATTATCAGAGGTGCTCATCTCAGACATAATACACATACTTCTGGACTTTTTAATATGTTTTCTTAATTTAGTGTAGTAGTTTTTATAATTTTTATTGTTTCTGGATTATTAGTACTCCTGTCTATAAGAAACACGTCCCATATCTGTTTACAAGATATTTTTATCCCTTCAGTAAGCCATGGCTTTTTAGATGGTTTCTGCATTATGTTTCACTGTTGTGTTAGGGAAATTGTTTTCAAATATACTCACAAAGGTATCATGAAATGGCCCAAATTTTAAATTTTCATTAGGTTGCCTGTACACCTCATCGCAGTCTAACTGTTGCAAGCTTTCCCGAAAATTTGCACTTGTTAAATCGTTAATTGAACACACTATTTTGGAGGACTGTTTTGTATTACTGTATGAGGCTATGTCATATACTGTAACTAGCTGTGCATCATGATCAGACGACCATTGCTAACAGGAAAAGTTTTTGTTTGATTAAATTGATCTTGGACTATAAGAACTTTATTTATCTGTGTGCTGCTTCCCTGTACCAGATGAGTAGGAAAATAAATAACTGATGTCAAATCGAAAGTATCAGCTGATAGTTAGGTCAAGATTTCTATCGGACTCTTTCAGAAAATCTACTTTGAAATCCCCACAAATGATAATTTGCTTCCCTGTGTCTTAAAAACAGCACAACAAAGAATTGTCAATAGATGGCGCCTTCTAAATTCTTTTCATCGACGTGTATGACGGAAATCACGTGATAGACTACCCTTGCATAAAGAATCGAAGCAGCTGCAACAGCTATCATGCATGTTAGTTAAACATATTGCCAATATATGGCACCATCCACACTGGCTTTGTAAAATTGTCTTCAAGATGACTTTTTTTAAACGAAAACAGTAAGTTTAAACTAATTGTGTATTTGTGTTGAACGAAATCTAGCACTTGGGTCTCCAGTCATAAATTTTGATTAAGAAAAACGGGAGATGTGTTATGACAACAAAGAAAAAAGAAACACCATTCAGAAATAATATATAAGATAACTATTGATGCTTCTCGAAGCTTTCCAAATACTTTGCCCCAGCTTGCTGCAATGATTCACTGACATAGTCTTCTGGCCATCTTCAGGATTATACATCGTTTATGGTAGATGAAATCGAAATCTTCATGTTCCATACTGTTGCAGCTGCCCCGTTATTTGACCTATGGGTCGTAACCAGGTTCTGCAACAAAATGTTGCGGTATGACCTGAAAAGAAAGAGATGATTGTCGGATGTGGCCGACATACTCGTATGGAAAATGACACATTACCACTTTCGGCCAACGGTCATCGTCTCTCCGTAATGGGTACCTGCCGCCCACCAAATTACGGCATGGAAGCGCCGTGAAATCGTCTGTAGTCTTGTTTTTAGTCAGTAATACAGCTGGTGAAACGTTTCCGACTGTAATGAGAAACGTGTAGGGGAGGCGCAAACCCGCAGAACCGCGGGAAATTGAACCAAATCTGGTTTGGCACGGAAAGCATGTAGCTTTTCACCAGACGAGTTTTTCTCGCGGAACTAGTGCACAGTATGCCCTGTAATGGATCATTCCTGAAGTGTGGTACTACGAGCTGCTGTGCAGAGGAGCATAGCACGCGTGCGCCCGCACACACACACACACACACACACACACACATGTAACTATTCCTGCGACGCCGTTCCCTAATATCGTAAGACACTTCAGATTCTTTCACCGAAATAGGGAAGCTTGCCGATCTTATCAGAGAATGGGAAAGGAAATGGCTGTGATGTTATTGAACGAACTACTCATGGATATTCCTGAAACGCAATCTAATGATTAGTATTTATTGGTGTCGGAAAGAGCAAGTTCGTATTCAAAGTCTTGTCACACAGTAATATAATTCAAACAGAAAATACATAAAACACTGTCACAAACCTGGAAATTACACTAGATATGTCCACTGAAAATTGACATCTGCGAAAAACCACATCACTCAAATTATTTGAGAAGGTCAGAATCACTCGACATTGTCTTAATATGTTTTTAAATAGCGTGCAGATTGTGAGGGACCTATATTGTCCACCACAAAAATATGTGATTTTACACTTTTTTCATGCCCTCCCCGGCCACAAGGCCAGAACTCTTTGGCCGGCCGGGGTGGCCGAGAGGTTCTAGGCGCTAGAGTCTGGAACCGCGCCACCGCTACGGTCGCAGGTTCGAATCCTGCTTCGGTCATGGATGTGTGTGATGTCCTTAGGTTAGTTAGGTTTAAGTAGTTCTAAGTTCTAGGGGACTGATGACGTCAGAAGTTAAGTGCCATAGTACTCAGAGCCAATTGAACCATTTGAACCAGAATTCTTTGGTTTCATGAAAATATGTGATTCACACCGCACGAAGGATATAAAAAAAGAAAAGGAAAACACTATTTGGTGGTGCCTGGTGCTGGGAAAGATTGCATATGCGAGAGTAAGCTGGGTAGATGGAAAGCAGTCATTTGTCACCGTACGTTAGCGATATAAATTAAAAGATTTTAAAAGGCATAAACTGCAATGTGGCAAGAAAAACCTACCTTTGGTGGACATCATTCGGACGGAAAGAATATATATATAAATATATTAAAAATCGCTCTATCGATCTCCTCCTCCACCCTCTCTTAGCCCCTCTCCTCCTCCCCCTCCTTCTGTCTCCTCCTCCTCCTCTCTCCGTCCATCTCCTGCTCCCACCTCTCTCTGTCATCTCCATCTCCTCCTATCCCTCTTTCTGTCAGTCTCCTCATCTTTCCTCCCACTGTTCATGTCCTACTCCCCCTCACTCTTTCCCTGTTCCACTCCTCCCTCATATCTACGTCCATGCCCTTCTTCCCTCTCTCTGTCTCTCCTTCCTTCCACTTTCAGTCTCCACGTTGTTACACCTACCCCAACAACAAGTTGCTGGTTTTTGCCCCCACAGTATTTCTTTTCAGATTTAAGTTTATTTGAAATGGATCTTGGGATTTAGGAGGAGCTTTCTAGCCAGGGATTTCCCTGATTACACATATATATCACATATATTTGACATATATTTATGATGTTTCATGAATACTTGTACCTATATTTCACCTGAATCTCGTCTTGCAGTTCTGTTTTCACACAGCTCAATAACTATGGCCATGTCTTTTGACAATGCGTCACACATTAATATAATTTTGCAGATGCGTTCAGCGGTGTACTTGAGTACTGGCTTCAAAATACATTGCGAATATGGTATTAGAGCCTTACATACGTGTTCATGACGTCGTATCTCCTGAACTATGTGTCATACAACGGCATAACACTGTAAGCACATCTTTATATCATAGTCCACTATATTTCTTGCCTAATGCATGCCAGTATTATTAATTGTATTAGTTATCGTCGTATGCTCATCAAGACTTGTAATACTTACACCACTGGCCATTAAAGTTGCTACACCACGAAGATGAAGTGCTACAGGCGCGAAATTTAACCGACAGGAAGAAGATGCTGTGATATGCAAATGATTAGCTATTCAGAGCATTCACACAAGGTTGGTGCCGGTGGCGACACCTACAACGTGCTGACATAAGGAAAGTTTCGAACCGATTTCTCACACACAAACAGCAGTTGACCGGCGTTGCCTGGTGAAACGTTATTGTGATGCCTCGTGTAAGGAGGAGAAATGCGTACCATCACGTTTCCGACTTTGGTAAAGGTCGGATTGTAGCCTATCGCGATTGTGGTTTATCGTATCGCGACGTTGCTGCTCGCGTTGATCGAGATCCAATGACTGTTAGCAGAACATGGAATCGGTGGGTTCAAGAGGGTAATACGGAACGCCGTGCTGGATCCCAACGGCCTCGTATCACTATCAGCCGAGATGACAGGCATCTTATCCGCATGGCTGTAACGGATCGTGCAGCCACGTCTCGATCCCTGAGTCAACAGATGCGGACGTTTGCAAGACAACAACCATCTGCACGAACAGTTCGATGACGTTTGCTGCAGCATGGACTGTCAGCTCGGAGACCATGGCTGCGTTTACCCTTGACGCAGCATGACAGACAGGAGCGCCTGCGATGGTGTACTCAAAGACGAACCTGGGTGCACGAATGGCAAAACGTCATTTTTTCGGATTTATTCAGGTTCTGTTTAAAGCATCATAATGGTCGCATCCGTGTTTGGCTACATCGCGTTGAACGCACATTGGAAGCTGCATGGGGGCTTAATTAAATATTATGCAAATAATTCTAATTTTTAGTAGCTGTCTGTCTGGTTACGCTGTCTCGTAGCCGGTTGGCCCTGTCCGGTATAGTACGCAATCTGACTGCATAGAATAGCAACAAAGAATGAAAGAAAACTTCCGTTAACACAATTAATTAAATAAGTCCCCAGCAACTATAAAACCTACGAAACAACAAAACACAAATGTAACTGTTCTGTGTGTGGAAGGGTGACTCAGCGTACACATCTGGCACGGTTCATCCTCAATAAGACAAGATATTTTAAATACCATTTACACTGAATTAATTAAATAAAACTGAAATACTATAATTGTACATAGAAACCCGAATTACAGTCTAATACATGAACACAAGCCAGATGCTTTGTTGACTGAACCTGTGACCAAGAGGCATTGTTAGTTAGGAAATTAAAAAAAATAATTTTTTTTTTACCTTCATATATATTGACTAAAAATCTACTCTGATCGTTACATCTCCATTCGAACAACATCTGCTGTCTAGCCCATCAAAAAAACTGCACACGACGTGGCCTCAAAAAGTACAGCTATCAAAATCCTCTCAGCGAAGCACTAACCACCACCACTTCTGAACAAGCACTGCCCACTACGACTTCTCGACAAGAACTCTCCACTACCACATCTCAACAAGCACTAACTACGGGAACTTCTGAACAAGCACTGCCAGTGGAGACGGCTGAATAATACTCTTTGGCGCAATCTCTGGCGCTGTGACTCAGTGTAGCCACCTCTCATATGCCCCTCCTCCACGGGCTAGAATTAGATGGTATTATTGCCAGCATTGGAGGTGAAAATACCACCAAATTCATCCAAAAAATACAGAAAAAAATTAGAAAGTAATATTAATAAGTAAATATCACATAACTAAATAAATTTTGGCTTTGCGCTGACCCTTCAATAACCTAATACATAAAATACAGTAAGGAATACAAATGCTTTCATACATATGATTTTACATAATAGTTTACATAAGTATTATTCCATTAATGGCACCCAGTAATGATGAGCAGGTGCAGACACCAACAAGTGACATTATGTCAGTAGAAGCAGTTTCAGTGGCACCCAGTAATGTTGACAGGTGCAGACACCAACGAGTGACATTATTTCAGTAGAAGCAGTTCCATCAGTGGCACCCAGCAATGTTGAACAGGTACAGACACCAACAAGTGACATTATTTCAGTAGAAACAGTTCCATCAGTGGCACCCAGCAATGTTGAACAGGTGCAGACACCAACAAGTGACATTGTTTCAGTAGAAGCAGTCCATCAGTGGCACCCAGTAATGTTGAGCAGGTGCAGACACCAATAAGTGACATTATTTCAGTAGAAGCAGTTTCAGTGGCACCCAGTAATGTTGACAGGTGCAGACACCAACAAGTGACATTATTTCAGTAGAAGCAGTTCCATCAGTGGCACCCAGCAATGTTGAACAGATGCAGACACCAACAAGTGACATTATTTCAGTAGAAGCAGTCCATCAGTGGCACCCAGTAATGTTGAGCAGGTGCAGACAGCAAGAAGTAACATCATTTCAGTAGAAACAGTTCTAACAGTGGCACCCAGTAATGTTGAACAGGTGAAAACACCAACAAGTGACATTACGTCAGTAGAAACAGTTCCATCAGTGGCACCCAGTAATGTTGAGCAGGTGCAGACACCAACAAGTGACATTATTTCAATAGATGCAGTCTATCAGTGGCACCCAGTAATGTTGAACAGGTGCAGACACCAACAAGTGACATTATTTCAATAGATGCAGTCCATCAGTGGCACCCAGTAATGCTGAGCAGGTGCGGACACCAACAAGTGACATTATTTCAGTAGAAGCGGTTCCATCAGTGGCACCCAGTAATGTTGAACAGGTGCAGACACCAACAAGTAACATCATTTCAGTAGAAGCAGTTCCAGCAGTGGCACCCAGCAATGTTGAACAGGTGCAGACACCAACAAGTAACATCATTTCAGTAGAAACAGTTCCTGCAGTGGCACCCAGCAATGTTGAACAGGTGCAGGTAACAATCCATAATATTCACAATCACTAATCAGACAGTTCATCGGAGTTTATCAGCAGAAATTAAACATTTCCAAGTGGCACCCATCATGTTGAACAAGTGCAGGTAACAGTCCATAATATTTACTATCACTAATCAGACAGTTCATCAGAGTTCATCAGCAGAAATTAAACATTTCTAAGTGGCACCCATTATGTTGAACAAGTGCAGGTAACAGTCCATAATATTCACTATTACTAATCACACTGTTCATCAGAGTTTATCAGCAGAAATTAAACATTTCCAAGTGGCACCCAGCAATGTTGAATAGGTGCAAGCACGAACAACAGTTTGAAGGCACACACAATTGCTTTTACAAAATAATTATCAATGCTCTTACACTAAACATACAAAATATAATAAACACACAATTGATATCAGATAATTGTCATATTAACTATTACAATACACACATAACAGTAAACCTATAATATTTGTGGGTGTCAGTGCAAGCCACAACAAACAAGTAAAATTATATTTAGGTGATAGGTCGGTACCAATTATTTGGGATTAGGAAAGGAAAACACACAAAACCCACTCACTCATCTTTCATCCACATATTAAGTACTACTGTGTAATTGAATAGTTTTATCTGTGTAAATGCAATTCTGTCCAAAATTTTATGTTCAACATGTGTATCAAGTAGTAGTGGCAACAGTGTATAACAGTCAATAATAGTTAGTCAACGTCATAGTCATTATGTCAAGACCAATGTTTGCCAAGCCAGATCAAAATGTACAGTTGCTGAACAACTGTCAGCGTGCCAAGATATGCAAATGCTTCCTCTCTCCAAAAAAAGTATATACTGCTTATTGATTTAACAAAGTGTGTGTGTAGACAATCTTCTTTCCATTTGAATGTTCTAGTCTGCTATCTTCATCCTCCTTGTTTCATATAAACCAACAAAAAAAAAAAAAATACGCTCCTCACTTACTTTACCTCTTATCCACCAAAACTCCAATTATCATCAGCATCACATAATCTCAATACTTCAATAATACCTCTAACATCGATACATATAAACTTTATCATCAATATCATTTACCTTACCTCTTGTCCACCAAAACTCCAATAATCATCAACTTCATATAATCTCAATACCTCAATAATACGTCTTCAATACGTCGATACATATAAACCTTATCACCAATATCATTTCACTTCCATAACAACTCTTTCCTCAAGTCAGTCTCCTCGAACAAGTACAGACAAAATCCTAGTGCAAACTTCAATTTATCATCCCATGCAATCCGAAGACACAATGTCCACACACAACCTCTGTGTAATCCATCTGACCCAAATCTTCTACTCATTATGAATCATAAAATACATTTTGGTTACCTTGTCCATCATAAAATAAAAGAAATGCATACATGACCTCTAACAGCCTTTAGTTCGAATAACTTTCAGTAAGTAGGTGCGAGTACGTAGTACGAAAGATCACATAAGACTTTGAGTGAATAAATCGGAATATTTCACAGTGTGTACACCGCTTCAAGAATTATGGCAAAACAGAAGCAAACATGTGGAGTATTTCTTGTGTCAAGTGTCACTTGTTATTTCAATTGCTCACGAAGAATGCTGTGTAATAACTGTCAACGGTCTAAATCTAGTGTTGGTGTTTCATGTTGTTAGCTTCCTTTCTATTAGCATAAATTTATACGGCTTCCATAAAACCTCCAGCTCATGTGACTTCAATGAAGTTTCTTGTACCAATGACGTTCGTAGCATTATAGCAGTTCATTTTCTTATCTTAAAATATAAGGCACTGAGCGTAAGCAAAACATGCTACAGCGAGTAAATGTACCAGTGGAGAACAGAATGTCAACAAGTGGATGCAGCACAATTCCTACAACGAGGCTCTGCCAAGCGAACAATCTATAATTAATACCTTAGTGTGACCTAAACTCCATGTTCGTACACCGCATATCAGCATTTCTATATACCAAATTAAAGAGTAGTTATGACAACAAACAGAAATGTATAAATATGCAATCCATACGGAAAGCAGCAAATATATATCTTACACAATACACAGGTCATTAGCATCATATCAGCATAAGCAAATAAATGTTCATACGTAATCCTAATAAGTAAACATGAAGGTGCAAGCAGATACATCAAAAAGTATAACCTACATACATAACCATATCAGCACAATTAATCAGGTGACAATTATAATTTAAATAAATATGCACAGCAGGCACATAATAAAAAAAATGTGACATCAGTGAAAAAGCATAGCAGCCAAGCGATGCATAATATACACAAGTAACAACCCTGTTCATTAATCAATCATTGTCAAAATCAGTTAATGTACGCAAGCACGTCGCTTCACAAGTAAATTCATAGAACATGAAATTTAGCACAAAGTATGAATCACGTAGTCGCGAGCAGCAAATTACGTCTAAAGTACGTACCTAAGTGGAAATATGTTACCTGAAAAATAAACTCAATTAATAGTTACCTTTTTAGTTTATTACTTTCTTCTTCGAAATTACATTCTTCCTGAAATTTTCTCGATAGCAAGTCCTCTTAACGTCGGAGACACACAGAATTTACCTGAAGTTCTTAAATGTTTTATACAACCGTATCCTGAAAAATACTGAACATTAATATCATAATTTATCAAGTCACTATAGCTTTATACTGAATTTAATCAGAGAAATTGGACTGTGTATTTGTTTACGGCTGTCAGTGCATTCGCACTGAGCGCTCGATCAGCTGTAGGTACGCGTGACGTAGGAAGTAATTGTTTGCGGTCAACGACTGCCTTGTGCGGCGCGCAGACTTGAGTGTTGCTTTGAGTTTGTGCCGCCGCCAGAACACGGCGCGGTATCCTTGTACTCTCCGTGTGTTTACGTATAACTGTTAAGTTTCTCAAAAGTATGTCATTCCACAAAAATTTTAACGTTCGATATATGATGTATTCCCCTAGAGCGCCGAGATTTAAGAGTTTCCACTTCAACAGTGTTATCATGAATAATTTTGAGAACTCTATATGGACCGTCATAAAGCAGAAAAAATTTGCGACACAAGCCTTTTCCTTTATGAGACAAACGATGAGACTTAATTAACACCTTTTGACCAACTGACAAGGTTTTTAAACGACCAGCACGTTTAGCTGATTTCTCTCTTCGAGCAGCCGCAGATGCAATATTCTGTAGAGCCAGGTTCACAACTTCAGAATGCCGCAGTTTCCGTGTAGGTGGAAAAGGAACTATTTCAGAAATGCGATTTGTCGGTGCTTTATTTTTTAATATCAATATTGGCGGTAAAGAAGTTGAATCATTAGGGAGTTCATTCAGAACGTTTTGAAAAATATGAAGATACTGATCGCACGTTCTGTGATTCTGATGACAATAAAGTCGACACAATTTATTGATTTCCTTCATCCATCTCTCTGAAGCGTTAGATTGAGGGTGAAAAAGTGAAATGAAAATTGGTTTAATCTTACGACGCCGTAGAGTACGAAGCCAAATTTTAGAGCAAAACTGTGATCCATTATCTGATATAACCTTATCAACATGACCCACTTCTTTAAGAAAATGTTTGATGAAAGCGTTAGATACTGAACGAGCTGTTGCTTTGCGTAAAGGTGTAAAACACACATATTTTGATGTCAATTCCACTGCTATCAAAATGTACGCAAAACCATTAGTAGAACGAAACACTGGACCGAACAAATCGACTGCAGCCATCTCCTTTAATTTCGCTGGAATGATAGGAAACAACGGTGCTCTGTGAGAAATAGTTGGCGGCTTAGCCTTTTGACATAATTTGCATTTGGCAAGAACAGATCGAATACGTCTTTCCATATTACTGAAGTAGCAATTTTCTTGTAATTTATGAAAGCATTTTCTGGGACCAAAGTGTGCATAACTGAAATGTGTGTACCAAATCAATTTATTAACCCACTCATCAGGAATACAGACTAACCAAATAGAGCTGTCGACCGATTTTCGTTTAAAAAGAATATCATTGCGAACTAAATAATACTGTCTGATCGCTACGCTTTCCTTTCTCCTCCACTTCTCCTTAATGCCCTTCCAGACTGGATCCTTATTTTGCTCCTTAGCGATGTCCTGGAGTGAAGACGAAATAAAATTTTCGAACGCAACACCTTGAATATACATCAAAAAATAATTGTTTTCTTTGTAGTCCTCTTCAGCACTTTGTTTCAAACCCATAGGTGCACGCGATAAAGCATCAGCAATAATATTTGAAGATCCCTGTATGTAAACAATACTAAAGTCAAATTCCTGTAGATACAGCGTCCATCGTGACAATCTTCCATGAGTTAATTTTGTTGACATAAGAAATTCCAGAGCTCGATGATCGGTGTAAACCTTAGTATGTCTGCCATACAAAAATATGCGAAATTTTGTGAAAGCCCATACAACAGCCAAAGCTTCAAGTTCCGTAATCGAATAATTCTTTTCTGATTTAGAGAGAACACGACTTCCAAATGCAATAGTTTTCTGTGCTAGAACGCCGTTTTCTTCTATCTCTTGTAATAAGTGCGCACCTAGGCCTTTGTATGATGAGTCCGTCGCCAAACAAAAATCTTTAGATAAATCCGGGTGTGAAAGAAGTGGAACAGCAACTAAAGCATCACGAAGTTGTTCAAATTCTGATTGAGCTTCCTCATCCAAACACCAATTAGATTTCTTTCCAGATAGTTCACATAAACGAGGTGTGGTCAAATGGTCCAATTTAACAAAGCGTCTAAGAAAATTACAGACACCAAGGAAACTACGAACATCACGTTTTGTAGTAGGAGCAGCATAATTACGAATAGCGTCTAGTTTCTCTGGATCAGGAAGAATACCGTCTGTAGAAATAATATGACTAAGAAATTTCACCTGAGAACGACCAAATTCAGATTTTTCCAAGATCACTCTAATGCCTACTCTCGCACTAATACGTAATAATGAATCCAAAATTTTGTTATGCTCGCTCCAAGAACGTTTAGCAATAAGAATATCGTCAACATAAGAAGTAATATTGTCACGAAGATAAACAGGTAAAATTTCGTTTAAACTACGAATGAATGCTGCTGAAGATACAGTAAGTCCAAACGGTAATTTCCGAAATTGATAACAGTTACTAAAGGCTAAAAAGGCAGTGTATTTTCTACAATCAGGGTGGAGTTCTATTTGCCAAAAACCTGCGCGCATATCAATCGTGGATAAGACTTTAATTCCATGGAAATGTTGAAGAAGTTCATCTAAATTTTGTGGACGGTCAGTTTCAGGAATTATGATATTATTTATCTGTCTGGAATCCAGAACCAAACGAATTGACCCATCCTCTTTAAGAACGACGTGTAATGGGCTGGTATAAGGACTGACTGCTGGCTCAATAATGCCTTGATCTAACATGTATTGAAGTTCACTCTTAACCTTGTCTCTGTAAGCCAAAGGAATAGCGTACGTTTTCCCCCGAAATGGTGTGTGTTCTTTTACTTTAAATAAATATTGTAAGCCTTGTATAGTTCCTGTGTGATGACTAAATACTGTAGCATGTGAAGTCAAAATTTGGTGCAGTTCTTCTCTCGCAACGTCATCTGGCACTTCAGCTTTCTTAACCTTTTCATTAATTAATTCTTCGCTGTTAATTATGTCATCCATCACGTCTCTGTATCTATTGTCATTGTCATGAATGAACACATTGTCGTCATAATGCTCAGCGAAAACATCAGAAGTAAGAAACCTTAAACATTTTGTGTCTGATACAGATTTTGTTAAACACTCGAAAAATTTCAAACATTTCGCCATTCCAGCAACAGTCAAATTCACACATCCTTCTTTAAAGTTCAAAATTGCCTTACGTGTGTTAAGAAACTCCATAGGTAATATAATTTGTGTGTTGAGTAATTGAACAATAATAAAATTAGCAGAAAATTCGTATCCTTGACAAATGAAATTTAGGTTGGTCTGCTGTTTGACTTCCACACTTTTTCCAGAAATAGCGCCTCGAATTGTAGTTTTAGAAACAGGTAACACAGGACAAGCAATAGTTCTTACACATATACGAAAAACTAATTCACTAATGACATTCAATGGGCTCCCAGAATCTAAAACTGCAGTGAACTTATTCTTACCCACACATACTTCAATAACAGGATGTAAAAATGTGTCTACATTATTTTCCTTTTCGTCTAGCAAAATGTCCCTCATGTCTTCCAGGCGTACGTAGTGTAAAGTCGTAGTGTCATTACTTTCTGAACCGTTTATATTGCTGCCAGAAGCCGAAGCTACAAGTCATTGTCGATTGTTTGCGTCACGTCTTTGATTATTCGCGTCATTTCGTGGATCAATTTCTACGATTTGCACTTGTCTCTCGGAATTTCTGTCACGCGGAGGATGCCAATTAGGTCCCTCCTGTCTGTTGCATGTAAATTCTTGGTTGTGTCTGTTATTAAAATTTCTGTTTTCCTGGCTATCTGCACGACTACTTCTTGTGTAATTTCGACTGTCACTTCTGATATTATTGTTATATCTACTACCCTGGTTATTTCTGTAGTAAGAATTCCTATTATTGTATGATTAATTTCTGTCTTGATGATACCGATTACTGTTTCCGTATGATTGATCATTCCGGTAGGAATTTCCGTTATTATAATTGTCTGTCTAATTTCTGTTAGAACGTCTGTTATTGTCATAAGGCTGGTATCTATTGTCCTGTCTGTTTCGTCTGTCATTTTCAAAACTACCGCTATAACGTCCATTCCGATCATCATCCCTTCTGTCTGAAAATCTATTCTGATTACTGTTACTGAAAAAATTACAAGAAGTCCCGTCGTCGTTGTCATACTCAAGTTCTTGTAGCAAGGTCTTAAAAGTCTCAATGTCGTCTTTACATCTTCCGGCTAAAGCAATTTGTCTTATCGATTGTGGCAGCTTAGTTAAACAAATGCGAATTAATTCAGTCGGGCTATAAAGGTTGGACAGAAATTGATTCTTTCGAATCATGTCTTCAAAGTATTCTGCTGGCGTGCGGAACTCAGACTGTTTAAAATTACGCTGCATAATAAGACTGTGTTTGACTCTGTCTTGCGTGTTTTCGGACCAATATGCCGATAGAAATGCATGATAAAAATCATTTACATTATTACAATCTCTAATAAGTGCGCGCATCCGCGTCGCCGGTTCGTTTTATAAATATCCACACATAAATTCCAGTTTGTTACTTAGTGGCCAATTTGGTGGAAGTGCGTACATAAATTGATCTAACCATGAACATGGATGTATGTCATTCTTAGAATTGCGAAAGATCTTAAATTTCCGAACAGTTAAGAAGTGTTTATAGTCAAAGTTTTCTCCTCGTGGCGAAAAAGACCTACCGCGTCTGTCCCAGTCCCAATGTCGATTATTGTCAAGTTCGCGCGCCTGGCGCTCTCTTGTTGCATCTCGTAAATGAAACAAATTATTTTCTTCAAACCCCTCTGCTATCTGTGATTCTAAATTTCTTCTGCTGTCTTTCCCTACGATTTCGCCTTCAATTTGTTTGACTTGCTTTCGTAATACCTCAAATTCCCTTTTAAGGCGATCATTAAATTTTCCCTGATTTTCAATATGCTTATTTATGTTCTGGTAGTCTTCGGTTTCTGAAAATGGCAATGGAGCTGTATCATCCGAATGTCTGTCCCCATTTAAACTAAGACTTGTCAATTTATCTGAAATCTCTTCAACTCTTTCCGATAAGTCACCTAATTGTTCTTTCTGTTTATTTACGTCTTCCGTAAGTGTCGCGACTCGGGTTTCAGTATTGACACATTTAGTAGTGTTCATACTGTTGTGTTAGGTTATTTATTCTGTCATTTGGTACGGATTCCTCGATTCTCTCAAATATTTCTTCCTTATCGTGTGCACGTTGTAAATTTAACTCTGAAAATTTTTGTACTATCACGCGATGTCTTTCTTCCTGTTCTCTATCCTGTTCCTTTTGTCTGATTTCTATTGAAACTAATCTATTATTGTGAGCATTCAAAATCGGTTGTACTTCTTCTCTAATTTCTTTCTTTAATTCATCTTTCATGTTTTTGAAACATGTCCCTATTCGTGAATCTAACCGTGATTCCATTGTTTCCATCTCTGTTTCTAAACGTGTTGCCACTGTTTTTAATTCAGATCCTAACCGTGTTTCCATTGTTCCCATATCAGTTTTAATTGTTCCTATCTGTGATCCTACTGTTTTTAATTCAGATCCCAACCGTGTTTCCATTGTTCCCATATCACTTTCTAACTATGTTGCCAATGTTCCCATATCTATTTTAATTGTTCCTATTTGTGATCCCAAATTTAATATTGCACCCATCAACTGCTCCATATTAACTGGTTCAAAATTCCTTCCGCTCCTGACATTTCCCGCAAAACCAACTTCTTTCGGCATAGCCATAAAGCTATCTGTGTTCGATACTATTCCAGAGTCTTCTGTCGTTAATCTCGTATTCTGAAAATGTTTTGATTGTGAAAAATTTTGAATTGGTTCCGGATTATTTTCCCTGCTTATTAAATTATTTTCTACTTCATTATTCATCATACTGTTCTCCTGTGTTGGCGAGTTCGCCATGTTAACAACTTCGTCATTCTCACTATTCATCATTTTCGCTTTTTTCATCGATCGCGTAATCATTTACAAAACATACAAAACTCGACACTATAAGAAAATTACACACAATGACACTTTATCACCAACAATACCATTCACACGAAATGCTTCCCGACAAACACGATTAACGAACAATTGAAATCTTCATAATTGCACAAAATAGTCAAACGTGTATACAAGACATCAAAAATTAAATTCTGCAAAAATACCACTAGAAGAATGACAAGACAACTACAAATGTTCATTACCAAATCTACACATTCAATATAGACTACAATTACTAAACTACGAATTACTACAACAATACTACTGTCTGCTATTTTTACTATCAGAAGAATTCCAAGGGACGATCCGAAGCAGCGGTCGCCACGTGCATGGGGGCTTAATTAAATCTTATGCAAATAATTTTAATTTTTAGTAGCTGTCTGTCCGGTTACGCTGTCTCGTAGCCGGTTGGCCCTGTCTGGTATAGTACGCAATCTGACTGCATAGAATAGCAACAAAGAATGAAAGAAAACTTTCGTTAACACAATTAATTAATTAAGTCCCCAGCGACTATAAAACCTACGAAACAACAAAACACAAGTGTAACTGTTCTGTGTGTGGAAGGGTGACTCAGCGTACACATCTGGCACGGTTCTTCCTCAATAAGACAAGATATTTTAAATACCATTTACACTGAATTAATTAAATAAAACTGAAATACTATAATTGCACATAGAAACCCGAATTACAGTCTAATACATGTACACAAGCCAGATGCTTTGTTGACTGAACCTGTGACCAAGAGGCATTGTTAGGAAATTAAAAAAAAATTAAAAAAATGTTTTTTTTACCTTCATATATATTGACTAAAAATCCACTCTGATCATTACAACATCTCCATCCGAACAACATCTGCTGTCTAGCCCATCAAAACAACTGCACACGACATGGCCTCAAAAAGTACAGCTATCAAAATCCTCTCAGCAAAGCACTAACCACCACCACTTCTAAACAAGCACTGCCCACTACGACTTCTCGACAAGAACTCTCCACTACCACATCTCAACAAGCACTAACTACGGGAACTTCTGAACAAGCACTGCCAGTGGAGGCGGCTGAATAATACTCTTTGGCGCAATCTCTGGCGCTGTGACTCAGTGTAGCCACCTTTCAAAGCGTGTACTCGTCTTCGCCATACTGGCGTATCACCAGGCGCGATGGCATGGGGTGCCACCTCTTGTTCGCATTGACGGCACTTTGAACAGTGGACGTTACATTTCAGATGTGTTACGACCCGTGGCTCTACCCTTCATTCGATCCCTGCGAAACCCTATATTTCAGCAGGATAATGAACGACCGCGTGTTGCAGGTCCTGTACGGGCCTTTCTGGATACAGCAAATGTTCGACTGCTGCCCTGGCCAGCACATTCTCCAGATCTCTCACCAACTGAAAACATCTGGTCAATGGTGGCCGAGCAACTGGCTCGTCGCAATACGCCAGTCACTACTCTTGATGAACTGTGGTATCGTGTTGAAGCTGCATGGGCAGCTGTACCTTTACACACCATCCAAGCTCTGTTTGACTCAATGCCCAGGCGTATCAAGGCTGATATTACGGCCAGAGTTGGTTGTCCTGGGTACTGATGTCTCAGGATCTATACACCCAAATTGCGTGAAAATGTAATCACATGTCAGTTCTAGTATATTTGTCCAATGAATACCCGTTTATCATCTGCATATCTTCTTGGTGTAGCAATTTTAATGGCCAGTTGTATGTTTAAAGGAACAGACGTTGTTGACGATCTACGTACGAAATGCTTTGATGTGCATTCGCTGATTGCACTTTCTGCAGTATTAGCTGTATTGCGTGTTGATATACTACCAATTATTGGCATATGAAAATTTGTGACGGGTCTGGTCTCAACCCCGGATTTCCCGCTTATCGCGAGCACTCGAATCAACTTCGTCTACCCGCGCACGCCCTCCAGATAATCAGTAATATATCCATACCGAATACAGCGGTTGCCAAGGAGTTCGCAGTCAGAGAATATATTTAGAACTATAGTAATGCAGGCTTTCACAGTTCATTTCTGGTTATTATCAGAGGAAAGGCGTCGTACGGTGGCAAAATTTCGACAGGTTTCTTACCTGCTATCAGGCGAAGTGTTGGCTTCATGTCCAGTTCGTGTACTTGCAGCTGCTGGACCACAGGCTCCCCTGCCTCGACTGCAACGGCTGGACCAATCGCGACCCTCCAGAAGGTTTGTCGTGGACAGTAGAGTGGGAGAAGGGGGGGGGGGATGACAGATGGTGGTGGTCGGCACTTCCGACGTGCTAGAGGGCCTTGGTGTCGCCTCGTGATGATGCCTGTCTGTTCCATCCGTTGTATTACCCGCTTTCGCGTCAAAGCGCTCTTGACGTATTCTTGCTAGCGCTGTATTCCACTAGAAGCTCAGTTGTAAACTGCTACCCCGCTCGACAATATCATCACGGATCCGTATCTCCACTGTCTCTTTGGTGACCGGGACCTAGAACCCGTTCGTCCGATACAACGCCTCTGTCTGTGCAAAACGAAACGTCGGTCTTTCGTTGTGGCTGTGCTCTGCTACAACAGATTTGTCAATTTGGCCAAAGTGAACCCTTTTTACATGTTCTGAGTGGTGCTGCGAGATTCACCGCTGGGTCTGGCCGATATATTGCTTGCCACAGTCACAACTGGTGCTATAGACTCCAGCTGTCCATAGCCCTAGTTTATGTTTCGTTGAGCCAAGCACATTTTTGATTTTAGCCTACGAGCTGATGACGATTTAATGTTGTTTTCCTCCAAGATCCCAGAAATCTTTGCTGTGGGCAGCCCAGCATACAGAGGAATGCCACAGCTCTATGTCTTCTTCCGGATCGTTTCGTTTCTTCAACTTGATCGACTGTAGAGCGCGTCTTGTTAGTGTGTCCGAGTAATCTTTCTTGATATACATGCAGCAACTCCGTAAGACTCTCCTTTGGGCACAGGTCTCGGGCACTGTACACCAGGTGTTGAGCGCAGTTTTGGGTCGTAGTGGCCGGCGGCGTTTAGGTACAGGTCTGTGGGTATCTTCTATCTATAGACAAAATGTCCCAACGTGCCATTGGTTTTCTTCCATATCAGGATACCGAGTTAAGGCAGGCGTCCGTATGCTTCTACCTGCATGGTGAACTTTATACAGCCGTGTGTGCTGTTAAGGTGGTCAAGAAATTCCTGCATGTTTTTATTCACCATGCGGCCATACAACGAAAGTGTCGTCCACATATCGGAAGAACGGTCCACAGCTCGTGGTCTCGCGGTCACGTTCTCGCTTGCCGAGCACGGGGTCCCTGGTTCGATTCTCGGCGGAGTCAAGGATTTTCACCTGCCTCCAGATGACTGGGTGTTTGTGTTGTCCTCATCATTCATCATCATCATGAAAGTGGCGAATTTCGACTGAGCAAAGGCTGGGGATTTGTACGGGCGCTGATAACCGAGCAGTTGAGCGCCCCACGAACCAAACATCACCACCACCACCATCGGCAGAACGCCTTTGATTCCAGATGCGTGGATTCAGGAGTAGTTTCCTCTAAGTGTTCCGTATATAGGTTTGCGATGCCTGGTGCAAGGAGAGATCCCATAGTGACTCCGTCTAACTGCAGGTAGAACTCTCCACCACAGTGGAAGTGGATGGTCATGAGCGATTGGTGGAGCAGTTCCGCAGAGCCATCGTTGAAGTAGCTTGCTGCTAATGTCAATGAGTCCTCTAGTTCTATCGGTATGAAGATAGAAGTGATGTCGAAATTGACCAGTGAATCACCCTTGTCCAGATGTATCTCCTGAAGCACCATCACAATTTCAATTGATTTTCTGACATGGTGTGTACAGAGGCGCACGAGAGGCTTTAGCAGATGTGCCAGGTGTTGTGAATTAATCGTCTCCACTCCTGGTCAGTTCTATCGTCAAGCCTCATTTCACACGGTTCCGCTAGAAGACTCCTTGACATTGCTATGGAGCAAGTTCGACGAAGACGCTGTAGAACTGTGCCGCCAGGCGCTCACTAACACCTACTTCCAATCTGGTGGAAAGTTCTGCCTGCATTTAGAATAAGTTACAATGGATCCCTCTTACACCAGGCATCAAAACCATACACCTGAAACCAAAGGCGTCCTATCGATATGTTGAAGACCATTCGGAATGTTGTCACTTGGCTAACAAAACATTCAGAAATTTCTTGACAGCAAACACGACAGCATACACGATAGTATAAAGTTAACCATGGAGGTAGAAGAAACCGGGTGTCAAACCTTTCTTCAATATACTGTTAAGAAACGCTGGGACAGTCTGTCTGCAGAAAGAAGACACACACAGATCTGTACCTAAACGCCAATAGCTGCCACCATTCAGCACAACGCAAATCTGTGCTCATCACTCTGGTACACAGAGCACGAGACATATGCCACGGAGGGGCTGCTCACCAAATTGCAGCATCTGCGGGAAACGTTTTGCGAGAACGGCCACTCGGAGACAGATAAGACACAGTCTCCAGCCGACCAAGAAGAAGAAAGGAGACGATCCGGAAGCAGGCATAAAGCGTCTGGCGTTCCCTATGTACGCTAGGCCGGCCACAGCCAAGTGTGCCAGGATACGGGAGATGATCAACATTTTCCGCTCATTGGCTGAAATCAAAAATATGCTTGGCTCATGAAAAGACAAAGTAGGTCTAAGAACACCCGGAGTCTACAGCATCAGTTACAAATGTTCAAGCAATACACCGACCTTACTCAGCGATGTATTTCGTAGCGCCGCTCAGAACATGTACGAAGCGTTTGCATAAGCCAAATGGACAAATCTTGAATGATAGATTACAGCTTCAGCGAAGGTCATATGTTTAATTTTGAACAGATAGAGGTGTTGTGCGGGGCGAACGGGTTCTTGGCCTCGTTCACCAAAGAAACAGTGGAGGTGATGATCTTCTCAATCAGGTTTCCGGGATTTCCCCCGCCACCATCCACCATTCCCTCCACCACCATCCATGACACCCCCTCCGGAGGCGCGCTTATAGCGCAGCTGTTGCAGACGTGGCAGACGAGCCTGTGACCCAATGGCTGTACATGAACCTGACATTTCACCTGAATACGATACACTGCCGCCGAACTATGTCTGGTCTCGGCTGATAACCGCGAAGGCTTCATCATATTTCGAAGTTTTCCGAAGACTGTGGATCGTCAGAACGGTCCGTTCTTTCAGACAGGCAAGTAGTAGCCTGAAGGGGCATACTACAGTAACCTTAGTACATGATATGATACGCAGTTGCGAATATGGACAGTCTTCTGCTGTATAATGGAATGACGACACACTAAAACGAAAGGAAACTAACGCTACGTTCGAAGATGTAAAATTTGTCATTTGCACTGTACGAAAGGACTGAAGTCACAGATATATGCGTAGTTTGCTAAATATACCGAAAAGCAAGTTTCTCTATTTCTGGTGTCATTCTGTGTGGTGCAGACATTCAGTTAATGACGCTGTAGAGTATTAGGTGATAAATAAAGTTGACTATGGGATAACGTTGTAGACGACATGAAATAGGGAAGTTTGAGTCTGATGCTTCGTTCCTTTCGACACATCGAAGTTAAACACATGAACAGTTTGTAGTTACCATACACTTCTTTATTACAAACACAGACACAGATCTTTCAAAATCTACTCTAAATTTTTCACTAATCAAAACAATTTTCATAAAACCCCATTAATAAAATTTATCTGACATAACAGAATGCTTCATGACTTACATATGAACTGGCTTCCGTATCAAATTCTAAAACTGCTTCCATGGACTGATTTTAATCAATTGTAACAAATTAAAGTATTATCAGATTAATGCACTCGACTAAGCTTCTCTTTAGTATTACTCACAGGTACGAGGTTCACATACATAATAGCATATTAAATGGTCTTAACATGGAGTTCTAGGCGCTCAGTCCGGAACCGCACGACTGCTACGGTCGCAGGTTCGAATCCTGCCTCGGGCATGGATGTGTGTGATGTCCTTAGGTTAGTTCGGTTTAAGTAGTTCTAAGTTCTAGGGGACTGATGACCACAGATGTTAAGTCCCATAGTGCTCAGAGCCATTTGAACCATATGATCTTAACATGGAGCCATTACTTTTTTTTTTAAGTTGAAAATTAGTGATGGTCGCGAGGAGACCGGAAGGTGCGACAAGATAGAGATTCACGGACGAGAAAGTAAAATGGAGCTATACTCAACTTTGGGCTACAATTAAGCTTCCAAAAAACCACAACGCTCCACCGGAATGATGGAATTGCAGGACACTAAGAACGTAACCACAGACACCGATGCAGGTCCTTAAATTGCACTCCTCCACCGTGATACCCCGATCGGAGTTTACTCGCTTCGAGCACTGCCAACTATCTGAAACATAAACACATTAGCGGCACACAACATTCTGGCGCACCAGATAGACAAACATATCTCCCCAAATGTTTATAAATAAACCTTTAACTATGTACGGCACCAGTGCACCCAAGTCTGACTAACCTAGATGAGCACTTGTTCAGTAACGGCTCTTAAAATTTGATAAGCCAATTCTCTAGAACAAAGAAATAAAATAATAACACAGTAACAGGAAATAGGAAAATTATTTCGGCCCGCTCTTGAATGTCAGGCACGGACTTACGTACTATTTGGCATGACTTCTAGCTACGCATTAAGAACGGCTTCATGTCTGTTGGTTGTGCGTAGCTAGCGCTCCCTTAAATGCCGTCAACATATCAGGCGCCCCGACCAAGTACATTGACAAATAACTGAAACAACCAAGATAGTTTTCAGTGCCTCGGGTATTCAATTAACTTTACCAGAACCCACCAAGAAACAATTCGACGACTCCAGTTCGTTGACTTCGAGTAACATGTAACAGACGCGAAGGAAATATGTCCTTCAAATCTCCAGGAAATCCCAGTCACCGTCGGCAGCGGATCTGCATTCAAACGGCGAAACACGCCGCAGCAGCTGGCCATGCTCTTTCGTTGTCCCAACTCGGTCACCCGCCAGCGCCACACGTCACTGTCGCTCACACAGCTGATACCCGAACGCAAGCCCCTGCAGATTTTTTTTTTTCTTTTCCTTTATTGAGTTTCGATTCCCCCTAAAGGGGCCGGGCTGGCAGCAGCTTATTAGGCCGCTCTTCAGCCTACAGAATTTGTTTTAAAAAGATGAAGAAAATAAAAAAATAATAACAGTTGGCGATAAAATCGGTGACTTAAAGGTAAAATGGCAGAAAATTCTGGAGCTTAAAACATAAAACACAGGGTTGATGATGCTAATAAAATACACAGGAAGCAGAAAAACAATAGACAGACAATTAAAAAACACGGCGACAGTCTGGGTTCTGTTCGCAAGAGATATAAAATGCACACCCAGCGACAGCATGATTTCTGTTCGCAACACTGTGGAAAGACGCGCAACACTGCACACTCACTTAAACACTTCACTAAAAAGTTGGCACAAATATGGCATACCACACCCGAGAACAGGTGGGGGGAAACTGGTCAGATGATGGGAAAAAAAGGGGGGGAAGAAGAGGAAAAGTGAAGGGGGAGGGGGGAAAGGAGCCAGTGGGAGATGAGGATCCATAAGAGGGGTGGGAGGTGCTGAGCAGACGTACCAGGGAGTGGGGAAGGCAGAGGAGGGGAGTACAAAAGGACTCGGGGGAGGGGGGAGAAAGGAGATAGGGAGAGGGTAGGCGGGGAGAAAACACAGGATGGAAGGGGGGAGGAAGAGGGAGCCCAGGGAAAGGATGGAGGAAAGGAGGGGGGTGAGGATCAGAGTTGATAGGAGGGATAAATGGAGGGAGAGAGGGCACCATCTGGGAGGGGGAGTTGATGGAAGCCACCTTGGGAAAGGAGATGTAGGGTGTAGAGATGGAGGGTAGGGGGGATACAACAGTGAAGACGTGGCAGGGGGCAGGGATGGGAGAGGAGAGGAGCAACCAGGGGGGCCCCTGCAGAGCGCGCACCGCAGTTAAATAGCCATCCGCCAGTGATGCGAAGAAGACAAGCAGGCATCGAAAATCGACTCATAACGATCTGGACGACAATCGATGGAGACTGGCGCCAGCAGAGCACCAGTTCAGAGTAAAGTGCAGAATCTGCGTGTAAAGCCGAAGTGGCTAAGTGGAACTCCATAAGTCGTGTTTCTTATTTTTAATTTGAACACCCTCTCCCTCCCTTCATGATGAGATCTGGGGAGATGGGGCATGATTTCCCCTCCCCCCCCCCCCCTCACATGAGGTTTATTTACCCCATTGTAAGGTGAAAAATTTGTTTTAAGTGTTAATTAAAACACTTAAATAACGCCATGTTTTACTTAGAAAGTAAATTAAAGAGCGTTTTTAACACGTATTGAAAACACTTAAACATGCCAACTCTGAGTAGTATTCAGACAGGAAGACAGAGACAGATGGACAAAAAGGCTCCATGAAAACAGTAATAACTGTTTTGATTGGTCCCTAAAAAACTGAAATTTTGTTGTTGTATTATATAAATTAAATGTTACTGAACATTTATTTACTTTGCAGATGAAAGACTACAATGTATGTATCCTGCTTTGAACCTGATGATCACCTAGCTATTTGTTCTCTAGATTTCTATGATCACTTACTCGTTTTACGCGCAACTGGAACCTGAATGATTCTGTACCTGTGATGAGTAGAGTTCAGGAGAATGCAGAGCCAAGAGATCAGGGGGGCGCCTTAGGGGTGGGGAGTCAAATCTTAGGCGCTTTCCTCTATTGATATTTGAGTCGTGGTAAAATTTGCTGTTTTGAAGAGCGCGCCGCAGCGCGTAGTGTGAAGCAGTTGCCCTCCATTTCTGGCGGTGGTGACACTGTGGCAATTGCAACTTAGGTGTCTCCCTCTGGTGAGAAAAGGGAAAGGCAGCCTGCTCACGTGCATTTAAGGGGCGCTATGAGCTCGCTAGGCGGTTCCCTCCTACTCCCCCTCCATCTCTTATGCCTCCTTTCAGTGTCTCTGCGCTCCCTCCTGCCGTGTCTTCCATTTTCCTCTCCCACCCCACGTGTCTCCTGCCTCTTCGTGAACCCACGGTTGCCCCTCCTCTCTTCATCCCGCCGCTTCCCCAGCTGCCCCATGCTCTCCCCTCCTTTTCCATCCTCTCTGACCTTTCCCTCGGCAGGTCCCACCTGGTAGTTTTACTCTTCTTGTGTGTGCTCCAAGTGGGTTTTAAGTGTGTTGTTTCGGAGTGTTTTTAATACTGTGGCCAACTTTTACCTGTGCATGCGCATTCAGTGTCTTCTGTGTGTTTCAAGAATCGCCAACTGTGATTTTTAACTTTCTGGTGACTTTTTTAACTGTCCCCCATGAACGTCTACATGTCAATGTATTTTTACCTCCATTTTCTCCCCTTACTCTGTTTTATGTTCCCCTTTTTTATCTCCTTATGTATGTATCATTTTATTCTTGTTTTAGTTGTCGTGTCACTTGGCTGAAGAGGGGCAGATTGTGCCGCTGACAGCCCTCCCCTGCCCGTATGGGGCAGGGGAATGAAATCACAATAGAGAAAAAAAAACTCGCTAGGTGGTGAGTCTGGTCAGTTGGTCAGCCGGGTCAGTGTGGGGGCAGTCAGTGTCTGTCTGTCGGCCGGAGTGCTAGTATGTGTTAGGCCACCAGTCTGCTCGAGTTTGTCCAAGCAATGGTCATTGGCGGTCGGATCGATAGGTTGGTCGGTCGCGCACTGGGACGCAAGATTACTTGTCCATCTTGAGCGTCGGCGCATGTGAGGTGGCCATGTCAGTTCAGTGGGCCGGGCCGTATAGCGAGGGGTAGTGGCTTCGCGGCCGACTCGACGGCAAGAGGAGTCAACCCGTGACATCAGTCTGGTCGGCGCGAGCTGCGACGCCATGAGACGGGAGATCGGCGCGCCTTCCTGCGTCCGTTGAAGCGGCTAGCAGCGGACGGTTCGGGAGAGCGTTTTGGGGGTGCTGCGCCAAGTCTTCGCCAGAAATCGCAGTTTATTAGAAGTTAAGTGATTGCTGATATGTTGAATCATTTACTTGTTAAATTCTACTTCTTTTCTGGGTCAGTCTCTCGTCCCCAGCTTGCTCGTCTGTCTCCCGTCCACATTTGTTAGGCAGTTAGTTTCTGTCTGTCGTACGTTAATAGCTGCCTCTGTCATGACTCGCTGTTAACGAATTTATTGCTCAAGGTATAAAGGCCGAATTCCTGAGATATGTTTTTATCTTGCCTATCATCTTGAGAGGCTGTATATGTGTAAAGTACAGCATGTTTGTAAATTTTATGTAAGACTGCAGTTCATTGGTTTTTATTTAAATGGACATTTTAGTATATAAAGTTGCCACCCTTCCACCGTAAGAGTTTTCTTTTAAAAACAAGTAGCATTTTCGGTGGCAAGTAATTCTTTTTAATGTGAGTGTTTTGTACCTTTCCCATCCTTCCTACGGGGTGCATAGTTCATGTGTTTGTGTGAGTTGTTAAAATCATTATTGTAAAGTAATGTGGTGTGTTGCAGATTTGTACCAATGTAGTCTTTCAGACGTTGTTGTGAGCGGTCGTGATTACGGCCGTGTTAAAAGGGAGTGACAAGCTTCTCAGCCCGACGAAAGCTCAAACAGTAAAAAAAAAAAAAAAAAAAAAAAAAAAAAAAAAAAGATATTTCTGTCTCTGAATAAATTGTAACTTGATATTTAGAGGGTGCTTTCTGATTATATTTTTTTTTTAAAGGAAGGATTTTAGGAATAAAATTTCCATTTCTAGAAATTTAATTTGTTTTCATTAGTTACCCACAGGTCTACCGTGGTCTAGGGGTAGCGTCTTTGATTCATAATCAAAACGTCTTCGGTCCCAGGTTAGATCCCCGCCACTGCCTAAATTTTGATAAATAATCAGCATTGACGGCCGAAGACTTTCGGCATAAGAAGTCAGCCCCATTCTGCCAACGGCCGTGTCAAAGAGGGCGGAGGAGCGGATAGAGGTTCAGGGAAATTGCCCCTAAAGGCGGCAGAATCAGCAATGATCAACGACATGAGGATGCAGAAGACAATGGAAACCACTGCATTAAAGACACGTAACGTGTATCCACAGGACATGTGGCCTGTTTTTGAAGAAGTGTCATGATGATCTCTCCATTGGCAAAAGATTCCGGAATAGTCCCCCATTCGGATCTCTGGGAGGGGACTGCCAAGGGGGAGGTTACCATGAGAAAAAGATTGAATAATCAACGAAAAGATAACGTTCTACGAGTCGGGGCGTGGAATGTCAGAAGCTTGAACGTGGTAGGAAAACTAGAAAATCTGAAAAGGGAAATGCAAAGGCTCAATCTAAATATAGTAGGGGTCAGTGAAGTGAAGTGGAAGGAAGACAAAGATTTCTCAGATGAGTATCGGGTAATATCAACAGCAGCAGAAAATGGTATAACAGGTGTAGGATTCGTTATGAATAGGAAGATAGGGCAGAGGGTGTGTTACTGTGAACAGTTCAGTGACCGGGTTGTTCTAATCAGAATCGACAGCAGACCAACACCGACAACGATAGTTCAGGTATACACGCCGACGTCACAAGCTGCAGATGAACAGATAGAGAAGGTGTATGAGGATATTGAAAGTGCAGTATGTAAAGGGGGACAAAAATCTAATAGTTATGGGCGACTGGAATGCAGTTGTAGGGGTACGAGGAGAAGAAAGGGTTACAGGAGAATATGGGCTTGGGACAAGGAATGAAAAAGGAGAAAGACTAATTGAGTTCTGTAACAAGTTTCAGCTAGTAATAGCGAATACCCTGTTCAAGAATCACAAGAGGCGAAGGGTATACTTGGAAAAGGCCGAGAGATACGGGAAGATTTCAATTAGATTACATCATGGTCAGACAGAGATTCCGAAATCAGATACTGGATTGTAAGGCGCACCCAGGAGCAGATATAGACTCAGATCACAATATAGTAGTGATGAAGAGTAGGCTGAAGTTCAAGACATTAGTCAGGAAGAATCAGTACGCAAAGAAGTGGGATACGGAAGTACTAATGAATGACGAGATACGTTTGAAGTTCTCTAACGCTATAGATACAGCAATAAGGAATAGCGCAGTAGACAGTACAGTTGAAGAGGAATGGACATCTCTAAAAAGGGCCATCACAGAAGTTGGGAAGGAAAACATAGGTACAAAGAAGGTAGCTGCGAAGAAAGCATGGGTAACAGAAGAAATACTTCAGTTGATTGATGAAAGGAGGAAGTACAAACATGTTCCGGGAAAAATCAGGAATACAGAAATACAAGTCGCTGAGGAATGAAATAAATAGGACGTGCAGGGAAGCTAAGACGAAATGGCTGCAGGAAAAATGTGAAGACATCGAAAGAGATATGATTGTCGGAAGGATAGACTCAGCATACAGGAAAGTCAACACAACCATTGGTGACATTAAATGCAACGGTGGTAACATTAAGAGTTGAAACACGTATGTAACGCAGCAGCGATGGCGAGGCATTGCAGCATCTCTGACCAGAGGGTCTGCGCTTGACCGCGCGAGTGTTGCGACGAGTTCGCTAGTTGTCGCTATGCAGAGCAGTACTCTGTCTGTAGTCGTTGCGAGTCGGTAGCTCGATTCAGTTGCGAGCAGTACGCTAATAGTCGTCATGCAGAGCGGTCGGTCAGGAGTAGCAGCCCAGTGCGGTTGTGTGATGTAGGCGGTCGGCAACACTGGTCAAGATGCTGAATGAGGTATACTGTTAATTAATATAATCATTAGATAATGTAAAATTTATTTATTGTAATTAATCTCCAACAAATCCCCCAATAATAATTTTGATTTGAAAAGCATTTTTTCAAAAATTTTATTTTTTATTGAACTAAAGATTTAATTGCACTTCCCATTTCATTCCACTTCTTTTAAAGAAAATGTTCAGTAAAATCACAGAAAAAAGGAATATTATTATTTGCAATGCAGTTCCTCCAAGCCGTGCGCAAAGATAAGAGCAGAAATTTGACATCCAGTTATACTGAGGTAAGAATTTAATTCTGATTGTTTTACACAGGACCAAAGACCGATATTTCGGTTTAATTGAATTTTCTTATCACTGAATGGACTTTAATTTTTGTGAAGAATTTACATTTGAGTCAGATTGCGAATTTCACATTTTTGTTGCCATTGTCAGTACATTTCATTGTGGGCAGGTTACGCTTAGCGCAATGTCCATTAGGATTTCTAAATAATATTGTCATTTCATTTTAAAATAATTGTGGGCGAGGTTACACTCGGCTCCCATTTGTATTAAGTATTGTCATTTTCTTTTAAATTACGGTGGGGAGGTTACACTTGGCGACACCCAGTCCAGGATCGTATTTCGTTGAGAGTCTTTTGAACAACAGTCAAATATCTGCTCTTATTTGCTTAGATATAATTCGGATTTGGCGCAACGCTTTTACTAATCTTGTGACTTTCTTTCCACAGATCAACGACAATTCGTTTGCTCTGTTGTATTTGTGTGTTGCTTTTGCATTGTGCTTATTTATTTTCTGAAAAATTGTGACTATTGTAAAAATGCCGCGAAAGACTGTGAATAGTGTATCGCGAGGTATTATGAATGAAATTACCGACTCAAACAACTTTACCGATAGGACATGTGACACGCAGTGTAATGATGACAATCCTGCGTTCACTAACAATCAGTGCATTCCAACCACTAGTGATGACTTTTACCCTGATAATGAACAAACGAACTCAATTGTCTCGTCTGTTAATTGGACGACAATTGATGACGCAGAACGCTCTATTGTAATGAGCGCTGCCGAGCTTAACACACCCGATTTGGAAAATTCAAGTAACGTACAGACAAATTTGTCTAGTGAAAATGAACAGTGTACTGAAAGTAGGACGGATTTATTTAATTTCGAAATAATGTCTGACAGTGTACATCCGACTGACAAACTTTTTTCTAAATCTCAGAATAACCAAATGGTTACAGTAAGCGAGCAAGTTCCAGATCCACTATTGAACAGCACAGAGAATAGAAATGCTAATCTTGAATCGGATCCAATTATGGCATTTTTGCGGCAAAATTTCAAACAGTTTAATGAAAAATTTAATAAAAATGACGAAAATTTCAAACAACTTAGCGAACAGGTCAGACAACAGAGATAAGATAACAAACAAGATAACGAAAATCTCAAACAACAATTTAGTGAACAGAATAAAAAATTAGACAAACAAAGTGAAGATTCTAAACAACTCAGTGAACAGGTCAAACAACAGAACGAGAAACTTGACAATAATGCCGAAGATCTCAAACAACTTAGGGAAGATAACAAACAAGATAACGAAAAACTCAAACAATACTTAAATGAAAAATTAGACGACAATTCCAGACAGCTTAGTGAACAAATTAGAGCAGTTGCCGCGCAGTGCCATGACACTAAGGAACAGTTGCGCGTGGAAATTGAGGCTTGTTCACAAAAAAATAGCGAAGAAATAAAGTCTGTTGCGCAAGAATTAAGGGAAATGCAGACAGCCGCAACAGAAACACTCAGAGACGAAATTAGCGAAGTCGCTAAACAATGCTCTGAAAAAGCTACACAATTACGGGACGAGTTTAAAGCAATAACGGTAGAACTTTCGCGCACAATGGACGCAAAGATAGACGCGAAATTCGAACAGCAGAACACTCAGATTAACGAGCGCTTTAATCAGCACATACAGAACAGGGATACGCGTTTCCGCAAATTTATTCAAGATCAAAACAAAGTAAAACGACAAGTCATGGAATCAATCACTGCACAAAGACAAGAGGACAAACGTAAAATGTTCGCGAAGGCGAAGACGTATGTAGACAATAATATTACTACAGTGTCCGGCAAAATTAATACCATAGAACAGTTGAACGCGGAATTACGGGATGAGATTTCTGATCTTAAATCAAAAACAGATACACACACAGTAAATATTCAAACAGTGACAGACAGATTCGAACAATTAGATCTAACACAGGATTGCGATGTCATCAAAGCTGATGTTAAAAAACTGAGCGAAACTACGCGTAAGTTGCAAAAACAGATTAATGCGTCTGATTCTAAAACCGATGATCAGGTTAAAATACTGACTGAAAAATGTGATGAATTGGCCAGTCGTATTGATGTTATCGAAAATGCTAATGACAATAAATCAGACGATACTGCACCGGTTTCATTTAACCAAACACCTGAATTTCAAAATTTACAGCAGACAATTAATGAGATCGATTCATCTAACAACACGTTACGTAGGAAGTTATCAAATTTACAACAAGAAGTAACAGAGATGAAAAACATTTCAGTTAATAACATACCACAACAGACGCCACTTTATGAACATGTGTCAGACTCACGCAACGCGTATAATGTGAGCAATTTACAGAGACTACGCGAATTAAAATCCGAAAAGCTACGCGACTTAAAATATGAAAAGCTACGCAACTTGAAGTACGAAATGACACAGACGAACAGATTCACTCACAAACCCGAACGTGTTATCAAACCGAGTGACGAGAACGTAGATTTCGAGCAATTTGCATTTGTAAGAAAATGTAAGGAATTTAATAATGACAGAACACAGGTACACGCTTTGCACTGTATACGACAATTTATTTTTGTACTTTCACCGCTATTACCTGTAATGCAGAAGCCAGCTTTGAACCAGATGCGACAATTTATTTTTGTATTTTCATCAGCATTATCTATTATGCAGAAATTGGAATTAACATGGATACAACTATTTGCTTTTGAATTTATACCGCAATTGCCTGTAACGCAAAAGCCAAAATTTATTTGCAGTGCGTAAATGACCTCAAGGGATTCATTACGCTTTAATGAATATGTGCCGTAGCGAGCATAGGGCCCCGAGCTGTAGTAGTGCTGTTTCATCTTTAGTTTTCTGCACTGCTGCCTTTTCTTCTACTATGCTTTATATCTATCAAAACTGCTCTTTAACTATTGCTCTATCTAGGATTAAGAATATGTAATGAAAACACGATATGACAAATCTTTACCGAATGTGACAATTTTCATTAGGCACTCCAGAATCACGAGAATTTTAATAACGGATAAAATCGTAATCATCAGTATGTGTAAAATTAACAGGAACCACACTTTAGTAACAATAGAGGTGTTTCACAACAACAACATCAAAACCAGCCGGTTAGCATACCTAACCAACAATGGAATGCACAAGGTCAACCAGGCTTTAATGTTTCGCCGCGTGCACGTATAGTCCCTGATATAAGAAATAGTAACGTACGTCAGCAAGGAAACAACTACGTACAAAGAAGACAGTATTTCAATTCCTATCGTAATGCACCGTATAGGAATGACTATTACGACAGACGTAAAAATAATGAGGACAATTTTCAACATACGTTTAATAACAGTCGGTCTTACCAGCAACAAAGTAATCAACAAGAACATATTCTCATGAATGAACCCGACAGTAGGTACCATCCAGAGCGTAACACGTCTGGAAGAAGTAATAGGACAGTTCAAATAGTCTAAATGCCACAGAATCTTCCTAATGATAATAACACGTCAGATAGAATCTGACTAGATACTGTACAAATCGCATCTTCCAATAATACAAGCACTACTTCAGACACGCAAAATGTTGTTCACGAAAATGTAATTACTTTTGACGACATACGAGACACTCTTTGACAGGAAAGACCAGTTGTTCAGAAAACTATTTCACATCCTGTTATCGAAATTAAAATTGGTTCATCGAAATTTTCAGCAGTAATCGATTCCGGATCACCTATATCAGTAATAAATGAGGAGACTTTTAATGAGTGCAACAAAGAGAATACCTATCCGACATTACCTTTAGGCAAAACAAAAGTAAAAGGAGCAGTATCGAGTAAAGGAGTAGACGTTAAATTGCAGACACATTTATCATTTTGTATTGGAGGTCATACTTTTCACTCTAATTTTTGGATTGTTCCTTTACTGGCAACAGACGTTATTTTAGGTACGAATTTTCTGGTACAACACGACGCAGTTATTGATTTTCAGAATTCTTATTTAATGTTAAAGGATGAAAATGTACAACTTGCTTTAGAATTTCAGCACTCATTATCTGCGGAAGAACAAACAATTAACCGCACAGAGGTCATTTCCGCAACACGTAACATAGACTGTAATCCCACATTGTTCACGGATACGTACGTACACAACTATAATACTCCAGGCGTAGTTGACTACGACGTAATGCAAATGATTTCCGATAAAGTTAGACAAAGCAGTGCAACTACAGACGACGAACGAACGCAATTACACAAAATTCTTTTACAGCAAGCTCCAGTTTTTGACAACATTCCTGGTACTATGTCCGGTTTTATGTATGAATTTCAAGTCAAACAGCACGATACATTTAAAGCAAAGCATTATCCTATTCCATATATCCACAGAGAACAGGTTAAAAAAGAATTGCAGGATATGCTCGACCAAGGAATTATAGAACCGGCAGTTAGTCCATACATAAACCCGCTGCATATTGTTAAGAAAAAAGATGGCTCACTTCGCCTTGTACTTGATTCACGTCACATTAATGACATTATTATTAATGAAACAGATCGACCACAGACTTTAGAGGAACTTTTACAGAAATTTCATGGTACTGCTATTTATTCTACATTAGATTTGAAATCGGGATTTTGGCAAATTCAACTTCATCCGAATTGTAGAAAATATACAGCTTTTCTCTGTTTTGGCGACTGTTATCAATTTCGCAAATTACCATTCGGCTTAACTATTTCTTCTGCAGCTTTTATTCGCGGTTTGAACACAATACTTCCGACAGAACTTAAGGACAGAATCACGACGTATGTAGACGACATTCTTATCGCAGAAGCTAACTGGTCTGAACACAATGTGATTTTAGAACGTCTGTTACAAACTTTCCATGCACAAGGACTTACAGTTAATCTTAGTAAATCGCACTTTGGCAAAACTTCCATAAAATTTCTTGGACACGTAATTTCAGCAGAAGGCATTGCGCCAGATCCGGAAAAACTTCAAGCTCTACGTGACATTACTGTTCCTACGACGAAGAAGCAATTACGCAGTTTTTTGGGCTTAATTAACTTTTTTCGTAAATTTATTCATCACTCCGCTTTAGACACGCCTAGACTATGCCAATTAACAGGTAAAAACAGTATTTGGTCTTGGGATAAGCAAGCACATTCTGAATTTGTGAACCTGAAACATGCTCTGTTGAATGCACCACTTTTATCGCACCCAGATCTTACCAGAAATTTTTCCATTGCCACTGACAGTTCCAACACCGCTTTAGGCGTACACATTTTCCAGGAAATTGAAGAAGATGGTTCTACAGTAATTAAAAACATCGCATTTGCAAGTCGCATTTTGTCACCCGCTGAACGAAATTATTCCGTTACAGAACTGGAAACATTATGTGTTGTATGGGCTTTCAGGAGATTTAGGCATTTTCTTTATGGCAGACATACCACAGTTTACACAGACCACAGAGCGATACAATTTTTACTTTCGGCTAAATTCACACACGATAGATTAAGCAGATGGAAACTATATTTACAAGAATTTAATTTTACGATTGTCCACATTCGCGGCACACAAAATGTTATAGCAGACGCACTATCGCGTTCTCTCGGCAACAATCAGCAAGACGTAGCAACCAACTTCTGCAAAACAAATTTCAGTGTCATGTACATTCAGCAAGTTGCATTTGAAAATTTTATTTCATCGTCATTACAGGACATAGCACGAGAACAAAATAAAGACAATGTGTGGAAAGAAATTAAACAGCTTTGGCTAGATAAGAATAATGTTACGATTAGAAACCATTACACTGTACGCAATGACATTCTGTTTCGCCGCTCTCATCCTGACAGCAACAATTGGTTATTATGCATTCCTGACGAACTGGTTAACAAATTAATCTGGTACACTCATTTAAGTTATGCACATTACGGAGCAAGAAAATGTTTTCTTATACTGAGACAGAACTGTTATTTTACCAACATGGAGAAACGTATACGACGAGTTTTAGCGTCTTGTAAAATTTGCCAGAAAGCTAAATCAGACACCACTTCACATATTCCTCCATTATATCCCATTATACCTGTTAAATTAAGACACATGGCCGCTGTAGATATTTTTGGTCCAATTCCGAGAACTAACAGAGGTTTTTGCTACATCTTTGTCGCTGTTGAGCTCACTTCAAAATTTGTTACTTTCACTCCATTACGCAAAGCTACTGCTAAAACTGTTTCGAAAGCATTTGTAAAACATTTTCTATTTCATGTAGGGCATGTGATGAAAGTAATTTCTGACAATGGATCTCAATTTCGTAGTAGCGTGTGGACACGCATGTTACGAACCAGAAACATTTCTCCGATCTATATATCCAAGTACCATGCTTCTTCGAACCCTTGTGAACGGTTAATGAAAGAAATTGGTAAGCTGTGCCGAATATACTGCCACAAAAGACATATTGATTGGGATACACACATACTCTCATTCCAAGATGTAATTAATTCCATTCCAAATGAATCCACTATGCTATCTCCGTCTGTTATACTGAAAAACGTTGAACCACCAAACAAAATTAAAGAATTAGTAAAATTTCCCAAAAAGTCGTCGCCTACGACACCACGAAATAATTAACATTGCGCTGAACAACATCAAACGTGCCGCAGAGCGCCGGAGAAGACAGTAAAAACAGGTTTGTACACGCCGCGACTTTCACGTTGGACAGAAGGTACTAGTACGTACACACTATTTATCCAGCAAATTAAAAGGTAAGTGCAGTAAATTTGAACTTCTATACGCAGGTCCATATCGGATTCGCAGCATCCCTCACCCCAATGTTGTACACGTCGAAACTTTGAGAACTAGAAAATCGAAAGGCAATCACCACATCTCAAATATTAAACCGTTTATTGAATGAAGACACTTTATGATTCAACACACTATGATGCCATTTATTAATGCAATTACTTCACCTGACTAATTACTGATGATTATCGTATTTTTTCTTGGCAAGTGCCCGACAAGGTAAGGTTAGCAGGTCGCTTTTCTTGTCGTTACACATCAGACCGTGCATATTTTTTCAGACACACTTACGTATTTTATGACTAATTATGCAATGTTAGCTAATGACATGTTAATTTCATTACATTTTTTTATATTAAAGTCTTTAATTCTCGCCTTGATTAATTACACTACATACAAGCTGAAAACAACGAACGTCACATTTGTCTTTTTATGTACGATTGTATTCCAGTTTTGTTTATATGCACTGTAAAATAGTTAAGATATAACACACCAGTTGACTTTGACATTTTTTTTTGCCCTATGACATCTCAAGATCGTGACTGTTTTACATTTTTTGCTGCTGCATTATATTATTCTGTGTACATTTTGGCTTTGAACACTGTCAATGTCTTTGACATACTACGTTTTGTGTCATGTTATGCTGTATGCTTAATTGTGTCACCATAAACCAGTCAGTATTTAGTGGGTATAGGATTTAAATGCAAGACATTAATCTTTGTTCATGAATTTCAGAAAGAAATGATGCGTGTAAGAAATAAATTCAACAGAAATGGGAATTTCACTTACGGAATAAACGAAAGAAGATGCAATAACTTTATGAGGAAGAGTAAATGGATCAGGATTAACAAGCATTAACAAGAATATACTATACTCATCATAGAATAGCAGTCTTACCTAATTTTTTCTTTCAGAATACAAGGTAATTGATGCAGGCTGTCAGACAGAACTACACATCTTAGTTTTAGTGATGAAATATGCTAGAGATAAGGAATAGTTGTATAATGAGTAATGAAGTGATTTTTTGCAGATGATAATGAATACTGATGAATAATGATGAAGGATATGCTGTTACGAATAATGAAGTTTTTCTTTACAGGTGATGATAATAATGAAGTTATGATAATATGGATAATGAATAATGAAGTTTTTTCTTTACAGATGAGGATAAGGTTGAAGTTATGTATTTATGCTACGTAGTTATTTAAGTATTTGTTGCAGTTTGTTTTGACAGCAGGTGTTATATTGCATAGTAGGATGATGGAAAGTTTTGGAAAGGACAGCTATGGAACACATTTTATACACATTTCACTACCTGTTAATTCGAAGTTCACTACTTTTCAGCATAGTGTGCGTTTCTTCTTTCAGGTCAATAATCCATTTTGTATTTTTTTTTCAGGAAAAGTTTTTCGTGATACTTACTAAACGTGTTACTTATTATACCTGTTCTAGTACTTGCATTTTTATTTTTTACCCATTTGTGTCTATCATTTATAAATGTGATCACATATACTGCCTTGTTACATAACCTTGCTACAGCTGACTCATGACGAATGACGTTGCCTATCGTCATTTGCAGCAATAGGTCAAAAGCAAATAGTGTTATGCCTCAGCAATTAATTATCGATCCCAACGCAATGCATTGCTAAAAAAAAAAAAAAAAAAAAAATGTATTACCAGTCCCACATAATGTCACTAGTTTATGATAATTCTGAATAATACTGATTAGCTCTGAATAGTATGTCACTTTAGTTATGACTTCTTAATGAGACAAAAAAATGGTATATATATAAAATAATGCTTTGTAACTGTCTAATAACTGCCACTGTTTATTGTAATGAGACTACTTATAATGCCCATGATTATTAATGCTATGACTGTAATTAACTGATTTTTAATAATGACTTCGTAATGATCTGAATAATACTGAATGATGAACAATGTTTTAGTCTATTCAATACCTGCTGGCCACTGAGTGCCAATAATTAATGTCACTTGATGAATTGTTATTAATTATGCCATTAATTAGCTCTTGTTTTCAATGTTCATACTTTGTAATTGGAAATGAATGTGACTCTTTAATAATGATTTGTAATTAGGAGAAGGCTAATGATTATTATTGGAATGACAAATGATTAATTAACTGTAATTAGGAGAAGGTTAATGATTCTTAATTATACTTTGTAACTGGAAAGGAATGTAACTGTTTAATAATGCTTTGTAATTAGGAAAAGGCTAATGATTCTTACTATATTGGAATGACAAATGATTAATTAACCATGCTATACTTTGTAACTAGGAAAAGAAGACTACTGATTCTATGTAAAACAATTAATGAACATTTTTCTGTAATACTACATACTTGGTACAGAAATGTTCAATAACTGGGCTATGAATGCCACAAACTACTAATTAAGTCTGTAATTGTCAATATTATGTGACTTGATGTCCTTCACCTCATGAGATAACTACCCTGAATTACTGCAATGTCCATTTTGTCCTGTTTATCCCAGTGATCATGGAGCACTATCTTTGGTTTTGCACAAATTCTACGTTGGTGTGCCTTGTAAGAGCGTGGTGTTGACACGACATGCTGTCCACCACCGTGAGCGATGAAGACATTATTATGGTCCCACTGTTTGGTGTACCAAATGTACTGCCAAAATGAAAATATGGAACATTACTACGACAGTTCAGTGTCTTGGCTACACTGATAAATTCTGATGGGAAAAGAACTTCAAGTTGTGTCACTTGGTGTTGTACTTCTGTGGAAAGATATGGACTTTCAGAGCAGCTGTGTGCAATCTAAAGTGCTACAACCATGATGCAATCCTTCCCTTTCCTATCCTAATTTTTGTCACATAATGAAAATCATTTTTTGGTAACATCATTTATGTTCGTGGGTTATACATTTTTTTCGATTCGCTGAACTCCAGTGCGAGTACACTTATGTCACTGGTCGACATGATGTTTTGCCATTATGTTTATTTGTTGTGAAAATGCTAAAGACATTTTTTCAGTGCGTGTGCACTTTGGACATGATTTTTTGCCATTATGTTTATTTATTGCGAAAATGCTAAAGATATTTTTTTTCGATTTGTTCTGAAGTACAGTATATGTACACTCTTGTCTTTTATATTGTATATACATTTTTATTTTAATGATATGTTCTGAACTACAGTGCATGTGCACTTATGTTAGGCGTTAATATGTTTTCTATTGAACTTCAGTGCCTGTACACTTTTCTCATTTTTCAATATGATTTGTACTATTCTGTATATTCAATACTTCAATGCGTATGCAGTTATGTCATTTGTTACTAATTGTATATACATTTCATCATTTGTTGATATGTTCTCAACTGCAGTGCATGTGCACTCATGTCACTTGTCAACATAATATTTTTTGCCAGTCTGTTCATTTGTTCTGAATATGCCAATGAATTTTTTCAGTGCCTGTGCACTTTGTTTTCTGTCAAATAATTTGTATATACATTTTTCTGATTTGTTACTATGTTTTGTACTCACATTTTGTCTTTTCTGATATATTTTGTACTTAGTGCGTGTGCACAACATTTACTTTATGTACTACATCTAAATATTCTGTAAGTTGTAGAAGTTTATTAATTAGGAAAAAATTTTGCCGCGATTGGCAAGTCCAAATGACTCACCATCGCTGCCAAATTTTTGCCCCCCCAGTGGAGGGTTATGAAACACGTATGTAACGCAGCAGCGATGGCGAGGCATTGCAGCATCTCTGACCAGAGGGTCTGCGCTTGACCACGCGAGTGTTGCGACGAGTTCGCTAGTTGTCACTATGCAGAGCAGTACTCTGTCTGTAGTCGTTGCGAGTCGGTAGCTCGATTCAGTTGCGAGCAGTACGCTAATAGTCGTCATGCAGAGCGGTCGGTCAGGAGTAGCAGCCCAGTGCGGTTGTGTGATGTAGGCGGTCGGCAACACTGGTCAAGATGCTGAATGAGGTATACTGTTAATTAATATAATCATTAGATAATGTAAAATTTATTTATTGTAATTAATCTCCAACAAATCCCCCAATAATAATTTTGATTTGAAAAGCATTTTTTCAAAAATTTTATTTTTATTGAACTAAAGATTTAATTGCAATTCCCATTTCATTCCACTTCTTTTAAAGAAAATGTTCAGTAAAATCACAGAAAAAAGGAATATTATTATTTGCAATGCAGTTCCTCCAAGCCGTGCGCAAAGATAAGAGCAGAAATTTGACATCCAGTTATACTGAGGTAAGAATTTAATTCTGATTGTTTTACACAGGGCCAAAGACCGATATTTCGGTTTAATTGAATTTTCTTATCACTGGATGGACTTTAATTTTTGTGAAGAATTTACATTTGAGTCAGATTGCGAATTTCACATTTTTGTTGCCATTGTCAGTACATTTCATTGTGGGCAGGTTACGCTTAGCGCAATGTCCATTAGGATTTCTAAATAATATTGTCATTTCATTTTAAAATAATTGTGGGCGAGGTTACACTCGGTTCCCATTTGTATTAAGTATTGTCATTTTCTTTTAAATTACGGTGGGGAGGTTACAGAGTGCAACGGGAATTCCACTGTTAAATGCAGAGGAGAGAGCAGATAGGTGGAAACAATACATTGAAAGCCTCTATGAGGGTGAAGATTTGTCTGATGTGATAGAAGAAGAAACAGGAGTCGGTTTAGAAGAGATAGGGGATCCAGTATTAGAATCGGAATTTAAAAGAGCTTTGGAGGACTTACGGTCAAATAAGGCAGAAGGGATAGATAACATTCCATCAGAATTTCTAAAATCATTGGGGGAAGTGGCAACAAAACAACTATTCACGTTGGTGTGTAGAATATATGAGTCTGGCGATATACCATCTGACTTTCGGAAAAGCATCATTCACACAATACCGAAGACGGCAAGAGCTGACAAGTGCGAAAATTATCGCACAATCAGCTTAATAGCTCATGCATCGAAGCTGCTTACAAGAATAATATACAGAAGAATGGAAAAGAAAATTGAGAATGCGCTAGGTGACGATCAGTTTGGCTTTAGGAAAAGTAAAGGGACGAGAGAGGCAATTCTGACGTTACGGCTAATAATGGAAGCAAGGCTAAAGAAAAATCAAGGCACTTTCATAGCATTTGTCGACCTGGAAAAAGCGTTCGACAATATAAAATGGTGCAAGCTGTTCGAGATTCTGAAAAGAAGTAGGGGTAAGCTATAAGGAGAGACGGGTCATATACAATATGTACAACAACCAAGAGGGAATAATAAGAGTGGACGATCAAGAACGAAGTGCTAGTATTAAGAAGGGTGTAAGACAAGGCTGTAGCCTTTCGCCCCTACTCTTAAATCTGTACATCGAGGAAGCAATGATGGAAATAAAAGAAAGGTTCAGGAGTGGAATTAAAATACAAGGTGAAAGGATGTCAATGATACGATTCGCTGATGACATTGCTATCCTGAATGAAAGTGAAGAAGAATTAAATAATCTGCTGAACGGAATGAACAGTCTAATGAGTACACAGTATGGTTTGAGAGTAAATCGGAGAAAGACGAAGGTAATGAGAAGTAGTAGAAATGAGAACAGCGAGAAACTTAACATCAGGATTGAAGGTCACGAAGTCAATGAAGTTAAGGAATTCTGCTACCTAGGCAGTAAAATAACCAATGACGGACGGAGCAAGGAGGACATCAAAAGCAGACTCGCTATGGCAAAAAAGGCATTTCATGTCAAGAGAAGTCTACTAATATCATATACCGTCTTTAAGTTGAGGAAGAAATTTCTGAGGATGTACGCCTGGAGTACAGCATTGTATGGTAGTGAAACATGGACTTTGGGAAAACCGGAACAGAAGAGAATCGAAGCATTTGAGATGTAGTGGTATAGACGAATGTTGAAAATTAGGTGGACTGATAAGGTAAGGAATGAGGAGGTTCTACGCAGAATCGGAGAGGAAAGGAATATGTGGAAAACACTGATAAGGAGAAGGGACAGGATGATAGGACATCTGCTAAGACATGAGGGAATAACTTCCATGATACTACAGGGAGCTGTAGAGGGCAAAAACTGTAGAGGAAGACAGAGATTGGAATACGTCAAGCAAATAATTGAGGGCGTAGGTTGCAAGTGCTACTCTGAGATGAAGAGGTTAGCACAGGAAAGGAATTCGTGGCGGGCCGCATCAGGCCAGTCAGTAGACTGATGACCAAAAAAAAAAAACCCACTTCCACGCTCGCATAGTGTGATTAAATGTGTTAATGTTCTTGATGACTCGTTAGTAAATAAAGCAGATTCCTTAAGAAAAGATTCTGAAAGTAAATCCATGGTTCAATATTATTCTTTACTTCTTTGAAAATGAGCGCAATTTAAGTTACACGAAGTATTCAGTGACACCGATTTGTCGCTATTTGTGCCCATACTTCTCATCTCGCGCGCGACTGGAACTTGAGCGCTTTTGCACCTGAGTTGTTTGCGGCTAGTGACGGGGGTCTTGGCTTCTCGATTGAGTACATCACTGCTCCTGCTACCGCGAGAGGACTCCTGTTTACGACTCGCCCTACACGTCTTAGAAGGTGTGCAGGGCGACGGCGTGGGGCATTCACGCCCGCGCTGAGCGCTCCGGACGCCTCTGCTATTCTCCTTCTGCTTCCTTTCTCTCGGAAGAGCGGTTTTCCTGGCGGCGCCGTGGCACCGAAAAGAAGCTGGGGGCGGGCCGACGGTCTGCGAGGACTGCCAGTGTGCCGGGATTGGGTTTTTTCAGTGAGGAACGGCGTCGTTCGGTTTTACGCGCAAGGTTCTTCGCGCTGGCGGACAACTGCAGCTCAGCGCGGCTGAAGAAATCGGGGAAGCCGGCAGTGGTAGCGGCAGAAGTGTGCCCCGGAGGATGAAGTACGGGGGTCGTCATGTGCGGGACAGCGCCTTCGCTTGTCAGACACCTCCATTTCACCTGCTGTGGTAATGTTGCTGACTGGCCCTTCTACAAGCTAACAAATGGCTGTCGTAATATGCTTGCCAGACGTTAAAATAGTGTACAGGTATGGTAATCGAAGTTAATAAATTTCGCGGGATTTGAGCTAGCTGTTTCACCACCAAGGAACTATCCGAATAGGACGGAAATCGGTATGCAGGACGTACAGGTACAGGAATACAAATGTGACCATTTACTCAAGAGAAAGAGATTCACAAAGTGAGCGAGTCAATAACGCGTTAGTCCACCTCTGACACTTATACGATTTGGCATTGACTGTCAAAGTTCTTGGATGTCCTCATGACAGACATTGTGCCAAATTCTGTCCAATTGGCAGTTATAATCATTAAAATCCTGAAATCGTTGGAGGTCCCTTCTCATAAGCTCCAACATTGTCAATTGGGGAGTGATCTGATGACCATGCTGGCCAAGGCAGTTAAAAGCGGTGGCTCGTTTTTATTTTGCAGGTTACTGTTCCTTGCTGTAGGGGCTCTGATTTTTGATATTTTGTCTAAGCCAGCAAGGTGAAACAGACGCCACTACTTCCACCACATCAAGTGGATTTAGTGCTCACGTACTCACACTGAGCCGTGAATACTTCCCAGTTTATCAATGGGGAATAATTGAAAATGATCATTACTATTATCGGTGACATGCGTGCAATGGTCGTGCCAGGCGCGCGATATTGAATCTTTATACGATCGTTAATGGCGCGAGACCTGCACGACCTTATAGCAACCGTTATTGTTCTGTATTATTCTGTGACACTATGGGTGATTTCACGTAGTGAAAGAGAGGATGTAAGATTAAAGGGCTCATTTATTAAACAGTTGAAAATTTAACAATAATACAACCAAATGGGGGTGGGGGAAGAAAGATTCGAGTTCAGCAGCCTGCCCCAACGTACGTTCATAACAAGCCACGATAACAGGAGAAAAGGAATTTTAGTAACGATCGCCGTATTATCAAATGGGATCCAATTTACTAAAGGAAGGGGTTGCAGGCATGCATCGAGCACCACCATGGATCAGCCAAAGACTAAGAAAGATGCTACTGTGCGTGAATCACTAGGTAGCCTCCCGTACTAAAGGAATAAAACCCGCAAGACGCGAAACTATTGACAGTGACCTATAAGGTTCCCTCTGGGCCGCAGGGCGTGAATCTACAGTGCACGTCGGCGCTCATGCTTACCGAACTTCATCTCCTGGAAACAGCACCTTCGGTCTCCGGCACGGCCACATTAGAACTGAACTACTGCCCCTTTGTCCACTATCCACCCGCGAAAGCGGTTGGCACCTAGCGGTGAAAAACGGGCGCGCACCTGAACTGTCCAATCAGAGGGCCAGAATCTCACAGGGAGGCGACCTTGCGATGTCAAAATCGAGCAAAAGTAGCGGTTACAAGGTTGGTAAGGCAGGTTGGGGAACTGAGAACAGGAGAAACTTTGGCTACTACTGAATGCTCAAATGACACCAAGTGCTACCCTGACGATCGTAAAAGGGATGGGAAACGGTAAGCCATCGTCGCTTTTAGGAAGACTGCTGCCCTCGCCCATAAATAAAGAAAATCTCTAGCGCCAAGCTCCTCTCACAGATCAGTGTGAGACAAGCTGCAAAAATCGTCAAATAAATCAGGCAACCCATAGAAATTATTAATATTGCCTTAATTATTATTTTACCGAATACCAGAATGCTGGGATTAGAAATACGAAATAAGAGCACTGAATGGTGGATGAAGCGCACGTCTTTCACAGTGTTTGACAAACACGAAGACAAGCAGTAGAAGCTCTGGAGGTGTATGGCGGGCATTATCTTTCTGAAATTGAGCCCAGGTTGGATCGCCGTGAAGGGCACCAGTAGAGGCGCAGAATATCGTTGACGTCCCGCTGTGCTGTAAGTGCCGCGGATGGCATCCGTAGGGGTCCTGGTATGAAAATAAACGGCGCACGAGATAATGAATCCCCGTTGCTGGGCTGTGTAGAGGGCAACAGTCAGACTGGTATCCCACCGCTGTCTGGGGCGTCTCCAGATACTTCTTTGCTAGTCATCTGGTCTCATTTCGAAGCGTCACTCGTCACTGGAAACAATTCTATTGCAGTCAATGAGATCCCAGGCCGAAGACGTGTCTGATGCCCCAGACTGCGGTGGGATAGCAGCTTGGGTCTGTCGCCTACCATAAGTACCGACAGCCAACAGTGATAGTTTGGAGTGTGACTTCTTTTCATAGCAGAACCCGTTTGGTTGTCATCCACTGCACCCTTACAGCACAGCAACACGGCTCCGTTTTGATGCTCTTCATAGAAGGCCATCCTAGGCTTACAATTCAGGGAAATAGCGCTGCCCGCACCCGTTCACAGCAGTAGTTTCCACTGCTTGTCAATCCATACCTTGGCCAGCAAGGTCGCCGGATCTGTCCCCAGTTGAAAACGGCTCGAGGATTACGGGCAGGGCCGTGCTGGGTAGCCACGGGATCTCAGGCGCCTTGCCACGGTTCGCGCGGCTCCCCTCGTCGCAGGTTCGTGTCCTCCCTGGGGCAGGGGTGTGTGTGTGTATTGTCCTTAACGTAAGTTATTTTAAGCAGTGTCTAATGCTAGGGACCGATGACCTCAGCAGTTTGGTCCCAGAGAAACTTACCACAAAAGTTAAATGCAAGGCCCTGCAGCCATCTCGGGATTTTCAGGACCTAACGCACCAATTGGACAGAACGTAGCACGATGTCACCCAGGAGGACACCCAACAACTCTCAATCAATGCCAAGCCGAATAATTGCTTGATTAATGGTCAGATACCGACCAGCTCGTTATTTAACTTTCTCATTTTGTCCATCTCCTTCTCTTGAATGAATCATCCAATTTTTATGAAATTATAAAAAATTTATTTGTTTGTATATGTATACCATATCTACCGAATTCCGTTCCATTCGGAGAATTTCTTTTTTTGTCTTAGATTGTATTAGTCACTCCCTTTGTCAGAGAGTATTATTCCACAAAAGAGCCCTCAGGTCGCTCTGGAGCGCAAGGGGAGCTGGAAGCAGTCACCTCCTCACTAGCACTATGGGTACAGAGCGATTTAAAATGGGACTACCAAATAAAACTAATCGCAGGCTAGACATATGCCAGTCTAATATTTGTTGAATGATTCCTCAGGCAGTGTAGTCCACTCATCAGAGTTCGCTTGCAACACCCTCCTTTGACGAATACTTGATTATTGCACATCGTCCATGCATGCGTACCAGGTAGACGTGATAGCGAAAATAGAGAAGTGTATTTTATAAGAGACGATCGATTTCAGTATAGGATCAGACCATCATTAGGATCAGACTGTCATCGGGTCTATTCCTAGGCCTAAATCGATCGTCTCTAATAACATAAGCGGATGCAGATGTGTAACGCATAATCCAGTTCTTAATATTGATTTAAGCTGTACAGCATTATCCCCAGAAAATTTTTCTGGAGGCAGAGAATATTCAAAGAAGAGAAGCGCATTTATTAGCAGGTTCATTAAGTATGAATGCAAGCGTCACAGAAATGATCCAATGTCACATACTACAAGACAGGCGTTCTACACTACTGGCCACTAAAATTGTTACACCATGAAGAAATGCAGATTATAAACGGGTATTCATTGGACAAATATATTATACTAGAACTGACATGTAATTACATTTTCACGCAATTTGGGTGCATAGATCGTGAGAAATCAGTGCCCAGAACAACCACCTCTGGCCGTAATAACTGCCTTGATACGCCTGGGCATTGAGTCAAACAGGGCTTGGATGGCGTGTACAGGTACAGCTGCCCATGCAGCTTCAACGCGATACCACAGTTCATCAAGAGTAGTGACTGGTGTATTGTGACGACCCAGTTGCTCGGTCACCATTGACCAGGCGTTTTCAATTGGTGAGAGATCTGGAGAATGTGCTGGCCAGGGCAGCAGTCGAACATTTTCTGTATCCAGAAAGGCCCGTACATGACCTGCAACATGCGGTCGTACATTATCCTGCTGAAATGTAGGGTTTCGCAGTGATCGATTAAAGGGTAGAGCCACGGATCGTAACACATCTGAAATGTAACGTCCACTGTTCAAAGTGCCGTCCATGCGAACAAGAGGTGACCGAGACGGGTAACCAATGGCATCCCATACCATAACTAACAGTAGCAAGTAAGACCCACTAATCAGATAAGGAGGTGGGTTGAGATGTATAAATATTATTGTTGATGGTAAATAAAGATTAAAAAAAACTGAGTAGCTACTTGATTGAGAAGTAGCGGCTCCGGTCTCGGAAACTGACATACGGCCGGGAGTACGGTGTGCTGACCACATGCCTCTCCACATCCGCATCCAGTGGTCTGAGGATGACACGGCGGCCGGTCGGTGCTGTTTGGCCTCCATGGCCTATTCGGGAGGAGAGTTTTTGGTTGCCATCGGTGGCACTCATACAGCACAGTGATACGTCGATTATATTCTGCGCCCCTGGATTTACGTTTCACCAAGATAATGCCTGCCTGTAAACGCCGAGTTCCTGATGCCTGTATTTGTGCTCGCTAAACCCTATCTTGGTCAGCAATGTTGTCGGGTCTCTCACCAATTGAGAATGGAGCATTATGGGCAGGTCTATCCAACCATCTTGGGATTTTTACGATATAACGAACTGATTGGAGACAATTTGCCACGATATCCCTCAGTAGGCCTGCCTACAACACTTTCAATCATTGCCAAAGCCGAGTAACAGCTTGCATAAGAACCAGAGGTGAACCAACGCGTTATTCACATCTTCAATTTGTAAAGCTCTTTCTCTTGAATAAATCATCCAGTTCTTCTGAAAATGTAATCATTTGTTTGCTTGTACAAGTACATCACACCTACCGATTTCGGTTCCATTCGGATAATTCCTTTGTGGTGCGTCAACCTTTATTTTCCTTTTTTTTCTCTTTCTTTTCTTTTATTTCTTAGAATTTATCTGCGGGAAAAATATCAAGAAACAGTGTCAAAAGTCATCGGAAGACAGAGCATTAAGAGAACGAAATTTCACTTTTTAACTCAGAAGAGAGAGCAGATAGGCGGAAAGAGAACATTGAAAGTCCCTGTGTGGGGAAGGAACTGCATGCTAGTGTTACAGAAAGAGAACTGTGCTTCTGTGGAGTAGACGTATGGAATCATGTCTTCAGTTTGGCACAGCTTTAGAAGGCTAGTGGTCTAAGAAGAGGGAAATGACAGATTGCATTCCAGCGGAAATTCCAAGTCACTTGAGACAGTTACAACCGAACAATTAAGGAAGCATGGAAGGAACATTAGAGTTTAGTGTGCCATCGACAGCGCGATCAATAGAGACGGAGGACCAGCTCGGATTACGGAAGGAGGGGAAGAAAATCGGCAGTGCCCTTTTCAAGGGGACCATCTCGGCGTTTGCATGGAACCATTCACGGAAATCACGGAAAACTTAAATCTGAATTTGAATCATAGACATCCTGAATGCCTGTCCCGTGCTCTAATCGCTGCACCACCTCGCTCAGTCCAAATGACTGTTGAAATTGTCCTGTTGATTCTATGTGGCTGAAGACATTTCACTGGATTTTCGGAAGAATATCATCGACGCAGCGACGGCAGATATATGAGTGAACTGTCGTACAACGAGCTTCCAAATAGTGCACTGGAGTAATATAAAGAAGATCGCGGAAAGAAAATTGCGAATCTGTCAAATGACTGCAGGTTTTGTTTTAGGGAAGGTAAAGGCACCAGAGAGGCAGTTAGAGCCTCGCGCTTCATACTGGAAGCAAGACCTAAGAAAAATCAGTGCTCTTTCATAGGATGTGACCGCATAGAAAGAAGGCGGTGAAAGGTGTTGGCAATTCCCAGAAAGATAGGTACGGATTATGGAAAAGACGAGTAAAGCGCAAAATGCACAATAATCATATCGTATCAACAAGAATAGAAGACTAACGGAGAAGTCCTCGGATTAGAAAGGCTGTAAGACAGGGATACAGTGTTAAGTCTACACAACGAAGAAGCACTGAAGGACATGAAAGAAATGGTTTGTGCACACAGGTCAATCGACAATGTGGATTTTTCTGCCTTAAAATAATCATGTTGTTAATTCTTTCAAAAGAACGCAGATACGGCTTTTAACACGTCAACGTCGCATTAGACGTTTCGTACCTCGCATATTCTATCATTATAATGAAGTGAGACCGTTATCGTTCACGTCACAATTTATGTGCAATTGGATTACTGGTTTCGATCATCGTTACAGATCAACATCAGGTCTATAAATCTAATTACTGGGAAGCACAGCTCCGCTGATGGGGAGCTGCACTTCACAGTAGTTAAATCAAATGGTTCAAATGGCTCTGAGCACTATGGGACTCAACTGCTGAGGTCATTAGTCCCCTAGAACTTAGAACTAGTTAAACCTAACTAACCTAAGGACATCACAAACATCCATGCCCAAGGCAGGATTCGAACCTGCGACCGTAGCGGTCTTGCGGTTCCAGACTGCAGCGCCTTTAACCGCACGGCCACTTCGGCCGGCAGTAGTTAAATATTGGGTCGTGGATGATCTGTAACGTTAGCCGAAGCCGGTAGTACGAAAGAACGTAAAAAGTGAATGACCATGAAAAGTGATCACTGTGTTTTCAGATATGATGTCTTCAGTAATAATTTTATCACTAAAAATAAGATGATGTTGTCAATATCCTTCTGTTTCATTGTTGAATGACACTTAACGCCATACTGTTCTTGACTACCTGTTACTGTCGACACTCAGATTCCTTTGCATGTGGTCGATGTACCAGACGTGCATATCATATATGCGGAGCCCCTTAACAAAACGGCGCGGCTGGATTGAAACGGCGGACAACCGCCGACTGGCTATTTCGTATGCAGAGCGCAGGCCACTTTGTAACTTAACAATCTGCCTGAAGTCTGCGGGAACCTCTCAGAACCCGTTCCGAAGCAGAGGTGGCGTAGCCTCCGGCGGACTCATACGTGCAGAATTTTCACGGTCTCCTCGCAGCGGGCACTGCCGAAGTAATCGTCGTGCAGGATGTCATCAGAGAGGTGTCGTGAGGTCCGTAAGTAAGCATTAAACCCATTATGCCCTACCAACAGATCGTGGACAGCAGCAGTTCTCGAGATGGTTCACCAGCACTTGTGTTTTTGCCACGACGCATTGCAGAAAGCGGAAGGGAGAAAATACAGGACGGGGTTCTAGCGTCAGCTGCCACTTGCGCGTTAAGTAGACAACAAGCGGCAGGTGACCAGATAAAGTCAAGAAGCGATGTTCACCCTTTAGATATCAATTCGAGACTTGTCACTAATTTTTTTTATTCGTTATGAACGTCGAGCCTGCATCAGTGCTTAAAATATCGGATGCTTTGAGATGATTCTGCGACCAGTTGCTTTATAATGTTTTCCGTTCTTCCATTAGACACGTGAATTACTGCTCCAAACATGCACAGTGCCACAGACATATTATGCTGTGGAACATTCAACTGGGCTTCCCGTTCGAATACGAGATCATGAAGTTGTAGCGTACGATTAAGTATCACTGAAGCCCTTCCGTTGGTAGCAATCTACCGCCGAGATGGTCCCCTTGAAAAGGGCACTGCCGATTTTCTTCCCCTCCTTCCGTAATCCGAGCTGGTCCTCCGTCTCTATTGATCGCGCTGTCGATGGCACACTAAACTCTAATGTTCCTTCCATGCTTCCATAATTGTTCGGTTGTAACTGTCTCAAGTGACTTGGAATTCCCGCTGGAATGCAATCTGTCATTTCCCTCTTCTTAGACCACTTGCCGCTCTCGGACGATAGACACCGTGAAGTTCAGCCCGTGGGCGTTACTGAGGGGAACTCCGGATTACCAACATCAGCTGAGTCTGCTAAAGGCGAATCACGGCGTTGTTTCAGGTGCGGTCGAACACGGCGTTTAGTTCGTACTTGCGTTCAGCCAGAGTCAATGAACGACGCTCGGCTGGGCAGCGACGTCGGGGTCGAGCCTTTAAACCCTAGTGTGCCCATGTCACTGATCGATCATCACCCCCACTGCCTTACATTTGTTCTCGAGTAGGCGGCGAACTTATTTGTGCCCTTTTGGATTCTGGTAGCTCCTTTTTATTGTCGATATTGGAATGGTTTCTTGAATTTGGTCATCTTACAAGACTTAGGCCGGTACCTTCCTCGCTGCAGAGATGTCAGATTGCCAATGGGCAGGTGTCGCCTCTGCATGTTTGGGTCCGAGGGAGTATCTCGATTGGCGATTTGTCGTCGCCCTTGTCTTTGGCCTTGGTTAAGGAGCTGCCGGTCGATTTGATTTTGGGATGTGATTTTATCGGTAAAACTCGTCTTGTCTTGGATTATTCGGGTACACCTTTTTCTTTAAGTACGCTTCTGGTCAGAAATTTGGGTTCTGTGAGTGCACTAAACGTAAGGTGCATCGAGATGCGGCAATACTGGCTATTGATGCTAAGGTTAGTGAGTTTGATCCCACCCATCTTTCATCCCAGCAGGCCTCTGAACTAGGGGGTTTGTTGGAGAGGTTCCCAGAGCTTCTCTCTGATAGACTGCGGGTTCCCAATGTTCTTGACTACCATATTCGTCTGTCTGATCATATTTCCGCCAGCCAGACCTCATATCGTCTCTGACCGCCTAAAATGAAGATACTAAGAGAAAAGATCTCCCAAATGCTTGCGCAGGGAGTTATTAGGCCTTCTACATCCGCTTATGCCTCCCCTACATTCCTCGTCCCTAGGGATCAGGGGCGGGACTTTCGGCCTGTTGTTGACTTTCGTCGCCTAAATAAGAAGGTTTTCCTCGAAGCGGTTCGTTTAACTGATCTGCATAGCTCTTTTACTTGGTTTGTCGGGGGTAATTGGCTTACTGTGTTCGACCTGAATCAAGCACATTATCAGATTCCCTTAGCTGATGAATAACAGCATTTTGTACTGATTGGTTCAAATGGTTCAAATGGCTCTGAGCACTATGGGACTTAACATCTATGGTCATCAGTCCCTTAGAACTTAGAACTACTTAAACCTAACTACGGACATCACACAACACCCAGTCATCACGAGGCAGGGAAAATCCCTGACCCCGCCGGGAATCGAACCTGGGAACCCGAGCGTGGGAAGCGAGAACGCTACCGCACGACCACGAACTGCGAACTGTACTGATTGGAATCCATTTGAGTTTAATAGGGTCCCCTTCGGTTTGGATACTGGCACAGTCGTCCTTACTCATTTGCTGGATAATGTTCTTGGAAACTTGAAATTAGTCTGTGTTTACAATTACCTGGACTATTTGGTAATTTATAGTCGTTCGTTTCAAGAGCATTTGGAACATATCCAGCAAGTTTTTGCTAGGTTGCAGGGTGGCGGTTTGACTGTTAAACCCAATAAGGTGACTCAGCCGTGCGTGGCTCGTGTTCCCGGCATCATGTACGTATTTTACATCCTGTTTTTAGCGTACTTCCACCTCACTACGTTAATTTAAAATCACGACTATCACTGAGTTGCTGCTTTCACTGACCGTGACCGGCGCTAGCAGCAGGTCTTCGTCCACATGGCTCGTCCGACCATTGCCGTCACGCATCACATGAGCCGGGCCACAGTGGATCGTCGGTCGGTGATCCTACCGGACAAAGCGTTTTGGCTCGCCGATCGTTCATCAGTCGGCTGTGTGTGTGTGTGTGTGTGTGTGTGTGTGTGTGTGTGTGTGTGTGTGTGTGTGTGCGTGCATCGACTCCCAGTTTGTCTTCGTGCGTGGTTAGTTACTATTGGGTATCGTTCAGGTACTCGTGCAAGTGTTTGTCAGGTTGTGCGTGTAGTTTGCGTTACTATTTTAGATGTTGTCGGCATTCTGACAAGGGAACCTCCTCATCGCACCCCCCTCAGATTTAGTTATGAGTTGGCACAGTGGATAGGCCGTGAAAAACTGAACACAGATCAATCGAGAAAACAGGAAGAAGTTGTGTGGAACTATGAAAAAATTTGTAAAATATACAAACTGAGTTGTCCATGCGAAGATAGGCAACATCAAGGACAATGGGTGTCACGGAGCGCCGTGGTCCCGTGGTTAGCGAGAGCAGCTACCAAACGAGAGGTCCTAGGTTCAAGTCTTCCCTCGAGTGAAAAGTTTAAATTTTTATTTTCAGTTTATGTGACAAACTCTTTTGTTTTCATCACTTTTTTCGGAGTGATTATCACATCCACAAGAAAACCTAAATCGGGCAAGGTAGAAGAATCTTTTTACCCATTCGCTAAGTGTACAAGTTAGGTGGGTCGACAACATATTCCTGTCATGTGACGCACATGCCGTCACCAGTGTCGTATAGAATATATCAGATGTTTTCCTGTGGAGGAATCGGTTGAACTATGACCTTGCGATCAAATGTTTTCGGTTCCCATTGGAGAGGCACGTCCTTTCGTCTACTAATCGCACGGTTTTGCGGTGCGCTCGCAAAACACAGACACTAAACTTCTTACAGTGAACAGAGACGTCAATGAACGAACGGACAGATCATAACTTTGCGAAAATAAAGAAAGTAAAATTTTCAGTCGAAGCAAGATTTAAACCAAGGACCTCTCGTTCCGCAGCTACTCACGCTAACCACGGAACAACGGCGAACTTCTTCCTGTTTTCTCGATTGATCTGTGTCCAGTTTTTCAAGGCCTATCCACTGTGCCAACTTATAACTAAATCTGAGGGGGATGCGATGAGGAGGTTCCCTTGTGAGAAGTCCGTCCAACACTTCTCGTTGTCATGATTCTAAAACCTGCACGGGGATCACGAGCTGTGGGAGTGTGGACACACTAATTAATAATCTACGATAAGAAATAGATACGTGTGTGTCGTATGGAAGTCTGGGTCCACCCGAGGAGCGCGCTCGGATAGCCTGAGTTTTAAGGCGACCGCTATAATCGGGCAATCCTAGTTTGAGCCCCCCTCCAGCACAAATTTTCATATGTAGCATTAGATAGTACGCCTGTAACTAATACAGTTAAGGTGATGTTTAGGATTAAATTTCAGTTAAAGAGAAGGCTTGGTATATGAGTCACTATAAATAAAAGGTAGGCACACGAGAGAAGTCGTGGCGGGCCGCAACCTAAACAGACGAAAGACTTATTAAAGTATGGTATGTTTTGTCCATGATAAGTATCAGTTTACAAGATTATGGCGAAATACTCGTCGGTTGGAAGAATAAACATCATTTCTAACCGTGACTTGTGCCTGTTTTTCCTTTAAAGTAATAATTAACTTATGATTTTAACTAGCCACAGTGTCACCTTGGCAGATATCTGCAAAATAGCATTCCGAAACTTTCCACGTTGTTTAAATTTCTAATAGTGGTGCCGTGAAGAAATTTGAAATGTAACGAATACCTGAATCAGTAGAAAAAACGGTGAGTGAAGGACATATTAGTTGGGAGAACTGAGGGAAACTGCTGTGATTCTGTTCGAAAAATTACACATCACCCGACTGTTTACGAGATTTTCCTGTCTTGCCTTTCCATATGATCATCCTCCTTCTATTCACTCTATTAACTCTCTCAAATAAAAAGAATAATAACTTGCAACACTGGAATATGGAGCTACTCCCAATCTAATCATCGTGCCAATAAACGCTAGGAAGTCTGAATAGAAAGTTACCATCATGATAAGCCCTGTTCAATGACGCGGAAGTGGTAACAGGTAGCTCCATTTTATGTAACTGCGAAATGTATAAGGAAGCTTCGGAACATATTATCACTGCCTGCATACAAAGTGAGCTGGACATTTCAACGGCTTTATTGGTGGTACATCCTACGCTTTCCGCTTGATTCAATGGCTGAATGATACCATTTTTTGTTTTTTGTTTCCCCACACTAATCGTTTCTACATTGTGTAATGGTGGTGTTTCAATACTGGCTCGGAATATTCCACTATGATAATTATCTGAATTTGTCATTTTGTGTTTAACTTGAAACTTTGTAAGGGTGTAACATGTGAAGAACGAAACTCAAGGTAATAATGGCTCTAAATATTGGCCCTATATGACTATAACAAGGTCGAGAAGACCTAGTGGGTGTACAGAATCTCTGTTTCATTGTGTCAGGACGAACTGTAGCAGATTATCCATAGTCCCCAAGTTCGGAAATATCAGCCATACTCAGATTCAGTCCACACTCAAAAACAAATTATATTCTAAACAAGATGGACTACCTATGGAATCCCCTCCTAGCTGTTATTTTCCTCAGTCAGAAAATCAAATCTTTGACAAAAGTAATATATTGATACATATAAGGAGACGATATAATTTGGCTAATGGATAAATCACAGCCTCGTATCAAATAACTTCATGAGGACATAAACACCATCCACCCACAAATACAGTTTACCATTGAAACACAAACAGATGGAGAACTTAATTTTCTAGATCTCACCATACGGAAGAGAAACAACAGACATGAGTTCACAATTTACGGGAAACCCAAAATCACCATCACCATTATTAATAACCAATCCAATCATCCTATAACTAACAAAGAGCCCAGCTTCAGATTTTACTACACAGACTGAACGAAATACCCAAGACCAAACATGATAAGACACAAGAACTGAATACAATAAAGCAAATTGCACGGTAGAATGGATATGATACGAAGACTGTAGATAAAATAAATCGCAAAATACAAAAATAGGAGACACATAACCATGAAACATCACTCAAACAAACATAACACAACATACAAGAAATCAGCAGACAGCAGCAAATGGCACATAATGAATTACAACAACAAAGTCACACAGCGTGAGCAATATACTAAAAAGACAAAGACTCAATGTAGCAAACAGAAGTAACAATACAATACAAAACAGACTTGGTAGAAATACCACCAACACTGACAAATACAGCCAGTCTGATATATACCAAGTAACCTGCAACTGGTGTCAATCAGTATATGTGGGTCAAATATGCAGGAATTTTAGAACCAAGTACACAGAACATCTCAGAGCACTGAAAAGCAATAGTTCACATTCAACACTGGTAGGTCACCTGACAGCACAGAATCACCAACCAACACTGAAACTGATTTACAGATTCTTAAAACTAGTAACAACCTACACCAAAATCTCGACAATAGAAGAAAACTATCACATCCAAAAATCCCATGAAAAAAAGTACTAAATGAATATACATCACTGTGCAATATAACCTTCTTCGCCACAATTTATAAATATCATCCACGGCCAAACTGCACATGATCGGCCCCACAACTAAATTTTCCTCTTCCCCACAGTCTCTTTATGATGCATTGACATAACAGCTCCCCTACCTCTCTCTCTCTCTCTCTCTCTCTCTCTCTTTCTCTACCTCCCAGCCCTGAACACACACACACACACACACACACACACACACACATACACCACACCATAAACGCCAACAACACTTCAAATATTTGCCCCTCACCTAGACAAACTTGCCACGCGATACTTGCTCATGTTCGTTCGGAAATGCGTAATAAACAAAAATAAAATTACCATTGAAGTTTGCAGATGACAATGTGTAGATTTTGTAGCAGAATTCATACTATCAACATAAACATTCAATAGCTTCATGTAATGTACGAAAACTAATGCATACATCCACCCTCTTCTAAAATAAGCTATGAAACCAGACCTATAAGCACATTGTAATAAACAACATACAATCCATCTGCCCAGTCATACATATTTCAATTGTGAGCTGTAAACAAACCATGTATAATATTTGACAACATTCACTTCATTCACAAACGTAAATATCTTGTACCTAATATTTTCTCAGAACGTTAATATGTAATAACAATTTCATAATTTACGGTCGCCTGCTCTGTTTCCATGCAATGGGAAACAAACTCACACAGAATTACTTAGTCGCTCAAGGATACAAAAAGCTGTCAGTGCATGCTCTTTTTCTCCCTGTTTTTGACAATATCACAATCAAACCACTGTTAAAGACACTTCTAGAGAACTCGTTAACTGATAGTGTCATTAATAGTGTCATTACATATGCTGATGACATCCTTGTGACTGAATCCCACTACTCCAGAGATCCAAGCCTCCAATGCAATCCGTTTGATTCGAACATATTTCTCACACCGTAAACTTCTAGTACCTGAAAATAAAACAACATATATTCTATTAAAGGCAAGATAGTGAGAAGTCGCACTTTTAAGTTAAACGAGGTCTTCATTCGGAGAAGCAGAACATGCGAATCTTGACTAGAAACCGAATCTTTAGCTCATATTACTCAAATTAGAGAACTACAAAAGTTACGCAGGAAATCGTGATGCTATTTACGAACGAATACTGGCTACCAATAATTGCCTTTAAGGAGAATCACGAAGCCATTTTGACAGAAATGCAGCTTCGCCGTAGGTGTATGCGGCTCTAAATCACGAAGTGAACATGTCCCAGTCAAATTGAGTCGCGTCCCTGGAGAAATATTGCCTGGCAAAGCACTCCTGGTCTTGTTAGGAATTTCCTTCGTAGGTGTGAAAGAATGGGGTCTCGGACCATGTCATTAGTTACGACGAGATAATTTAGCAAATCTACAAGACTCTACTGACCGGAACATCACCGCCAAGAAAAAAAGAAATAGGTACTTGCTTAATAAGAACCGGACTCGGATGCGGGACGTTCACCACTCTGGACACATGGGTTTTTCCCAAGCATCAGTAAATGAGAGCATCTAAATTATACGAATCCCTGCGAGGGAAACACACACTTTTTGAGAGGACACAGCCCATATTTACTCAGAACAACATTAGTACCAGAATTAGGGCACCAACATGCTACTGTCGATTAGTAAATACGGTGATCACATTTGGAACGTAGTCAGAAGACCATACTGAATTTAGACAGAAAGTGGCATGGCATCTAATAGTATACAGGGTGGTCTATTGATCGTGACCGAGCCAAATATATCACGAAATAAGCGTCAAACAAAAAAACTACAAAGAACGAAACTTGTCTAGCTTGAAGAGGGAAACCAGATGGCACTATGGTTGGCCCGTTAGATGGCGCTGCCATAGGTGAAACGAATATCAACTGCGTTTTTTTAAAATAGGAACCCTCATTTTTTATTTCATATTCGTGTAGTACGTAAAGAAATATGAATGTTTTAGTTGGACCACTTTTCTCGCTTTGTGGTAGATGGCGCTGTAATAGTCACAAACATTTGGCTCACAATTTTAGGCGAACAGTTGGTAACAGGTAGGTTTTTAAAATTAAAATACAGAACGTAGGTATGTTTGAACATTTTATTTCGGTTGTTCCAATGTGATACATGTACCTTTGTGAACGTATCATTTCTGAGAACGCATGCTGTTACAGCGTGATTAGCTGTAAATACCACATTAATTCAATAAATGCTCAAAATGATGTCCGTCAACCTCAATGCATTTGGCAATACGTGTAAGGACATTCCTCTCAAAAGCGAGTAGTTCGCCTTCCGTAATGTTGGCACATGCATTGAAAATGCGCTGACACATGTTGTCAGGCGTTGTCGGTGGAACACGATAGCAAATATCCTTCAACTTTCCCCACAGAAAGAAATCCGGGGACGTCAGATCCGGTGAACGTGTGGGCCATGGTATGGTGCTTCGAGGACCGATCCACCTGTCATAAAATATGCTATTCAATACCGCTTCAACCGCACGCGCGCTATGTGCCGGACATCTATCATGTTGGAAGCACATCGCCATTCTGTCATGCAGTGAAACGTATTGTAGTAACATCGTTAGAACATTACGCAGGAAATCAGCATACATTGCACTATTTAGATTGCCATCGATAAAATGGGGGCCAATTATCCTTCCTCCCATAATGCCGCACCATACATTAAACCGCCAAGGTCACCAATGTTCCACTTGTCGCAGACATCGTGGATTTTCCGTTCCCCAATAGTACATATTATGCCAGTTTACATCGCCGTTGTTGGTGAATGACACTACGTCGCTAAATAGAACAAGTGCAAAAAAACTGTCATCGTCCCGTAATTTCTCTTGTGCCCAGTGGCAGAACTGTATACGACGTTCAAAGTCGTCGCCATGCAATTCCTGGTGCATAGAAATATGGTACGGGTGCAATCGATGTTGATGTAGCATTCTCAACACCGACGTTTTTGAGATTCCCGATTCTCGCGCAATTTGTCTACTACTGATGTGCGGATTAGCCGCGACAGCAGCTAAAAGACCTACTTGGGCATCATCATTTGTTGCAGGTCGTGGTTGACGTTTCACATGTGGCTGAACACTTCCTGTTTCCTTAAATAACGTAACCATCCGGCGAACGGTCCGGACTCTTGGATGATGTCGTCCAGGATACCGAGCAGCATACATAGCACACGCCCGTTGGGCATTTTGATCACAATAGCAACACACCAACACGATATCGACCTTTTCCGCAATTGGTAAACTGTCTACTTTAACACGGGTAATGTATCACGAAGCAAATACCGTCCGCACTGGCGGAATGTTACGTGATACCAGAAACTTATACGTTTGTGACTATTACAGTGCCATCTATAACAAAGCGAAAATTGTGGTCAACTAAAACATTCATATTTCTTTACGTACTACACGAATATGTAATAAAAAATGGGGGTTCCTATTTAAAAAAGGCAATTGATATCCGTTCGACCTATGGCAGCGTCATCTAGCGGGCCAACGGTAACGCCATCTGGTTTCCCCCTTCTGGCTAGACGAGTTTCGTTCTTTGTAGTTTTTTCGTTTGATGCTTATTTCGCGAGATATTTGGCCCGGTCACTCTCAATGGACCATCCTGTGTATGGCATAGTCTTTAATGTGGAAATGTGTAAACTGTTTGATACTTTGGAGAACTGTACGTCCACAGCTAGGCTAGATGACTATCAAAACACAAGAAGTCTCGAGTTAGAATAGTGGTCAAAACAGTTGTTAGGAATTGTAGACAGCAGTTGCTCCAAAGATACCAGTCTATAGTTCCTATGTGAAACGGGACACCTAATCGAGTGACGTAACTTCGTACTCGTTCTAGCTTTAAGATATTAGATGTTCGATCGTCAATACCGAGTGTGCAATGATTTTATGAATGGATTGTCTTAATATTTGTTACAATTACAATTTGTATTGCACACCTGCATTGGATAACAGCACTGCAAGTGTAGTTTTTAGAGACAATAAGTAAAAACAAAATGTTTTTCTGCTTTGAAGATGAAACTTGTGAGACTGTAAGGACTTAGTTCAACATCGAGAAACACGCACATAATAACACGCACAACAAAACGAGTATAATTCGTTAACAACTCAAAATGTGAACTTTTTTTGGGATTTACCACGAATGTTACTGTTATCGACTGAAGTAGCAAGTTTACTGTTGCCAGCCTCGATTAATTTGATTCCACTACGAGTTTTTTAGGTTTATACCTCCATCATGTGGTGGATTTACATGAATTATTACGACATATGCGTGTTGTGTTTACGACTTTGCGGTAACTTAGGACATTGTATATTAGAATAACACCCAAACAAAATACTGCTTTAATTTTGTGGAGGTCATTGATTGAAAATATGAAAAAAAAGTAACGTAAAAGTAAGACTACCTCAAGGGGGTACAGACTTCTTTCTCTGTCGGATTACATCATATGCAGGTTGTAAACACTGGACTGACCAAAAATGGCGCAAGGAATTCATATTTGGCAAGAACTTATAAAGTAACAATGTTTCAAACAATAACAAATACCAAATACTATTTTAAAATACGTCTCAAAGCATTGTGGGAGGTCTTTGGTTGCATAGATGAACAAAAATATGAATGCAAATATCACTAGTGGCTACTCATTCTTTTCGGTCGTGTTTATATAACTGAAGAATTAAGTAAGGAGGGATGGCGTGTTAAGAGACATTAAGAGTAAGTAACATATAATAATGTTGTCAACAGTGGTAGAATTTGTGTAACATTATTATTTACTAACTGACAAAAGCATAAAAGCTCACAACTCTGACATAATCAAAATTGCGTCCTTCCTCTGTCTATTAGACATCTCCTTCCCCCCCCCCCCCTCCACCCCCTACTCGCCATACACACAATACCAATGTAGTATCATAATGATAGTAATAAAAGGCCACGTACAAAACAGTGTTTTGTGTTTCTTTGTCTTATTCTGATAGGCAACGCCATAAGTTATCCCAAAGTCGTGCGCGTAACGCAGACGTACCGTATTAACTCACATATATATACCTGAATTGGATCCTGCGAGACGAGTGGTGGAAATTAAAAGTAAATTGTGTCTGTAATGGTAAACTTGTAGTTTCAATCGTTGCTTAGCAATCCGAAGAAGTATCGTTTCTTGTGTGTCCTGTTAGTGTATCGCTAGCATATCATAAACACATATCCGATCTTCCACTTATTTTCTTCAGCAAGTAATGAAGCACACAAAACGCGACGTTTAAAACTCACACTAATCATTACGGCGTGGCTGCAAAAAGAGAAAGTACTTTGTGTTTGTTCAATTATCCAGTTCTTTGTGGAAGCAGCTAGAGATTTATCGACAATCTCGCTCAGGAGCGGCACTGAACGGCAAAGTTTTGCATGCTTTCGTGCAGCAGCCAGGTAAACAGGACAAAAAACAAATAGCCAGTCTCAAGTATTTGTAGTGAAATCGCTTGCTGACGTCTTTTTGTGTCGTCTCAGGAGGGCAGCTTGGAGATCGCAAGTATTGTTCGTTACACAACAGTGGCCTCACCTTGAAATGTCAATGACACTGGGTCGGAAGTCAGCGAACTGCAGTTCTGGTTCATTTTTCTGCTAACGTAGGCATGCGTGTGCCCTTATGGTGAGACCCAAAACAGCAGGCCGCCCTTACATCCGGGTCGGGCACAATTTTCCTCGCACAGGGGGCGTCTAAAAATAGCACAAAAAATGGAGACAACAGCCCCGTTAACCTTGGAGCAACACCCCCTCAGCTTAAAAGCAGCAGGGAGAAAACGATGGGCAAAAGGAAGAAAACGGACAAAGAGTGAGGGCAACGCGATTGTGTAGCGGTCCGCGCATCCCGGGGGTGGGCGACTGGTGTGTGGTGGAGGGTGCTCCGCAGCGGAGGTGCCGTTACCTGGCCGGCCAACATGGCGGCAGCCGCTCGGCGCGGCCCGTTCTGAAGGCTGGTCGTTGACCCCGGCCGCTGTTGCCGGCGGGAGACTTCGACGAGCGGGCGGAAGGCGAACACCGGCTTGGCTTGGCGCGCTTGTATGTGTGTATGTGGCACAGTTCTGCCGCCGAGGCCGACACCGCTACGACGGTCGCAGCTTTTCCACGCGGCTGGAAAGAGAACCGGCTGGCGTGTCGCACCGAGCAGTGTGTACACGCCGTGCGTAAATCCGGCCTGGGAACAAACCAGCGCCCAGCTGGAAGCCGGAAATGTCGACGACCTTTCTCTCCCGCCTGTTATAACTAGTGCTGTTTTCGTATGCATTTGTTACCGAGTATCACTAAACTGCAAATATCGTCTTGATTTTCGATTTAAGCAATCTGTATGTATTTATGTCCCACGCGCATTCATTTTTACCATTATGCCATTTACACAGGATTTAATATTTATTCATTAGTCCAGCCAAAATCGTTATTTTGTCTCGTCTGGTCACAAGTTAGAGGTCACAATGTCACTTCACATATAAAACGCTGATATATTTTCACGTCGCAATTCGCTTGGCGTGAACAAAATTATGACAGAAATCGATTTCATTTACAGTAAAAAGACTTAAGTTTTTGCCAGACCAGTAGTAGTGTTCCACTGAATTTAGGTTGCCGAAGAGGAAAACTATGGGTGCAACACAAAAAAGTTGTAATGTGAAAAGCTGTCAATCTTTTATAAATGAAGTACAGTACGATCTGTAACCTATGAGCATGCGAGAGGAAACGCAAGTTTCGTTCTGACTAATGAATAACAACTAAATGCCAAGTGTCTTAATGTAAAAGGCGAAACTATGAAACGAATATTAAAATATATGCTGCGGAAAATTGCCATCCAAATAAGTTTGTTATCGGTCCTTTCTAATATCTTCTAATAAGAATGGTTCAAATGGCACTGAGCACTATAGGACTTAACTACTGTGGTCATCAATCCCCTAGAACTTAGAACTACTTAAACCTAAGTAACCTAAGGACATCACACACATCCATGCCCGCGGCAGGATTCGAACCTGCGACCGTAGCGGTCACGCGATTCCAGACTGTAGCGCCTATAACCGCACGGCCACTCCGGCCGGCTATCTTCTAATACTTGCATGTTTTATGCCCTGGATGTAATTCATGCACCGTTTCAGCAAAATCACTAACTTTTTTAACTCAATTCGTTACACTCAAGTACGTTTCATCGCTTGCGAATTCTTTCTCGCCATCTGCGTGTCCTGCAACTCATTGCGGATTTATATATTGTTACATAGTCATCTATTGAAGCGATTTTCCTACCTCCACATGTTAAACGGCAGTTTGTTATGTCGTGATCTTGATCATGCAAAACCCATGTTTATGACTCCTCTTGTGTAACTAGAAGTAGAAACGTGATACAGCTGCTTCGTCAGTAAATGATATTATGAAGAGTCGGTGGCTGTACCATAAGAATGTTATAAAAACAGCTACCAATCGCTAATTTCTTTCCAATGTTTAAACACACTTTATTGTTTCTTGCCGTTGCCGACTTCGAACGTTTTCTTAAGCAACAGATGGTTGCACTGTGTTTGCAGGACAAACTGTTAATCAGATACTGAAATCTCTGAATGCCATGGTGTAAATGAATATATTCCAGTAACTTTGAAGTATGGCAGTTTTCCCGTGTAAAATGAAATTTTGTACTGGATGAACAGCCCTGTAACTCCATGTTGCATGATTTTTGGCTATAATCACGAACCTGAAGGTGGGTCACTTGTATGGTGAACACCTTGATTTTACTTTAAATTCCCGTTCTCTGCTGTAAATTAAAAAAAAAAAAACAGACAACGTATTGATAACGGAATGTTTATTCAATATAATACTACGTGCCACGCAAAAAATGCAACTCTTCAAAGCAACAAGGACTAGTTCACTGACACCATGGAAGTCATAGCGTTCAACAGCCGATTAACAGTCGTCTTGAAAAAATAGTGAAGCCACCTGAAGTTGAGTAAAACATTCAAAATCAGTAATGGCTAGACGCATTAAAACATGTTCAAGAAAAATGTCATCAAGTTAGTTGTATTAAACTGTTTTTATAAAGTATCATAGAAACGTCTAAGATATTTACTGACAAGGCTATTCAAAGCGAAAAAGGTTCATCACTCATTGGCATTGCATTTTTTTAATAAAGTATCACAAAGAGTAAAAGAAGTGACAGACAAGAAATTTCAAATGATAGCTGAATTTTCGGTAGAAAGAAAAACATTCTTTGACAGCGAGGGATTCATATCTAATGATTTAAAGCGGTGCGTAATAATTTATATGTTATCCGAAACATATGTTATCCCTAGCCAGATTACAGTCCCTCCGCAAACATGCCTTCGCCCTAGCCAGATTACGCTCCCATATTTTATTTACTTAGGCTTGTCTGACATTTGGCATTACCCCCCAAAGGCCTCACACTTAAAGTTCCCATCTCTGGCTGTAACCCTTCTTTCCATCAGTCCCTATACCAGTTCCAAACTGAACAATCCATTGCCCTCACCCACCTAATCCTTCACCTACACATCAACTCAGCATATGAACACACCCGTCAACTCCTATCCTTAATGAAAGTCCTCAATATTTCCTCTCCCACATCCATACCGGCTGTTCAGAGCATCCTCCACAACCGTGGCACTTGATCGTCGGGAGTATGTGGCTGAGGGACTGCGTCAGATTTCAGACAACACTACATACAAAGTTTGCCAAGGTAATCCCATTCCTGATGTCCAGGCGGAGCTTCAAGGAATCCTCAGAACCTTAGGCCCTCCCTGACTCCATCAACCTCCTGACCCCACCGACACCCCGCACCCTACCTTCTACCTACTTCCTAAAATTCACAAACTCAATCATCCCGGCCGCCCCATTGTAGCTGGCTACCAAGCCCCCACAGAAAGTATCTCTGCCTACGTAGATCAAGACCTTCAACACATTACATGCAGTCACCCATCCTTCATCAAAGACACCAACCACTTTCTCGAACGCCTGGAATCCTTACCCAATCCGTTACCACCGGAAACCATCCTTGTAACTATTGATGCCACTTCCTTATACACAAATATTCCGCACGTCCAGGGCCTCGCTGCGATGGAGAACTTCCTTTCACGCCGATCACCTGCCACCGTACCTGAAACCTCTTTCCTCATTACCTTAGCCAGCTTCGTCCTGACTCAGAACTTCTTCGCTGTCGAAGGCCAGACATACCAACAATTAAAGGGAACAGCCATGGGTACCAGGATGGCCCCCTCGTACGCCAACCTACTTATGGGTCGCTTAGAGGAAGCCTTCTTGGTTACCCAGGCCTGCCAACCCAAAGTTTGGTACAGATTTATTGATGACATCTTCATGACCTGGACTCACAGTGAAGAAAAACTCCAGAATTTCCTCTCCAACCTCAGATTTACCTGGTCCTACTCCAAATCCCATGCCACTTTCCTTGACGTTGGCCTCCATCTGTCCAATGACCAGCTTCACACATCCGTCCACATCAAATCCACCAACAAGCAACAGTACCTCCATTATGACAGTTGCCACCCACTCCACATCAAACGGTCCCTTCCCTACAGCCTAGGTCTTCACGGCAAACGAATCTGCTCCAGTCCGGAATCCCTGAACCATTACACCAACATCCTGAAAACAGCTTTTACATCCCGCAACTACCCTCCCGACCTGGTACAGAAGCAAATTACCAGAGCCACTTCCTCATCCTCTCAAACCCAGAACCTCCCACAGAAGAACCCCAAATGTGCCCCACTTGTGACAGGATACTTTCCGGGACTGGATCAGACTCTGAATTTGGCTCTCCAGCAGGGATACGACTTCCTCAAATCCTGCCCTGAAATGAGATCCATCCTTCATGAAATCCTCCCCACTCCACCAAGAGTGTCTTTCCGCCGTCCATCTAACCTTCGTAACCTCTTGGTTCATCCCTATGAAATCCCCAAACCACCTTCCCTACCCTCTGGCTCCTACCCTTGTAACCGCCCCCGGTGTAAAACCTGTCCCATGCACCCTCCCACCACCACCTACTCCAGTCCTGTAACCCGGAGGGTGTACACGATCAAAGGCAGAGCCACGTGTGAAAGCACCCACGTGATTTACCAACTGACCTGCCTACACTGTGAAGCTTTCTATGTGGGAATGACCAGTAACGAACTGTCCATTCGCATGAATGGACACAGGCAGACAGTGTTTGTTGGTAATGAGGGTTACCCTGTGGCTAAAGATGCCTTGGTGCATGGCCAGCACATCTTGGCACAGTGTTACACCATCCAGGTTATTTGGATACTTCACACTAACACCAACCTGTCAGAACTCCGGAGATGGCAACTTGCCCTTCAGTATATCCTCTCTTCCCGTTACCCACCAGGCCTCAACCTCCGCTAATTTCAAGTTGCCGCCGCTCATACCTCACCTGTCATACAACAACATCTTTGCCTCTGTACTTCCGTCTCGACTGACATCTCTGCCCAAACTCTTTGCTTTTACATGTGTCTGCCTGTGTTTGTGTATGTGCGGATGGATATGCGTGTGTGTGCGAGTGTATACCTGTCCTTTTTTCCCCCTAAGGTAAGTCTTTCCGCTCCCGAGATTGGAAAGGCTCCTTACCCTCTCCCTTAAAACCCACATCCTTTCGTCTTTCCCTCTCCTTCCCTCTTTCCTGATGAAGCAACCGTTGGTTGCGAAAGCTTGAATTTTGTGTGTGTGTTTGTGTTTGTTTGTGTGTCTATCAACATGCAAACGCTTTCGTTTGGTAAGATACATCATCTTTGTTTTTAGATATATAATACGATACAATCATATTTATGAACTCTTCCGTCACTTCTTTGCAGAAAAAGATAATATTTAGGGTTGCAAAATAAAAACCCGTTTTGTTCTACTAATATTTGATTGTTTGTTTGACAGCCATACATTCTCAGATCTCAGTCCGAACGACCACAACCTACAGAAACTTGTAACATAATGGAATTATCGTATACCTTTCTTTGTTTTCTTCATAACTTTTAGTAATACATTCATACTATTTGTATACTATAGTACTGTGCGTAACTAAACACTGTAATTCAACATGCTTTGTCATAACACGAGGGATGAAGCTCGATTTTACGGTTCTTACGTAATATCTCGAATAAATATTCGGTGTGTGCTGATAATACATTTATTTCTAATGTTTGGTTTACTTCACGGTAGTCCCTCTTGTGGACACTGGTCAGCTGATTGCTGAGGATCATCCAGTGAGGCGAGAACTGGTAACCAAAAGTTAATCGATAAGAGACGCAGTTCGACTGTTGTACAAACTTAAAAATTCTATGCACTGTAACGTAAATAGTGTAATGTTTACGCTGTTATCAATGCAATAAATAAAAAATAGTTTGTCTAATTAGTATAATAGTTGATTGTAAATTTTTAACATTTTACTGATAGGCATAAATTAATTATAAAATTCTGTTACAGAAACTGCCACCAAAGGGGTGTATATTAACAATGTCTCATGTAGTGGTAATGTTGTTTCCAGACTAATAAACTGAAATTGAAATATCTTAGACAAAGTAAACAGTTAAATATAATTATCCCAAATCTTAAGACTAAAATCCTATAAAATTAATTTTAAGATACGGAAGAGTGTTGTTCTCCACCCATTAAGGTAACTTGTCGGTGAAGTTCTACGTGTGTGTACAACCGAAGTTTGTAGTTAACCTAAACTAAAGGCTGCAGAAGCGGAAGTTACTGAAGTTATAATACCGTGTAATGGACAACTGTGACGGGCAAATTTGCCACAGTCAAAAGTAAGGCATATTTGGAAAAAGATAAAAATTTACGTGAAACAATATGTGTTAACGCCTACAGTACGTCCTCAGTCGTATTTCCCAAAATACACTTTTCTGTGTTCTCGTATGTATTTCCCTTTTTCATTATCATATTATAAATTTACATCTTCAATGAAGAGATGGAACAGCTCGTGGCAAAAGTCTGTGTAGTGTGCACACCGTGGCTTTTGATGTCATCGAAAATGAGCATGTCCACAAGTTGATAGGTGTGCTACTGTTCCCTTCCACTGACATTCAATTAATTCATTAAAACTTCTAATTTGCACTTTGATGACGAATAAGGGAAGTATGTTTAACAACACTTTAGCTTCTATTTTGAGGGCTATGTCCAAATTCACCATGTATTAACTTAACGTTATTTCAAGCACACGTTTAGCTCTCTAACATACAAAACCTCATTTACGGGGGTCGTTCAATAAGTAATGCCCCACAGTTTTTTAAAGTCATTAATATACATAGACAAACGTCCTTGTTGATGCTTCACACTTGATGTTTGTTCTGTACACCGGTGAAGTTTAGAATTGTTCTGGCAGATGGCAGAGCCGTGGTACAGCTTCAAAATGGCGTCTACATGCGACTCATGCTACAAGCAGCGTGCTGTTGTTGAATTATTGTGTGCAGAAAAAGAAACCGTATTGAACAGACTTAAACGTTTGTGTGCAGTGTATGGCGATGCTGCAGTTGATATTTGGGCGATGGGTAAAGAAAGTTACAGCCCCAGGAAATACTAAAACGGAGCTCCATGATCAGCGACTGCTCCAGACGTGCTGAATCGTGAAAAATGAGTGGCATTACTTAATGAACGACCCTCGTATGAGCTCTGTGTATCTGTGGTTATAACTGCATCCTATACGATTTTGTGCAGTGAATTCTGCTCCTTAGGTCTTTAGATTGATTACCTTCAGACGTAGAATGTCTACAAGTGCAAATGTCTTACAGACGTATGGTATTGTTTGAGGATAGAACAGACACATCTTATTTTCAGTTTGAAGCCGTATTAATTGTTAATCAAGCGTGACTGTCTCAAAAATAGGAAAAGGAAAAGATTTTCAGAGACTACTACGAGCCGCAAATATTCTTGACTTCCTGGAAATTATTTAATAAAGCAACATGTTTCGAGACAGAAACCTCGTCTTCAGGCTCAATGGAAATATCAAAACAATTAACGAAAGTTTACTGAATTCTCGCCTTGCCACATCCCCCCCCCCCTTTTATTTTAGCAAAATTGTGCCATAAAATTATTTTACTTCTTAAAGTTGTCTTCGTGTGCCTAAATAATTCACGAACATTTTGTCGTATTTCCCATAAAGTCCCCTCTACGCCCCAGTGTAGAATACACTAAGAAACATTATTCCGGTAAAATTAGTTTCTGTCACCTCCATAACAGTAAATATATTCAAATCCAGAACAACTATTTATTTAGCTTTCAACATTCAGTAAACATTTGTTCGTGTTATAAGCACAGTGCACTGAAATGAACAAGCCCATCTGATAAACTAGATTCAACTCCTTTAGATATGTCAGCGCTACTCTGTGGGACCAATAGTCTTCGGCGTCTTGCAGCTTGTTTCTAGATATCGGGAAGTGCAACCGTCCTTGAGGCTTCAACGTTTTCCCAGTGTTCGGCCGTTACATGAAAAGAAACATACAGTTCCGGAAGTCACATAGCAAACACACTTTTTAACGTGTAATTCAACTTGTAAAACGGCCTGCACATACATTGGGTCAGTAATTAAAAGTAGAGAGTGGCACCGGAAATTTTGTGACATACGGTATGTAAGAGAGCATATAGTAAAGCGTTATGTCGAATACTGTTAACGCTCTTGTTGTTATTCCGGCGGCAGCTGTTTAAGTTGCTGTTTATTTGCATGGTGACGTCGATGTGGATCAGACAGAGCAACACATCATCTAACTGATGAACATTCGGAGTACTATAGGGGTGCAGGTAGGCTGTGACTTTGTGAACAGGTAGTTTTCAGAGACTTTTGTATGGGTACAAATTTCACTGGGTTCAGTCTTCACAAGATGTACGAAAACTGCACAAGCGAAATCTGCGCCCATACAAATATCCGTCCTTTTATATACACATATCAAAAAACAGTTTTGCATCACTCCAGTTCCCAGAACTTCTGAAGATAGGCGTTGGCTGTGGATATTGTATCACAGACACAGTCCCTTTGACTGTTCATAGATGTCACTAAACCCGCCCAAATAAGTAAAAAAACCATGCGTGAGCAGCGCCTATTACACGGAGGGGGTCCGACAACTGAACCGTTCCAGTCATTCCACCAGGAAGGAGGTGCACGGCTCGTGTTGTCTGTAGTTCGACCATGCCTAGACGGTCAATACCGCGCTTCTATCGCGTCCGCATTGTTACTCTGTGCCAGGAAGGTCGCTCAACAAGTGAAGTGTCCAGGCGTCTCGGAGCGAACCAAAGCGATGTTTTTCGGACACGGAGGAGGTACAGAGAGACAGGAACTGTCGGTGAGATGCCTGACTACAGCAGTGGATGACGGCTACCTGCGAGTTATGGCTCGGAGGAGCCCTTATAGCAACGCCACCATGTTGAATAATGCTTTTCGTGCAGCCACAGGACGTCGTGTTACGATTCAAACTGTGCGCAATAGGCTGCATGATGCGCAGCTTAACTCCCGACGTCCATGGCGAGGTCCATCTTTGCAACCACGACACCATGCAGCGCGGTACAGATGGGCCCAACAACATGCCAAATGGACTTCTCAGGATTGGCATCACGCGCTCTTCACCGATGAGTGTCGCATATGCCTTCAACCAGACAATCGTCGGAGACGTGTTTAGAGGCAACCCGGTAAGGCTGAACGCCTTAGGCACATTGTCCAGCGAGTGCAACAAGGTGAGGGTTCACTGCTGTTTTGGGGTGGCATTACGTGGGGCCGACGTACGCCACTGTTGTTCCTGGAAGGCGGCGTAATGACTGTGCGATAAGTGAATGCCATCCTCCGACCGGTAGTGCTTGCTACCATATCGGCAGCATTTTGGCGAGGCATTCGTCTTCATGGGCGACAATTCACGCCCCCATGGCGCACATCTTATGAATGACGTCCTTTAGGATAACGACATCGCTCGAATAGAGTGGCCAGCATGTTCTCCAGACTTGAACCCCGTCGAACATGCCTGTGATAGATTGAAAAGGGCTGTTTATGGACTGCTTGACCCACCAACCACACCGGACCAACAGTGCCTTCAAATTGTGGATAGTATGCCACGACGAATAGAGACATGCATCAATGCAAGAGGACATGCTACTGGGTATTAGAGGTACCGGTGTGTACAGCAGTCAGGACCACCACCTCTGAAGGTCTCGCTGTATGGTTGTATAAGATGCAATAAAAATGGTGGAAATGATGTTTATGTTGATCTCTATTCCAATTTTCTGTACAGGTTCCGGAACTCACGGAATCGAGGTGATGCCAAATTTTTTGATGTGTGTATTACTTAATATAAAATTCTACATTGCTCATATATCTTCTACTTGGCAATAATGTCAATGGTATACCATATTATAAACAAAACTATTTTCATGTTTTTAAGTAACATAGAGGACGCACCCAAGGGGCATTAGAAGTCAGGGAAGAATCTATGCACAACTTATGTCACACATATGCGTGCACATTCCTGCCTTTTTTGTTAGTAGAGAATGTCTCTAATGTCCAATACTCTGATCCACGGGTATGGACCACATTGCATTCTATGTTTATTTCAAAGTACACGATCTACGGCCTTGTCAAAGAGGGCGGAGGAGTGGATAGAGGTTCAGGGCACACTCTTGTCCTATGGGTGGGAAATTGCCCCTAAAGGCGGAAGAATCAGGAAATGTCTCTAATGTCCAATACTCTGATCCATAGGTATGGACCACATTGCATTCTATGTTTATTTCAAAGTACACGATCTACGGTCTTGTCAAAGAGGGCGGAGAAGCGGATAGAGGTTCAGGGCACTCTCTTGTCCTAGGGGTGGAAAATTGCCCCTAAAGGCGGAAGAATCAGCAATGATCAACGACATGAGGATGCAGAAGGCAATGGAAACCACTGCATTAAATACACGTAAAGTGTATCCACAGGACATGTGGCCTGTAATTGAAGAAGTGTCATGATGATCTCTCCATTGGCAAAAGATTCCGGAATAGTCCCCCATTCGGATCTCCGGGAGGGGACTGCCAAGGGGGAGGTTACCATGAGAAAAAGATTGAATAATCTACGAAAGGATAACGTTCTACGAGTCGGGGCGTGGAATGTCAGAAGCTTGAACATGGTAGGGAAACTAGAAAATCTGAAAAGGGAAATGCAAAGGCTCAATCTATATATATTAGGGGTCAGTGAAGTGAAGTGGAAGGAAGACAAAGATTTCTGGTCAGATGAGTATCGGGTAATATCAACAGCAGCAGAAAATGGTATAACAGGTGTAGGATTCGTTATGAATAGGAAGGTAGGCCAGAGGGTGTGTTACTGTGAACAGTTCAGTGACCGGGGTGTTCTAATCAGAATTGACAGCAGACCAACACCGACAACGGTAGTTCAGGTATACATGCCGACGTCGCAAGCTGAAGATGAACAGATAGAGAAAGTGTATGAGGATATTGAAAGGGTAATGCAGTATGTAAAGGGGGACAAAAATCTAAGAGTCATGGGCGAATGGAATGCAGTTGTAGGGGAAGGAGTAGAAGAAAAGGTTACAGGAGAATATGGGCTTGGGACAAGGAATGAAAGAGGAGAAAGACTAATTGAGTTCTGTAACAAGTTTCAGCTAGTAATAGCCCCAATACCCTGTTCAAGAATCACAAGAGGAGGAGGTACACTTGGAAAAGGCCGGGAGATACGGGAACATTTCAATTAGATTACATCATGGTCAGACAGAGATTCCGAAATCAGATACTGGATTGTAAGGCGTACCCAGGAGCAGATGTAGACTCAGATCACAATATAGTAGTGATGAAGAGTAGGCTGAAGTTCAAGACATTAGTCAGGAAGAATCAATACGCAAAGAAGTGGGATACGGAAGTACTAAGGAATGACGAGATACGCTTGAAGTTCTCTAACGCTATAGATACAGCAATAAGGAATAGCGCAGTAGATAGTACAGTTGAAGAGGAATGGACATCTCTAAAAAGGGCCATCACAGAAGTTGGGAAGGAAAACATAGGTACAAAGAAGGTAGCTGCGAAGAAACCATGGGTAACAGAAGAAATACTTCAGTTGATTGATGAAAGGAGGAAGTACAAACATGTTCCGGGAAAATCAGGAATACAGAAATACAAGTCGCTGAGGAATGAAATAAATAGGACGTGCAGGGAAGCTAAGACGAAATGGCTGCAGGAAAAATGTGAAGACATCGAAAGAGATATGATTGTCGGATGGACAGACTCAGCATACAGGGAAGTCAAAACAACCTTTGGTGACATTAAAAGCAACGGTGGTAACATTAAGAGTGCAACGGAAATTCCACTGTTAAATGCAGAGGAGAGAGCATATAGGTGGAAAGAATACATTGAAAACCTCTATGAGGGTGAAGATTTGTCTGATGCGATAGAAGAAGAAACAGGAGTCGATTTAAAAGAAATAGGGGATCCAGTATTAGAATCGGAATTTGAAGGAGCTTTGGAGGACTTACGGTCAAATAAGGCAGAAGGGATAGATAACATTCTATCAGAATTTCTAAAATCCTTGGAGGAAGTGGCAACAAAACGACTATTCACGTTGGTGTGTAGAATATATGAGCCTGGCGATATACCATCTGACTTTCGGAAAAGCATCATCCGCACAATTCCGATGACGGCAAGAGCTGTCAAGTGCGAGAATTATCGCACAATCAGCTTAACAGCTCATGCATCGAAGGTGCTTACAAGAATAATATACAGAAGAATGGAAAAGAAAATTGAGAATGCGCTAGGTGACGGTCAGTTTGGCTTTAGGAAAAGTAAAGGGACGAGAGAGGCAATTCTGACGTTACGGCTAATAATTGAAGCAAGGCTAAAGAAAAATCAAGACATTTTCATAGGATTTGTCGACCTGGAAAAAGCGTTCGACAATATAAAATGGTGCAAGCTCTTCGAGATTCTGAAAAAAGTGGGGGTAAGCTATAGGGAGAGACGGGTCATATACAATATGTACATCAACCAAGAGGGAATAATAAGAGTGGACGATCAAGAACGAAGTGCTCGTATTAAGAAGGGTTAAGACAAGGCTGTAGCCTTTCGTCTCTACTCTTCAATCTGTACATCGAGGAAGCAATGATGGAAATAAAAGAAAGGTGCAGTTGTGGAATTAAAATACAAGGTGAAAGGATATCAATGATACGATTCGCTGATGATATTGCTTTCCTGAGTGAAAGTGAAGAAGAATTAAATGATCTGCTGGACGGAATGCATAGTCTAATCAGTACACAGAATGGTTTGAGAGTAAATCGGAGTAAGACGAAGGTAATGAGAAGTAGTAGAAATGAGAACTTAACATCAGGGTTGATGGTCACGATGTCAATGAAGTTAAGGAATTCTGCTACCTAGGCAGTAAAGTAACCAATGACGGAAGGAGCAAGGAGGACATCAAATGCAGACTCGCTATGGCAAAAAAGGCATTTCTGGCCAAGAGAAGACTACTAATATCAAATACCGGCCTTAATTTGAGGAAGAAATTTCAGAGGATGTACGTCTGGAATACAGCATTGTATGATAGTGAAACATGGACTGTGGGAAAACCGGAACAGAAGAGAATCGAAGCATTTGAGATGTGGTGCTATAGACGAATGTTGAAAATTAGGTGGACTGATAAAGTAAGGAGGTTCTACACAGAATCGGAGAGGAAAGGAATATGTGGAAAACACTGATAAGGAGAAGGGACAGGATGATTGGACATCTGCTAAAACATGAGGGAATGACTTCCATGGTACTAGAGGGAGCTGTAGAGGGCAAAAACTGTAGAGGAAGACAGGGATTGGAATACGTCAAGCAAATAATTGAGGACGTAGGTTGCAAGTGCTACTCTGAGATGAAGAGGTTAGCACAGGAAAGGAATTCGTGGCGGGCCGCATCAAACCAGTCAGTAGACTGATGACCAAAAAAAAAAAAAAAACACGATCTACATCTACATTCATACTCCACAGGCCTCCTGACGGTGTGTAGCGGAGGCAAAAGTCTAGATACACGCTTATAAAAGTCGAAGTTATGAGGAAGCATAATGGCCTCTGGTATGGGGTGACTGTAAGTGGGGGGTGCTGTGGCGATAGTGGCGGCCATCTTGAAATCGGCCTTCTTGGATTTGAGTTGGCTCTGAGCACTATGGGACTTAACATCTATGGTCATTAGTCCCCTAGAACTTAGAACTACTTAGACCTAACTAACCTAAGAACATCACACACATCCATGCCCGAGGCAGGATTCGAACCTGCGACCGTAGCGGTCACGCGGTTCCAGACTGAAACGCCTAGAACCGCACGGCCACACCGGCCGGCTTGGATTTGAGTTACGAGGTTCAAATGGGAAGGGGTTTATGTGGCTCATCATTTCGAACTGCCTCTTTCGCAGGAATAAAATGTGAAATCTTTTTTAAAATATCTTTATTTGTGTAGGAGTTATCACCTGTTAAAGTTCAGAGCACTTCTCAGAGTCGACATGACATCATATGGTCAATGTGACTCCCATTGCGCTGGACACACAATTAGAGTCTTTCTGGCCAGTTAGCTGTATACGTCGAAGGATCTGTGAGTCAACAGAGCCATACACCTCCTCAATAGGCCAGCAACGATGGACTGATTTTTACCTCATGCACAATTTACTTCAAATTTCCCCAGAGACAGAAGTCAAGAGTTATAAGATCAGGGACAGTGATGCCCATTCGTTAAGATCCCTCCTACCTATCCACTGACCTCCAAAATTTTCATCCAGAAACTGTCTGACTTCAGTAGCGTAGTGGGGAGGTGAACCATTTTGTTGGAAAGAATGTTGGGAAGTCACTCTGCGGATTCAGCAGTGCTGCAAGCACATAATCACGGAGCATGTTAAGATGCCTCTCCCTACCCAAGGTTTCATCAATACACACCGGACCCACGATTCTTGTGCCCCAAAACCCACACCAAACCATCACTTTTTCATCACCAGCAGCTTTACAGGGATGCTCCCATGAGGGGTTTGCATCTGACCAGCGACGACGATTCTGTTTGTTTACTTCTCCTTGCCCATAAAAATTAGCTGCGTCACTGAACAATAGCTATCGTATGAAATTCGGATTCTTGATATACTGGTCCAGAGCCCATTCTGCAAACTGTACCCGTCAATCAGCGTCATCCTCCGAGAGATGATGTTGCAACTGTAACTTGTACACATTGGTGTGTGTGTGTGTGTGTGTGTGTGTGTGTGTGTGTGTGTGTGTGTGTGTGTGTGTGTTTGTAGTAAACGTAGGACTGAACGCTCTCTGACGTCGGATATTACTGATAATCGGCGCGTACTGCGGTGTGGAAATTTCACAAACGATGCCACAACTGCTGTTGCAGTCTCCCATTTGGACTTGCAATGCGTGGCTTGTCCACCACAGAACCTGTTGCACGATGTTTGCGCAGTAACTTGGATAATGTCAAATGAGAAATATCATTCCACTCTGGATGCCGGACATTGAATTCAACAGTACTCACTCTTGTACTTCGTCCGCCAGTCACTAATACAATTTCAGAGAGTCCCTACTGTGTAACTACCGTTGTGGATCGCCTGCAACAATAAAATTTTGATCACCTCCTTGCAATTTCAAACTTTAACAGGTCATAACTCCTACACAAATAAAGATTTCACATTTGTATTCCTCAGAAAGAGGCAGTTCAAAATGGTGTGCCACATGATACCATTCCCATTAGAAACACGTAACCCAAATCCAAGATGGCAGATACAAGATGCCTGCCGCTGTCACCACTGCTCCTTTAAATTGCGCTCCCACCAATAGACACTCCAAACCAGACGCCAATATGATTCCTCACACCGTTCGAATTTCAAAGGAGGTGTATCCATACATTTGCCTCACTTTCAATGCTTTGTCACGTAGAAGATGTGCGATTTTGAATTCCGTCCCTGTAATTCGGTTCACATGTTTTCCATTCTACTTGATGAAAAGCCAGTAGCAAGTTAAAAAATTGAGTGCATGTGATATAAAATAAATTAGCATGGATTCAGACTGTAAAAAGTTTGATGTTACTGTCTTTATTCAAAGATCTGCATTCATCTTCATCAACCCTAGGTTCTTCCAGCTGTCAGGCAGGTCGCAGAGCTCGGACCGGGGGATTAGTAGACCTTTCCTCGACCTTTTCTTGCTGCAAATTTCACTGGGCGCAATTTACAGGTCTTTGTTTTCATATTGGTACAGCGACAGGCAGATGATCCTCAACACAAACAAGTACTACATATTGAGCGTAAATTAGCGATAGAGACAGTTATTGTTTAACCATAAGATTGGTGATCGAACACTGCAGACATTTCAGCAGTTAACCCTCTTTTTTTTATTTTTTTGAGTCATTAGCCTTCTGACTGGTTTGATGCGGCCCTACACGAATTCTCCTGAGCCAACCTTTTCATCTCATACTAGCGCTGGCAATATACATCCTCAATTATTTGCTGGATGTATTCCAATCCTTGTCGTCCTCTACAGTTTCTTCCCTCCAGAGCTCCCTCTAGTACCTCGCAAGACATTCCCTGATGTCTTAACAGACGTCCTATTGTCCTGTCCCTTCTCCTTGTCAGTGTTTTCCACATATTCCTCTCCTCTCCGATTCTGCACAGAACTCCCCATTCCTTACATTATCAGTTCCCCTAATTTTCAACATTCGTCCGTAGTTCCACATCTCAAATGCTTCGATTCTCTTTTGTTCCAATTTTTCCATAATCCATGTTTCACTACCATACAATGCTGTATTCCAAACGTACATTCTCAGAAATTTCTTTGTCGAATTAAGGGCTTTGTTTTATACTAGTAAACTTCTCTTGGCCAGGAATGCCCTTTTTTCCAATGCTAGTCTGCTTTTGATGTTCTTCTCGCTTTCTCCGTCATTGGTTATTTTTCTGCCTAGATAGGAGAATTCCTTAACTTCATCTACTTCGTGACCACCTATATCCATGTTAAGTTTCTCGCTGTTCGAATTTCTGCTACTTCTCAGTACTTCGTCTTTCTTCGATTTACTCTCAATCCATTATACTTATTAGAGAGTTCATTCCAATCAGAAGATCATGCAATTCTTCTTCACTTTCACTCAGTATAGCAATGTCGTCAGCGAATCGTGTCATTGATATCCTTTCACCTTGAGTTTTAGTCCCACTCCTGAAACTTATTTCCGTCTTTGCTTCTTCGATGTACAGATTGAACAGTAGGGGCGATGGACTACATTCCTGTCTTACACCTTTTCCAATAAGAGAACTTCGTTCTTGGTCGTCTAGTCTTATAATACCCTCTTGGCTCTTGTACATTTTATATATTACACGTCTTTCCCTGTAGCTTATAGGCATTTCTCTCAGAATCTGTGTCTTGTCGTGTCGTGATCAAAGACAGACACAGCAAGTCGTTCTAGACGTATCCAATACAGCCAGAAGACGTAAGTGCGTGCCTGAGGCATTCACTTACCGTGAACGGCAGTCAAAACCAAGTAACCTTCGATTTATTAACATCTTATAACTAATATGCTACGACAACGAAATCACCAATGAAACTTTTATTTAACATGACTTTGGTATTATGGGAATTCACCACACGCGACGTTAGGGGATTTATCATATCAGAGCCGGCCGGCGTGGCCGAGCGGTTCTAGGTGCTACAGTCTGGAACCGCGCGACCTCTACGGTCGCAGGTTCGAATCCTGCCTCGGGCATGGGTGTGTGTGATGTCCTTAGGTTAGTTAGGTTTAAGTAGTTCTAAGTTCTAGGGGACTGATGACCTTAGCATTTTATTTTTTATTTGTATGTGATTGGCATTAACATGGATATCCATGAATCAATGCTACAGAGTTAGATGCAGCTGTCTGTTAGACTAGGACCTTTATATTTAAATTTAAAACTAACCTTTAGATGATCTGTTGACTTATTTCTGTTGTTATGTATTAGCAAGAGTAGATTCTGTTTATTTTCGCTAAAGGTATATGTATAAAAGTTATAGTGACTGTAATGGACTACAGCTGTTTGTATGGCTGTACAATTTATATTTAAAAACCATGAACAAAAGTTATTTAACTGTTGACTTATTTTATTCTAACATTAAAGTGATCTGGAATATTGGAAAAGGCAGCTTCTGTTTGTTCCAGACAGAAGTAATATGTATAAAAGTACTGGTTTATGTTAGCAGCTGAGGTCTTTAACATTTAGAAATATAGTACAGGTTTTATTCTGTGGTAGGATATTACATTGGCACCGGTGTAGTTAGGATGTAAGGAGAGGCAGGGGAGGTCGTTGGGGGGGGGGGGGGGGGGTGGAAAGGCGGTGTAGGGTTCGTTGAGTGGTTAGTGGTTACTTGTTTTGAACTAGTAGGTCTTCAAAGTTCTGAAGGAAAAATTTGTTTCTCAGTTCAGTTTGATCATTGAGTAGGTAGTCACGTGCTGTATTTGTGTAGATAAATATTTCAATTTCATCAAGAAGGTCATGTATTGTGCCTTTGTTGGCGATATGGAGTATTTGGAGATCCTCTTCTATGTTGTTTGCAGAATGATTGTGTTGGGCAAGATGTGAGGCAAAGCTGGACTTATTCAGGTTGTTAAGACGGAGTGCATCTGTGTGTTCTTTAAATCTTGTTGTGAAGCTTCTACCAGTTTGTCCAATGTAGAAGCTTGTAAAGCGCATGCTGGATGCTGGACAAGTCTCGCTGTCAGAGTGTAATTAACAGAGTTCGTGTGGAAGTGTGTGTAGTGATACAACAACTGGACATCAAAATGGAGGCAGACAGATGGACACTAACCAAAAAAAGTCGCCTATACTGTCGCAGTAAGTAAAAAACTAAATTTACATCCATACCGACAGATAAGCTATAGTCATTGCGATACATTGAAGTGTGTTCCATCTTTTTGTCTTAGAGCCAGCACCCAGCATGATGCTAGAAATAATGATGTAACTTCGAGAAACCATCTGAAAATGAACCTGAAAGAGTTCGAAAACCGGTACATGGAATAAAACATAATTATTCAAAAAAGTGACTAGGTGCAGTTTTTTATAACTTATTTACATTCTATATACAGTCACGGTTCTAAAACATCTGTAATGGATAAGCATAATATGTAATCAAAATGTGTGACTGATAATTGTCTTTCAAAAAACAAGTTGTAGTAAACCTCTATCGTGAAGGCGACACGTTTTAGTGGTTCCATTACAACTACGCAGAAGACTGCAAAGGCTACTCATCTACTGATATGCCACTGTGACAAATTTGATCAGCACGTATTTTCACGGATAATACTGTGGATTCAAAAGTCAGCCGTAGTAGGTTTAGTGGTACCGCTACAGTATAAAATAAACAAAACGATATCAAAATGTACACCTTGTTTGGATGCAGTATAAAGGAAGTGCCGATTTTATAAAAGATAAAAAAAGCCGTAGCTAGCAGTTCAATCGAAAGGATAAGCGGAAATCGAAAATAACGAACTGTATAAGCGGTGATCGAAATTTCTGAGCATGTTGCTGCAGTATTTATGCAACACAGCGCGACTCCGATGCGGCTATACAGACACCAACATGCAGGGAAGGGGTTAGCGTGGCGTTCGTGTCTTTCGACGTGCGTGCGGTAAATGTGGAGACGTACACTATGGCGACGTTGTTATCAAATGCGTGCAAAGGGGACCAACTTCCTGTTATTCGTCTCTTGGCTTGGCCGAAAGATAAAAGCCGGAGGACATCCACAGCACAATGAAGGACGTGTGTGGGGCAGCATGTCTGGTTAAAACAATCGTGGAATGGTACGCCAAGTTCCGTGCAGGTTGTGATTTCATTACGGAAAATGGAAGTCACCCGCCCTATGCTCCTGATCTCTCCCCATGCGATTATGACACCTTCGGTCGCGTAGAAAAGACCCTGAAAGGTCGACGATCCCCTCGGACGAGAATAAGCAGCAGGCAGTTATGGACTTCTTCTGGCAGCAAGAAACGGTGTTTTACCAAACGGGCATGTTCAACCAGGTACTCCATGGGACGACTGCTTCAATCCTCACGGTGATTCTGTCTGACTGGCATACCGATTCTGGACTGTACGGCCTTCGAACGGAAACTTTTTGATCGCCTCTTGTAATAGACACGTACGCAAGAGAGGGAAGGCGTAGCTGTTGTTAAATTCTGGGGACCGTGGATATCACCAAAGACCTCTCCACAAATAATATGTCCTGTGTATGCCGTTATGGAAGATCAAGCAGGCAGGCCGATTCTGCAGGTGGTTATCTAGTACAGAAAATAAGTTCCGGCATGATCTACAAATACATCTACATTTACATTCCGCAAGCTACCCAACGGTGTGTGGCGGAGGGCATTTTACGTGTCTCTGTCATTACCTTCCTTTCCTGTTCCAGTCGCGTATGGTGCGCGGGAAAAACGACTGCCGGAAAGCCTCCGTGCGCGTTCGAATCTCTCTAATTTTACATTCATGATCTCCTCTTGTGGTATAGGTAGGGAGAAGCAATATATTCGACACCTCATCCAGAAACGTACCCTCTCGAAACCTGGACACCAAGCTACACCGCAATGCAGAGCGCCTCTCTTGCAGAGTCTGCCACTTGAGTTTGCTAAACATCTCCGTAACGCTATCACGCTTACCAAATAACCCTTTGATCTGTCGAAAGTAGTTGCGCGTTCGGACAAAACTGCTATCACAGAGTGAAGTTTCTGTTGTGTTCGGTTGCTTAAATGTGTATTACTATGGCGATAGTGAACGATGTAGGAAAGTAATTGTGCTATTTTATAAATGCGCTGCATGCTTTCACTTTGCCATGACATTTTGCAGGGCGAAATTTATTACTACATTTCGTATTACTTCAAACTGACTGATCATTGTTCCTCAACCTTACACAGTATTAAGCATTGCAGTGGATCAAATGTTTGGGTGCACAACGTTCCTGGAGATATGTATACGTCCGCTTAGTCTGGACTATTTTTAAGTAACGCCTCTAATGAGTTAGGAAGAAAGTAGTAAATCATATTACATATTTGTTTTTTTTTTTCTTTTGTCTGTTGCGTGCCACTGTTCGATGCATAATGACGGTTCTGATTAGTGCCGTTCCAGAAAACCTACCAGCCGACGACCATATTGTTTTACACGGATGAAATGTTTTGAGACAGTAAAATGGTCTATGTTCATCTGCTGAATTGCAAAGCCGTTTTTAATCGGAGGGCTGTTAACGGAGTTAGAAGTATCTTCCTATAGTAACGTTTGTACCATAAGATGAAGTTGCAGATCTTATTTTAATGGCAATAAGTTTCAGTATAACATTATACTACCTGCAATCCCCTGTGTTACAAGGTGATTATATGCATAGCGAATAATCGTCGTTATTCATCTCACATAGGACGTAAAAAAATCGATGTCCGCTATGCTGAACCTTCTTCCCCGCTACGCTATGAACCAATATCGTGATGTGTAGTTTCTGTATGGACACGATGAATTTTTTATACATCGACCTTAAGATGATAAATTTGATTAAATATAATCAAACGAATTCGATTTCAGTTCAGTTGAACTCAATCTTTTGCCACGAATTTAAGACCCGTGATCTAGTAACTCTAAAAGATCGTAAATACCCAATAATCATGGTGACATAGAATGTTTTGTCGTAGGTTTATAGTAATAAGTTATGTCAACAACAAACATTGTTAATATTAATGTAAAAATAAAGCAGAATATTGGAAATAAGAATCAACTGAAATGAGATAAAACAAAAGGAATTAACTCAAGTACCACGAAAATGACTTCCATCTTATATTACTAGATAGGAATAACTCGAGGTTGCTGACTAACCACAGCTACACCTAATTCTAAACGTATTGTTACTACACTATTCCACATCGTTCCACACTGATATGTGCATGCCTCTGCAATCCTCGAATCTGTGCGCACCCCTGTGGGTGGCCACAGCATTATTTCCTTCTGTCTTTGGTTTTTGAAAATGTTTTTTTATCTAAATATATGCATACAAGGGTTATTCGGAAAGTAAGGTACGATCGCTCGCGAAATTGAAAATAGATTGAAAATCTGATGAAGCTTTGCACAGATGCATTTGGCACTGTGTGTAGTACACCCATCGATCGCATCATGTCGGTCTTTCTAGTAATGAGCTCACAGTGAGAACGTAAAGATGGCTAGAAATTAGCGTCTCCCGCCAAGTATGAGGGCATGGCGAAATGTTTCGCCTGAAGCTATGCAATCCACATAACGTAACTGACGAGCAGTTCGTTCTACACGACAATTCTCAGCTGCTCTCTGCAGGGGCAATGAAGATTCTCCTACAGCTTTTTCGATGGGAAGTGTTTGATCACCCACAATACAGCCTGTAATTGGCTACCCCTGAGGTTCATTTCTGCTCAAATGAACCGATGGCTATGAAGACAATATTTTGAAACAGACAACGAGCTGCAATCCAGAGTAGAAAATTGTCGAAAAGCACTGGCGGCTGTCTTCTATAAAGGTACGACCGATGTCTAAGTCTGTGTGGCGACTGTGTAGAAGTAGCTGGAAGGTGTAGCAAATAAAAACAGTTTTGATTTTCACTGTGGTTTCCATTTCGCGACCTATCGTTCCTTACTTTCCGAATAGCCTTCACATTTCAAAATTTCTTCTAAGTTTATATGTGCATGTTGTTGTTGTGGTCTTTAGTCCAGAGACTGGTTTGATGCAGCTCTCCATGCTACTCTACCCTGTGCAAGCTTCTTCATTTTCCAGTACCTACCGCAACAGACATCCTTCTGAATCTGTTTAGTGTTTTCACCTCTTGGTCTCCCTCTACGATTTTTACCCTCCACGCTGCCCTCCAATACTAAATTGGTGATCCCGCGATGTCTCAGAACATGTCCTGCCAGCCTATCCCTTCTTCTAGTCAAGTTGTGCCACAAATTTCTCTTCTCTCCAATTCTATTCAATACCTCCTCGTTAGTTATGTGATCTACCCATCTAATCTTCAGCATTCTTCTGTAGCACCACATTTCGAAAGCTTTTATTCTCTTCTTGTCTATACTATTTATCGTCCACGTTTCACTTCCATACATGGCTACACTCCATAAAATACTTTGAGAAACGACTTCCTGACACTTAAATCTATACTCGATGTTAACAAATTTCTCTTCTTCAGAAACGCTTTCCTTGCCATTGCCAGTCTACATTTTATATCCTCTCTACTTCGACCATCATCAGTTATTTTGCTCCCCAAATAGCAAAACTCGTTTACTACTTTAAGCGTCTCATTTCCTAATCTAATTCCCGCAGCATCACCCGATTTAATTCGACTACATTCTATTTTTCTCGTTTTGCTTTTGTTGATGTTCATCTTATATCCCCCTTTCAAGACACTGTCCATCTCGTTCAGCTGCTCCTCCACGTCCTTTGCTGTCTCTGACAGAATTATAATGTCATCGGCGAACCTCAAAGTTTTTATTTCTTCTCCGTGGATTTTAATTCCTACTCCGAATTTTCCTTTTGTTTCCTTTACTGCTTGCTCAATATACAGATTGAATAACATCGAGGATAGGCTACAACCCTGTGTCACCATCTTCCCAATCACTGCTTCCCTTTCATGCCCCTCGACTCTTATAACTGCTATCTGGTTTCTGTACAAATTGCATATCATTGTCTATAATGAAGAGAGCGCTTCCTGTGATCTGTTGTTATTTTCATATCCAGAGCGTCCACTTGATCTTATAAACTGAACGTTTAGCAGCTGCCTTTCAGATATTGCACCTGTATTCATATTAATTGTAGTCCACACGTTTTGGTCAGTTATAGTTGTTTTCAGGTTGCAGTCTAACTGTCAGCAGTCTTTTCCCATCTGAAAATCTACTAACCATTCCGTAAAATGAATGTGCAACTGAGAGGGCAAAATAAACAGATCTTTTCTTAACTTCCGTGGTACTTAGCAGAGCTGTGGAGACCGAAAACTGTTGGGAAAGGCAGGGAGTGGAATACATCTAACAAATAATTGGGGATGTTGGATACGATACTGCAGTGCCTGTGCCGTTAAGGAGGACGACGCAATATTCCTTCAGACATGCATGTGCAAGTTCGTGTCTGGTCGTGAGTCGTGCACAGGTGACCAAAGCGGATGTGGTGACCGCTCGCGTAAAGCAGGAAATGCGGTTTCGAGTCCCGGGCGGGCACAAATTTTCGTTGTCATTTCCTTACACAGCAACTGCGAATATATTTCACGAGGGCGTTAGGTCCAAGTAATACTCTTGAGATCGCCAAAAAAGTGAGATAGCTGTGGGGCTGAAAAAAGAAGAGTCGTAGAACGGAAACGATTTTGGGTGTCTGCTGGAACAGCGGAAGAGGCTTCAGAACCGTGTTTTGGCTCGCTTCCAGAACGCTTCCTTTCACTTGCAGAATGAGCCAGGTGCAGGCAGAGCAGGTTCCCAGGCACCGCGATCCCACTTTGTGAGGTTTGGGAGGGCGGGAGGTGGGGGCGGCTAGTGCTGTGCCCTCAGCCACTGCTGTTCCCAGAGTTTTTTGCCCCCGGCCGCTACGTGGGAGGTGACAGATGTGGCCCAGCGGCGGAGCGTCCGACTGACCTTCGGCCCCGCTACCGCTATTGTTATTACACGTACAGCCACTTGTGTCGCCACGGTCACTGGTATTTGCATCACAGCAACATCGGCACTGTATCTTGCCCGGAAAAATAGAAAAAAAAAATTCTTTTCATTGACCAATGGGAAGTGTTCTGATTATGGCTCTGATTTTTAGGTAAACAAATGCTTTTTACCCAAATACATATTCGAAACGTTTTTCTATAATTTCGTTAATTACTCATTTACTGTTATCACTGCATAGTATTTACCTTTTTTTATCGATATGCTATATCTTTCAGTTAATTTATTTCAGTTTTGTGTTTACGACAATTACCTTTTAGCTACTTAATCTTAGTATAAGTATCCGCTGCCCTAAATGGGAGATATATTTTATTTTGTTTCTGCATATCAGCTGTTTGTTTAGCATCTTATCTGGCGCACTCACCATAGAATGCGGGGATTTCCTTGTCCTTAGCCGTATTGCACCATGTGTCACACCTTCCTGCCGACTCACTCTGGTGTAGACAATTTCTGATGCTGTGATGTGTGAGGCAGTACTATAACAACAAAAGTGAAAGCAACATCGAGATATAGTTTGGATCAGTATATTGCAGAATTTAACAATGATTTTATGCCAACGATGTCGGAAAGCAACAAACGCTGTAAAGCGATCTCAAATTACATCACAGCTGCAGAAGAAATATATTTTTGCAATTTTGGACTTGATGTTTAAAAACAACCCTTAATTACTGATGCAGTTTTAGGTTCATCAGGACCTGTTACAGTTTCAGTTTGTTGTCAACATTTACGTATTGCATTTGTGCCAGCCGACATGTCTCTTTTGAGGTAAGTAATTCAGTGTTAAGGAAGTTTATCTCCAAATATTCAAATCTTCACACTCCTGAAGAGTAAAAATTCAGACAAAAGTACCATTAAAACTGTTACCAACAAATAAACAAATTCGTTTCGTGTCTGAACATGAATAAAAAAAGTAAAGGAAACAGATTATGTGAGGCAAACCTCCAGAGTCTACTGGCAAGGGAGGTTGGGAATGTCATTGCTGGAATATTCAAAAACGATTGAGTGATTCCGAAGAAATGTTTTCTGCTAACAAGCCAAGAAATATCTGCTCTGAACCATGTGACCATTGCAAGATTATTTAATGAAGCAATGCAAATTTTGTGGCAGGTGGAGTGAAGTTTTACAATGTTTTGCTGTTATTGACAGATGCTTCAACATCTACGAAGAAGACAGTCACGGGGTTTGTTATTAGTTATCCTAAAATGATCCATGCTTCGTTGTACTGCGAGTGGTTTACACAGACCGTCTGAAGAAGTTAGGGCAGTATAACGTAATGCGGATAAATTGATTTCTAGTAGGAAAATATGATTAAGCGACCGAGCAGAATTGGCGAATTCAAGGCTTAGAGTCCCAAAGTACCACTGCGATCCATCACGGTGGGGAACTTGTCTCAATGCAGCCCAGTATTATGCAGAAAACTTCGATAATTTCGCCCAGTGTATTAGTAAATAAAGTTTATACAACAGATTATACATTCCACAACATCTCCTTCGTTGAATATACTCTTATTACAGCGGTATAGCGCCACCTAGCAAGTATATTTGATAACCTATTAAGCCAAGCTCCTTGCAAAAATACCTGTCCAATTTCTCTGGAAGAAATGCTTCCTTTGTCTGCCTAAACAGTTTTCACGTATGAAAATATTGTCCCTCTCTCACATGCTGTTATTGGTTACAACTTCAATACCGCAGTATCGCTAGGAGCATAATCCTCCAAATGCTTTACGACTTCAGTGTCCAAGACTTCCTCTGGATTTGCAGTTGACACAGATGTATCGCGATTATGTTTTTTCTTTTTTCCGCCTATCAAGTAAAGTATCAGAAATGCGTCAGTTTAATTTTCATTGACTAATTCTGCTAAACCGACATACAAATGTAGAAAGGGCAGTGCTTATGTCTTGTTAAACATGGTAAGACATGTTATAGCGACGTAGGCGAACGGGGGTAAAGCTGCCCTCAACCTGCAGTGGTTTACTTAGTAGTATTGCAGGTGGTATGTCCTGGCCATCCTAAGTTCAAAAATGGTTCAGTGGCTCTAAGCACGATGGGACTTAGAACATCTGACCATCAGTCCCTTAGACTTAGAACTACTTAAACCTAACTAACCTAAGGATATCACACAAATCCATGTCCAAGGCAGGATTCGAACCTGCGATCTTAGCAGCAGCGCGGTTCTGGACTGAAGCGCCTAGAACCGCTCGGTCACATCGGGCGGCCCATCATAAGTCCTTTGAACTCACCTGATCACCCAGATCGGCTAGTCTCCGGTGGACTCCGAAAAATGACACGTTTTTCACAATAACAAATAATACGAGTGATGAATGGACTAGGAACAACACAGAACTGACTCTCAGAAAACTGTATATGAAGTTTGGAGTTCACTTAATCTACTGTAATACACGATTTAGTTGCTTTAATTTACTGTGGCGTCGGTTGTTGGTAAAACAATTTACACATTATCCGTTAAAACAGTCACGGTACTGATTTACTTAATATTCAACAGTGTATTACATCAGTCACACCAGTTTTTTTTTTTTTTATTTTTGGTACCAAAACCAGCTACGTTATAACTGATGTGTCGACAACGAAATCATCAGTGAAATACTTTATTGATCAAGCAATGGCGTCAGCAATATTGTTGTTTTCAAAAATACCTATCTCCTTGCTTAGCACGTATCCCGCAAATGAAAATCTTTATTAATGATCTGGTCGGTCGAAGACATCACTAGTTGATTGAGTAAATTCTTGGTCATATTTACTTTAGAGTCACCCGTGTCGCAACTTGATGTTATTTGTAACACTGTTTTCCTTTCGTACACTATTCTTTCATATTTTTCCAACCTTCATTGTCTGTTTCTTCAGACCACTTCCATTTTCTTACTATTTCTGCTGTATATAATTTTATGGCTTAGAAGATCTGCAAATGTATTACTTTATGTGTGAGAACACATAAAGTAATACATTTGCAGATCTTCTATGCGTTTGTGCTGTTGTTGTCTTCTTTCCGAAGGCTTGTCTTATGTAGCTCTTGATAATAGTCTATACTGTACAGTACAAGCCTGCATAACTATTGCAATCTGCATACAGAGTGAGCCAGGAAGAGAGGCTTCGCGGGGTAATAGTATTTGTGATTCTGAACAAATTAATACATGTCCTGTTGTTGACAGTGCCCGGGTAAAGTAAGCGAAAGAATAAGGAACAAGGCACATACAGGTTGTAGTAAATTAAACATCGTGATTTAATGTTTTTATTGTGTAAATTTCATCACTCTTGCAGACGGCTGTCGTTTTGTTGATTTTATCGCATTCGTATGGTCCTTTACTTGAGTACACGCACGTAAAATACGATCGAGAAGTTCCATGTAGTGAGCAATGTCTTTGCTGTTGTTTCTGTCGAAATGGAGTAACACAGTTCAACTGGTGATCAGAGACATCTCGGAACCCTACTGCTGGAAGCAGCGGGCCCACTAACTCACGATGTGTGTGACAGAAAAACGTGTGGTTTCAGAAAAATGACGCGTTGTCACTAAGGACGACACTCGTAGTCTAATATAGCTTTGGCTGTATTCCAAGTGAGGGATGGTGAAGAAGGACATGCAATTGCCACCCATGATTTTCCAACATCTGTATATCGGACACCGTTAAGAAAAGGGCATGGATTCATTTCAAGTTTTTTTTTTTCTTTTTTCGGAATCACCTGTACTACAACCAGTCAAAGCATGTGCCTTTTTTCACGACCCACTCTGTATTCAAACCTCGGTCTCCTTCTACGGCTTTTACCTACCTCCCCCCTCCCCCAACCTCCCTCCACCCTCCACACAGTTCCCACCGGTACAGGACTGACGATTCCCTGATGCTTCTGTACGTGTTTTATCAACCAGCCTCTCTTTTAGTCTATTCAAGTTGTGCCATGAATTATATTTTTCTCCAGTTCGATTGAGAACTTCCTCATTAATTACTCGCTTTACCCATCTTCAGTATTCTTCTGTGGCTCCCCCATTCAGACGCTTCTATTCTCTTCATGTGTGAATTGTTTATCGTCCACGGTTAACTTCCGCACAACGCTCCAGTTTCCTCCAGAAGAGGTTTCCGAATATTAAAATTTACATTAGATGATGATTAAAAATGGTTCAAACGGCTCTAAGCACTATGGGAGTTAACATCTGAGGTCATCAGTCCCCTAGACTTCTTTTCTTTTAGTGTTCAACCCTGTGGTTGGTTTGCAGCAGAGCGCCATTCCTCTCTTCTGTCTGTCTTCCCCTTCATTTCCACGTATATGTTACATCCAACGTCATTCATGATCTGTTGCATGTATGATATCCTTGGTCGCCCCCGCGGATTCCTTCCCTCAATAGCTCCTTCTGCTATTGTTCCAATGATGTTGTTATGTCGTAGGATGTGCCCTACAAGTTTGTCTCTTCTTGTTGGATGTGCCTCCACAGAGATCTGGTTTCCTGTACTCTTCTAAGCACTTCTTCATTTGTTACTTTGTCTCTCCAGCTGATCTTCATTATCCTCATATAGTATTACATCTCCAGGGCCTCTAGCCGTCTTCTCTCTTCTCTTCCAATTGTCCAAGTTTCACATCCATATAGGACCTCAGTCCAAACGAAACCTTTCATGATACGTTTCCTTATTTGCAGACTGATGTTGTTGCTGGTGAGTAAGTTTCTTCTCCGATTAAATGCAATTTTGGCCTTTTGTATTCAGGTTGCAATTTCTTTCCGACTTTTACCATCTCTTGTGATTTTGCTTCCCAGGTAAGTAAATTCATCTATCACTTCCAGCTCCTCTCTTCCAATTGTCATTCTCAGAGGGTTATATTCTGCCTCTGTACTGCATACCATCACTTTAGTCTTTTTCTTGTTCATTCTCATTCCATACTGATTGCATATAATTTTTTCCATTGTTCTGAGGACTTCCTCTAGATCTTCTTTTGTCTCCGTGACTATAGCAATATCATCTGCATAACGTAGCATGTCTATCTTCTGCCAATTTTGATCCCCACCTCAGTAGTTTCTCGAACTTGGTCTATAGCTTCCTGGATGTAAGGATTGAATATAAGAGGAGAGAGAGCACATCCTTGCCTTACCTCTATTCTAATATTTGCTTCTTGTTCCTGGTGACAGTTCCTAATCACTGCCACGTCATTCTTATAGAAACTGAGTACTACACGGATGTCTTTGTACTTTATTCCACTTTTCCTCAGCACTCTGAACATCTCTCACCAGATAACGTTATCAAATGCCTTTTCCATATCTACAAATTGCTTTTCGATAAGGAGTCCCAATGCCAGAATCGCCTCTCTTGTTGTCAATCCCCTTCTGAAACCAAACTGATCTTCACTCAGCATATCCTCCACCCCTAGACTTAGAACTACTTAAACCTAGCTAACCTAAGGACAGCACACACATCCATGCCCGAGGCAAGATTCGAACCTAACACTGTAGCAGCACCGCGGTTCCGGGCTGAAGGGTCTAGAACCGCTCGTCCACACCTCCGGGCAAGAAATGCATTTCTTGTTATTGCCAGTCTGTATTTTATGTTCTGTCTACTTCTGCCATCATCAGTTATTTTACTGCCCAATTAGCAAAAGTCATCTATCACTTTTAGTGTCTCATTCCCTAATTCAATTCCCTCACTGTCACCTGATTTGATTCGACTACATTGCATTAGCCTTGTTACACTTCTGCGAGTGTTTACCTTGTATCCGCCGCGGGGGGTAGCCGTGCGGTCTCGGGCGTCTTGTCACGGTTCGCACGGCTCCCCCTGTCGGAGGTTCGAGTCCTCCCTCGGGCATAGGTGTGTGTGTTTGTCCTTAGGATAATTTAGGTCCTTACCGCAAGTTAGTTTCAGTTATATTAAGTAGCACGTAAGCCTCGAGACCGATGACCTCGGCAGTTTGGTCCCATAGTCCTTACCACAAACTTACAATTTGCCTTATTTCGCCCTTCTAAGACACTATTATGTCGTTTAACTGCTTTTCAAGTCTTATTCCGTCCTCGACAAAATAACAAGGTTGTCGGAAAAGTTTAAATTCCTTTGATATTCCTTCTACTTGAATTTTAATTCCCTTACAAGTTTGTCCTTGGTTTAATTTACTGCTTGGCCAGTGTAACACCAGGGACAGACTACAACTCTAACTTGTGACGTGGTTTGTGTATTGTAATACAGGGGGACTAAACATCACAGAGTCACTTATTGTAGAGTCGATGATAGACCCGCTGTTCTCCGATTCGATGAGTGCAGCGCTTTATTGTTGTGGTAACAGATGTATGGGTTGGGTAAAAATATGGAAACACAAAAAACGCAACCCACTCCCACGCCTAATACGGCGTTGGAAAACCGTTGGCATTTAACTCAGCTTTGTGTCGTGTCCGCTCGGATAAATACAGGCCCTGCTTGATTTTTAAGGGAATTTTATACCATTTTTCCCTCCAAGACAGTGGCAAGTTCAGGCAACGTAATGGAGGTGGACAGCGATCACACACCCTTCTCTCCGAAGTAGACCACAAATGCTCAAAAGTATTGAGATCTGATGACTGTGGTGATCAGGGGAGATGCAATAATTCATCGACGTGCTCACAAAACCAGTCCTGGACGGTTGAAATATGTGAACAGGAGTTCTGTCTTCTTGGAACACAATGTCATCATTGGGGAACAAGCATTGTACTGTGTGATGCGTTCTTGTAGTGTAACAATGGGGCCCATTGAATACCGCGATATGACCCAAAGCGTCAGCGGACCCTCGCCAATTTTCACTCTTGGGACATAATGCGGCCAGAAATTGGAACCACTAATGAAAGAAGCCTCGTCCGAGCAAATGACTTTCTTCCATAGCTCTGTACTTCAGTTTTATGGCTTTGGCACCACGTTTTCCTGCTAAGAGCAATTGCATAACTGACAGTTACTTCAGAATTCCAGCTGGCCCTGCAGTTCCCTGGTTATGGAGCTCCCGTCGTGTTGTTTTGGCATAGTGGCCAGTGTGGCATTCACTTATCTACTTCTACATCTATACTCCGCGAGCCACCTTACGGTGTGTGGCGGAGGGTACTTATTGTACCACTATCTGATCCCCCCTTCCCTGTTCCATTCACGAATTGTGCGTGGGAAGAACGACTGCTTGTAAGTCTCCGTATTTGCTCTAATTTCTCGGATCTTTTCGTTGTGATCATTACGCGAGATATATGTGGGCGGTAGTAATATGTTGCCCATCTCTTCCCGGAATGTGCTCTCTCGTAATTTCGATAATAAACCTCTCCGTATTGCGTAACGCCTTTCTTGAAGTGTCCGCCACTGGAGCTTGTTCAGCATCTCCGTAACGCTCTCGCGCTGACTAAATGTCCCCATGACGAATCGCGCTGCTTTTCGCTGGAGTTTTGCAGATGTAGCCATCTTCTTTTCCGTCACAATCTTCTTAAGTAACCTTACGTGACGATCACTCAACACGCATCTCGTCCGTGCGAGCGAATGCTGTTTTTTCACTTCTCCTGTATGCGGTACAAATTCAATATGGTGAATCTTGATACATCAAACACTTCAGCTACCTTGGTTACGGAAGCACGCATCATATGACCACCAACTATTTGCCCACGTTCGAATTCACTTAGCCCCGGCATCATGCACTCATGTTGTTGTTGTGGTCTTCAGTCCAGAAACTGGTTTGATGCAGCTCTCCATGCTACTCTGTCCTGTGCAAGCTTCATCTCCCAGTACTACTGCAGCCTACATCCTTCTGAATCTGCTTAGTGTATTCATCTATTGGTCTCCCTCTACGATTTTTACCCTCCACGTTGCCCTCCAATTCTAATTTGGTGATCCCTTGATGTCTCAGAATATTCCCTACCAACCGATCCCTTCTTCTAGTCAAGTTGTGCCACAAATTTCTCTTCTCTCCAATTCAATACTTCCTAGCTAGCTAATTAATTAATTTTTTATGACTAGCAGTCTCATTTTACTATGATTTAACTTTTGTAGTGCGAAACATTTAAGCAAAAATATGTTGCTAATAGGGGGTATCGAACTAGAAACGTTATGATCCATGTACTCAGCTACCGGGGAGCCCTTTAAAATAATCAATAGGTTTTGTGCTTAACAACTTTCGGAAATTTTCTAATCTTAAAAGCCGATTTTTTTCGAGTTGTTTTGAGAAGTGCATCGTACTGCTTTCTGAAATTTATGTTCGGGTGTTGACTTTCAACTACGGTAAGTGTGACGATTCTAGAGGAGAGCCTGCAAGAGCAGCTCAAGAAGCAGTCGATGACTCCGAGGCAAATCACACTACCGGCGTAGCTGTACGGTATCTTATCTTGACTGGTTTGATGATCTCAGGACGGAACGGGACCCACCGCGTATTCCGGGAGCAACAGCCGAAGGCCATAGTGCCAATGGTTCCGACACCATCCGAGGGTGCCAAGGGCGAATCTGCGTGACTAACACCGCGTGGACAGGCGCAGAGCCAGTAAATCAAGCGAGTTTTATTGGGAGCCATTAAAATCGCATTACGGAAAGCGCCGCGCCGCTGTCGACGTCTTATTCGGCGGGCCGTAATTTATCTAGTCACGGGCAGGTGGAGCACGAGTCTGTCACATGCAGCGGGGCGCAGGTATCGGATTCTGCGAGCAGCAGGCTGGAAGGAAACACGTGGGTGGCCCACTGACCCCCGGTGCATTTCGTTTCTCGCTTTTCGCTCCCTTACTGCGCTCTCCCCCGTTATGAACTAGCGAGCGCGCAAGCGATTTACGCCTTTCGTGATTTACGCGACAACGCCGCGCGAATGGTCTGTAAAAGTGCGCCGGCAGTGCCTCTGGCCTTTCTCTGCTGCGATGTTACAGCTTGGCTGACGCCGCTGCAGGCGCGGTTGTTTATCACCCGCCATTTGTTCACTTGTTCATCTGTTGCAGCGTGTAAGCAAAACCGGCATGAGAAGCCGCTACCTGCGTCCTGCTACCGTCACGCGTATCGGGTTGAAAAGAATTCTCACGCTAATATATCAGCGAAATACAGACAGAGCATGAAAGCGTTGGACAGAAATGTGCAAACCGCGAGAAATGCGTGCATGAACGTAGATGCAGACGCTAGAAAATGCTGTAGGTTGTACTGCTGCTTTCGACCACGAACGGCAGCTGTTTAATGCTCTCAACACTTTGCAAGTGACTAATGTGATCAGAGCAGCGTTTCGTGTAGTTATGAGTGCGTTTCGTGTAGTTTGCACGGGATATAAAACGTAGACTGGCAATGGCAAGGAAAGCGTTTCTGACGAAGAGAAATTTATTAACATCGAGTATAGGTATAAATGTCAGGAAGTCGTTTCTGAAAGTATTTGTATGGAGTGTAGCCATGTATGGAAGTGAAACGTGGACGACAAATAGTTTAGACAAGAAGAGAATATAAACTTTCGAAATGTGATGCTACAGAAGAATGCAGAGGATTAGATGGGTAGATCACGTAACTAATGAGGAGGTATTGAATAGAATTGGGGAGAAGAGGAGTTTGTGGCACAACTTGACTAGAAGAAGGGATCGGTTGGTAGGACCTGTTCTGAGACATCAAGGGATCACCAATTTAGTACTGGAGGGCAGTGTGGAGGGTAAAAATCGTAGAGGGAGACCAAGAGATGAATACACTAAGCAGATTCAGAAGGATGTAAGCTGCAGTAGGTACTGGGAGATGAAGAAGCTTGCACAGGATAGAGTAGCATGGAGAGCTGCATCAAACCAGTCTCAGGACTGAAGACCACAACAACAACCTGATTACATTATGTTGTGACATTACAATACTCTCAGTACCGAAGCATATTTCTTTGAAACAGGGAATTACAATAGTGGTTTCAACGAACTACCTTGTTATTTCTGATTATACAATAGTGGTTTCAACGAACTACCTTGTTATTTCTGATTGTAAAATATCAAATGGAGAGTGTACAAGCGGAATTATGATGTAACATGTTTACATTTGAAAATTACGACGTAGTTCGTTGATACCGGTAATGTAACACCCTTTATTAAAGAAAATATATTATCTTTTGTGACTATGGCTTCACTGTCGTAGTGTCAAATAAACATTTAAGTTATGTTTTGGTGACTCTCCTTACGAAAATTATGTCGGAATAAAGAAACAATTTTTCATTTATGATCAAATGGAAATGGAAATTTACAGATATTTAAATTATTTATTATCAAATGTAAATGATTTCAACTAAACTTGACACATATTTTCTGTCAGGAACATTCGCTGTCAAGGCAAGAACCACCTACTAATCACAGTTTCATATATGCAAGTATAACCTCATAAACAATGAGATGCTTGAAAAACTGTCGCATCATGCAAGACATATAAATATATTACTTCATTGCTACTAACTACATTTACATTAAATTTCGCGGACGGTATCCACATACGCCGCTCAACGCATCGACAAAATTATGTCACGCTACGACACAAAGCTCATGAGCTATGAAATCACAGAAAATGAGATGCGTGAAAAACTGCTGCATCGCTGCACGACGTTTAAATTTGTTACTTCTTTGCTAGCAGCTCTGTTCACAACAAATTTGGCAGACAGTATCCACATAAATCGCTGAATGTGCCTACACAAATACATCATTGTACGACATATAGTTCATGAGAGATGACGACATAAACACCGAGATGTGTGAAAAAATGCCGCATCGTGCATGAAGTTTTAATACCTACACTACTGGACGTTAAAATTGCTACACCACGAACATGACGTGCTACAGACGCGAAATTTAACCGACAAGAAGAACTGCTGTGATATGCAAACGAAAGGCTTTTCAGAGCATTCATACAAGGTTGACGCCGGTGGCGACATCTACAACGTGCTGACATGAGGAAAGTCCTACCGATTTCTCATACACAAACAGCAGTTGACCAGCTTTGCCTGGTGAAACGTTGTTGTGATGCCTCGTGTAAGGAGGAGAAATGCGTACCATCACGTTTCCGAAGTTAATAAAGGTCGGATAGTAGCCTATCGCGATTGCGGTTTATCGTATCGCGACATTGCTGCTCGCGTTGGTCGAGATCCAATGACTGTTAGCAGAATATGGAATCGGTGGGTTCAGGAGGGTAATACGGAACGCCGTGCTGGATCCCAATGGCCTCGTATCACTAGCAGTCGAGATGAAAGGCATCTTATCCGCATGGCTGTAACGGATCGTGCAGCCACATCTCGATCCCTGACTCAACAGATGGGGACGTTTGCAAGACAACAACCATCTGCACGGACAGTATGACGGCGTTTGCAGCAGGATGGACTATCAGCTCGGAGACCATGGCTGTGGTTACCCTTGACGCTGCATCACAGACAGGAGCGCCAGCGATGGTGTACTCAACGACGAACCTGGGTGCACGAATGGCAAAACGTCATTTTTTCGGATGAATCCAGGTTCTGCTTACAGCGTCGTGATGGTCGCATCCGTGTTTGGCGACATTGCGGTGAACACACACTGGAAGCGTGTATTCGTCATCCGCATACTGGCGTATCACCCGGCATGATGGTATGGGGTGCCATTGGTTACACGCCTCGGTGACCTCTTGTTCGCATTGACGGCACTTAGAACAGTGAACATTACATTTCAGATGTGTTACGACTCGTGACTCTGCCCTTCATTCGATCCCTGCGGAACCGTACATTTTAGCAGTATAATGCACGACCGCATGTTGCAGGTCCTGTACGGGCCTTTCTGGATACAGAAAATGTTCGACTGCTGCCCTGTCCAGCACATTCTCCAGATCTCTCACCAATTGAAAGCGTCTGGTCAATGGTGGCCCAGCAACTGGCTCGTCACAATCCGCCAGTCACTACTCCTGATGAACTGTGATATCATGTTGAAGCTGCATGGGCAGCTGTACCTGTAAAGACCATCCAAGCTCTGTTTGACTCAATGCCCAGGCGTATCAAGGCTGTTATTACGGCCAGAGGTAGTTGTTCTGGATACGGATTTCTTAGGATCTATGCACCCAAATTGCGTGAAAATGTAATCACATGTCAGTTCTAGTATAATATATTTGTCCAATGAATATCCGTTTACCACATACATTTCTTCTTAGTGTAGGAGTTTTAATGCCCAGTAGTGTACTTGGGCATCTACATGATTATTCTGCAATTCACAGTTAAATGCCCGGCAGAGGATTTATCGAAGCACCTCTAAGCTGCTTCTCTACCGTTCCACTCTTGAACATCGCGCGGGAAAACAAATGCTTAAATCTTTCCGTGCGAGCTCTAGTTTCTCTTCTTTTATTAGAATGATCACTTTTACCTCTATAGGTGGGCGCCAACAAAATATCAGGACACTTTGAGTAGAAAGTTGGTGATAGAAATTTCATGAGAAAATCCTGCCGCAGCCGAAAACGTCTTTGTTTTCCCACCCCAATTGGTGTATCATGTCTATGGCACTATCTCGCTTATATCGCAATAGTGGAAAACGAGCTACCAATCTTTGAACTTTTTCGATGTCCTCCATCAGTCGTATCTGAACCGAATCCCACACCTCACAGCAATACTCCAGTACTGCAGAAGAGGGAAGACAAGCGTAGTATAAGCTTTCTTTAGTACACGTGTTGCTTCTTCTAAGTGTTATGAAAAAAAGTCTTTGGTTTGTTTTTCCCATAACGTTATCCATGTAATCATTTCAGTTTAAGTTACTCGTAATTATAATCCCTAAATATTTAGTTGCATTTGGACCCATTTTATTTGTGTGATTTATCGTGTAACTGAATATTCTTTACTACTAAAACATTCCTTCAGTCGATTAAGCTTACGGAAACATCTGACACCAGGCAGTGTTTTTGACAGCTTTCAACTGCGAAACTCAATAGGCTGTAGTCGAAAATATTCGTCTATAGAGCTATGATGAAGCGTTGCCATTGAGACATTTATCAAAGCACGTTCTAGACACACGAAGCAGGTGTACTTATACATTTGTACGTTAAGTGTATTTCTTTGTACGACCGTTTTATAATTTCAAAGATATTTCAGGAAGACATGGAAATGAAATGTTATTAATATTATACAAACAAGTTCATTTTTGTTTCCATTTCTACTACAAAATTTGCAGAATGAACAGCCGGGCAATGCTCAGTACGTCAGCTAGTTTGGAAATAAAAAATAACATATTTTAACTGCACAGAATGTGTATATTGATAATTATTTAAAAGTTGGTACAAAAATGCGAAACGTAAAATAGAAAGTAACATTCACTTTTATTTCTCGAGATTGAACAATATTATTGACGTACAGTGTTTGAACAAACATTTGGAAAACCGTTAGAAACACATGCTTGAACATGAGTGTAGGAGCCAACGACACATGTGCAGTGTCCTCAAGACGTTACAAGTGGCAGTCGTAGGCAGAACAATGATCTGTATAATTGTGAATGCATTATGTCGGAGGGGCAAATTATAACGTAGCAAATTCTTGTTGTTCGTATGGTGGGTGCTGCAATAATCAACATAGCAGACGTGTTTGGTGTTTTAAGAAGCACCTTATCGAAGATTTACACCGCCTACAGTGAGAACAGAACACGTCATTCACTAAGTCACAACGCAGATGAAAATGTGTGTTAAATGATTGTGCCAGACGTTCATTGAAGAGGATTGTTATAAAAAATGAGAAGATTACAATTGCAGAATTCAGTGCATAATTGAATGTCGTTTCCGCGACACCTCCAGCACCATAACACACGAAGGGAGATACATAAGCTGGTAATTGCAGGGAGAACTGAATTCCGTAACCATACATCAATGACGCAAATGCCCATAACAGGGCCGGCCGAAGTGGCCGTGCGGTTAAAGGCGCTTCAGTCTGGAACCGCGTGACTGCTACGGTCGCAGGTTCGAATCCTGCCTCGGGCATGGCTGTGTGTGATGTCCTTAGGTTAGTTAGGTTTAATTAGTTCTAAGTTCTAGGCGACTGATGACCTCAGAAGTTAAGTCGCATAGTGCTCAGAGCCATTTGAACCAACCCATAACAGGAAGTCGTGGTGCTGAAGCCAAAAAACCTGGATTATGGACAAACGGAAGCAAGTCATTTAGCTGGATGAGACTTGTATCACATTGTTTTGCGATGTCCGAGGAATGAAATATGGGGGAGGTTCACTGACGATTCGGGCAGCCATCTCGTGGTTTGGCAAGGCCCCTTTTTCTTATTCTGAAAGCTCACATTACTGCCAAGGATTCTGTGATGATTTCAGCTGATCAGATTCCTCCCATGACAGAAAACCAAAACATATTCTGGTCGTACGTAAAATATGCTAGCAGCAAGACATAATCAATACCTTCTCTGCGAGATGGCAACGGAAATACTATCGATGACAGTGCTTCTAAGGCAGAGTTACTAAAAACTAACTACCGAGGCCGGCCGGTGTGGCCAAGCGGTTCTAGGCGCTTTAGTCTGGAACCGCGCGACCGCTACGGTCGCAGGTTCGAGTCCTTCCGGGGGCATGGATGTGTGTGATGTCCTTCGGTTAGTTAGGTTTAAGTAGTTCTAAGTTCTAGGGGACTGATGAGCTCAGATGTTAAGTCCCATAGTGCTCAGAGCCATTTTTGAACTAACTACCGAAATTCCTTCACCAAAACAGACGAAGTAAATATTCCTGAACTGGAATCAAGAAAAACTGCCAGCATGAGTAACTTAGATCCAGATATCCTCGCATTAGTGAACCAACGTAGATCACTTAATAAAATTAAGTCTTCCACTCCAGATTGTTTACCAGTTAGGTTTCTTTCAGAATATGACGGTGGCTAGCTCCATACTTAACAATCATACACAACCGCCCGCTCGACAAAAGATCCGTACCCAAAGATTGGAAAGTTGCACAGGCTACACCTACTATTTTTAGCACGGCAATAGGAGTAATCCACTAAATCACAGGCTCATATCGTTAAAGTTGATATTCAACAGGATTTTGGAACATGTGATGTGTTCTAACATTATGAATTACTTCGAACAAAACGCTCTATTGACACAGAGGCAACACAAATTTTGAAAACAACATTCTTGTAAACACAACTAGCTCTTTAGTCACACGAAGTGTTGAGTGCTGTCGACAAGAGAATTCAAATTGATTCCATAAAGCTTTTGACACCGTATTTCATAAGCAAATTGTAATCAAATTACGTGCTTACGGAATATCGTGTCAGTTATGCGACTGCATTCGTTATTTTCTGTCAGAGAGGTCCAAGTTCGTAGTAACTGATGGAAAGTCGTCGAGTAAAACAGAAGTGATTTCTGGCGTTCCCCAAGATAGTGTTATAGACCCTCTGCTATTCCTCATCGTTATACGCGATTTAGCAGACAATCTGAGGAGTCGTTTGCAGATGATGCTGTCGTTTATCGTCTAGTGAAGTCATCAGACGATCAAACCAATTGCTAAACGATTTAGATATTTGTATGGCGCGAAATTTGCAACCGATCTTAAATAATAAAAAGTGTGAATCATCTACATGAGTGCTAAAAGGAATCCGTTAAAATTACACGGAAAATCAATAATATCTAAAGGCCCTAAAGTCAGCGAAATACCTAGACATTACAGTTACAACTGGAATTGGAAAGAACACATAGATTTTCTCGACAACGGCTGAGAAGTGCATCTTGGTGTTTTGCCACATTACACCTCTGGCCATGAGCTTTTATTATGAGCAGTATGAATTGAATCTGAATTTCACAATTGGCGGCCTCCCCTTGTAAGCTAGTTTTGTAGATTATGTTATTTTCCGAACTTCAAATTCCTTTTGATATTCCGTTTCTCTTCTTCAATTTTCAGTTTTTTAGTTCAAGAAGCTCGTTAATTGGGCTAGATCTCCGTAGAAGAGACGGGAGGGTGAATCAAGGGCACAGTAAGTGAACGATGAAGAAGAATGACCAAAAAATATCGAGTATAACAATGTAAGAGAGTAAAATAAGCTTTTAATTAATACAGATGTTTACTTTGAGAAATTTACATTCAATTGAAACAGTCAATGACACACATCATATTATAATTCCACTTTCAGTCGTAGGGACCCTTTCGTGCTTTGCGATTTTACTGAACTGAAGTAGATTTACTAGTTTTTGCTGGTGGAAAGCGCAGTGAAAGATAACGGAGACTCTGGTACATCTCCCGTGGGATAGCAGGCGTTTATAACGCTTCGAGAGGACACGCAAGCACTCGTTAGTGGACATTTGTCGGCAGGGACAGTTTGATGAACTTTTCTCTTACTCTCACGAGATACCGCAGAATAGTCGCTGCGAGTCTGGAAGTTTGAAGAGCAGGCAGGCTCTACTTGGTTCCCACAGCAGTATTCGATTTGGAAAGTTTGAATATTAAATTCCTTTCTACAGCAACGGACCACAGAAAGTCGTCAACATTCATAAAGAAACTTTTTCACAGCGCTACACGACCACATTTCCCACACTTCAAAGCCCTCACAGGGTTCTGCTAAAAATAATACGTATTGTATTCACTGGTACGTCTGCAGTGATAAGTAAACTGTTCATACAATGACGTATAATGACTTTACCGTGTCCCATGGAAAATGTTTTTTGAATGTTACCATACCATTTTGACCTACCAGAGGACTTTGTTCACATTAAAAGTAGTACCTATGAATAAAGAGATACCCAAAACTGAAGGAGAAAAGTAACAGCCAAGCAAAGCTCAATGATGCTTAGACCACAAGAACGGCTACAGTATAGTGCAGAAGGTAATTGAAATAAAAACACAATTAGACGAATAGAAATGATCCTTTTATTCAAAGACAGTAAGTCACTGCGACCATATAATGATCCCCTGAATATTACAAAAGGCAGAAGATGGTTTTCAATAGCGTGTGTGACCACCAAACTGGGCAATCCTTTCTCATGGTGGCTGCAAGGTTGGTACCGAGTTGTTTGGTACGGTGTTCCATTCCTCCACAAGCGCGATTGACAAGTGATGGCTTTTCATTGGTGCATGTGGGCTAGCTTCTGTACGTCTTCCCACCACGTCGCACACATATTCGATAATTCGAGAGAGTGGACAGGCCACTCCATTTGCCGAACATCCTCTCGTTCCTTAAGCCCTCCAATTGCGGTGTTCGAAGCGGTCGCTCATTGTGATCGATAAAAATAAATGCGAGTAGGACTCGAGCACCAAGCGTTCCGTACAAACTTATTGTTCCATACAGATAGTTCATCCAAGTTGGGAACCCAGAATCTCGACTTCAAGTTTTCCCCCCTTACTGACAAAAACGGGTCTTAATAGACGGACAGGCAGACACTTGGAAAACAATCAGATTTTCCCCCCTTACTGATAAAAACGGGTCTTAATAGACGCACAGGCAGACACTTGGAAAACAAATGACAAAAAATATTTCTTTCGTGTGATATAGCTACAAATTAACAATTTTCAGATTTCTTTCTATTACTTGTACTGAGAAACCTCGCTTCTTGCCAGATTCACGAATGTATGTCAACGGGAAGAACCGCATATGTTTTGATGAGTTTTTTAAAATATGTATAATTTGACTGCATTAACTTACAAGTTTAAATTATTTACAGCACCAAGGGGCTGTAGATCTTTGTATGTGACATAAATTTCTACTTGATACGTCTACAGTTTTCTGAGAAAAGGGGTTCTTAGCAGTCGAACAGAAGGCTTCCGTTTTTAGCATTTGAGACCGGAAACTTGAAAATGAAGTCACGTACAAATGCAACCCTGAAAAAAAAGCAAGAAAAAAAACGGCATGGAGAAGGAGTACAGCGTATTGATAATGTTGACGGGTGAGTGTACCCTGTTCGAAGATTTAGAACTCAGCACGTCCATGCAGCGTTATGCCTTCCCGCACCATAACACATGTACCACCAAAACTATCATGTTCGACAGTGTTTCTGGAACGATTACGTACGAGAGTATGTCCAGAATCGCTATTCAGACTGCATCTGCTCTCATCCGAAGAGCCGTCGACATCGAGGTCATTAGAGACGGGACACAAGCTCGGATTGTGTCATGGATGGGGAAGGAACCATCCCGGCATTTGCCTGGAGCGATTTAGGGATATCACGAAAAACCCAAATCTGGATGGCCGGACGTGGGTTTGAAGCGTCACCCTCCCGAATGCGAGCACAGTTTACTAACCAGCTCTCATCCAAGAAGAGCTCGCGAACCCACTCCTCTTGGTCCAGTCCCTATGCTCTTGGCATCATAGCAGTTGGTGTCGTCGATGTGCGGGTATCAGCAGAGCACAACGAACTGGTCGGCGGGCAAAGAGACCACCCGCACGCAGTCGCTGAGTCACTGTTTATTTGTTATTCTGTTGACATTCAACGACTATTCGATTTTCGAAGTGCGCAAGCTATCCTTACCGACCATTCTACTCGCCGCTTCCTTTCATACTAGCGTCTGCCTGTCGTGACGTGTAGTCTTTCCTCATTGCACAGAGGTGTCCAGATACTTTTCATCGGATAGTGCCCCGATTGTCCCAATGTTCACTTTTTTACGATGTGCGGATCACAAATGAGATACCTCGTAACAGAGAGGAGATCACACCTTAAAATCCCATCGACAATATCATTGTAATCAGATGTAGCGTAACACATCATTTCCGTAATAGGCCATTTGGTTAGGTGGGGAGGGTAAGGCTGGTTTCGGTTGCGATAGAGCGCAATTCGTGAAGGACATCATCAATGAATGCACTATATCATGAGGAAGTCGGTAGCAAGAAATCTAAAAATCCACGATAAAGGTGGCGTGAAATTTAAAACGACAAGATGGCGATTTAAAAAAGCGCAAGATGGCGGGTGGCTGGATGTTTTAAAACAGCGCAAGATGCCGCTGGTATAAGATTTAAGTTAATGAAAGAAGTCGATGGTAGGTAAACTTAAAAATGTATTATAAGGTTCTTTGGAAATTTCAAAAACATTTTGTAACATTCGTCAAAATGACAGTGCAGTAATTTTTATCTAAAGTGAAACAGGTAATTCATTATGTATATATGTCGTTATGTTCAAAAGTGTCTGAATATACTGCGGTATTTCGAAAAAAAAATATATAACTTCAGATGAATTGATACAATGTTCAAGAGAATTCAATTTCCACATTAGTATCATCATCATCATCTCTCTGAATTATACCTCTCTATAAATACTGTACTGCCCTATTCATGTCAAAGAAGTGGACACAGCATAAAAAATTATATACAGTATTTTCACATCTGCCTCATCAATACTTCTGATTTATACATCACAGTAAGTTTCCTATCCCTCTATCTCTCTCTCTCTCTCTCTCTCTCTCTCACACACACACACACACACTTTCCGCCTCTGTCTAGTCACTGAATTTTATCTTAGTATTAAGAAAACAGTCTTAATCGCGTTAAGACTGTTTTCTTGATACTAAGTTAATTTTATATCAATCGCTGTTATTCTACAACCATGTTGTCCAAACTTCTATTAAATTTCATCTTACAGCAATAATATTACGTACAGTATTTCCACATCTACTTCATCATCTACATAATCCCTCTGATTCATAAATCACAGTAAATTTCTTATCTCTCTTTCTACTTCTGTTTAGTAACTGAATTCCATGTCAGATGGTTGCAAACAAAATCAAAAAATATAAATAATATTTCTTCATATATCTCATAATCATAATATATTTGTAATGCGGCAATAATACTATAATATATTATAGAGGGTATGAAAGAGGAGACACCATAACATATTATAGATATAAATTTATGTATAAAATTTCTTCTTACATTTTCTTACCATAATTCGCAGTGAACTTCGACATTTTGTACTATTACACACAGTGGAAATATAAATATTCAGTGTTTCATGTCAAAATATTCCCTTCATCATCCTCATAATCATGAGCACAGTCCTCCATCGTGACGTCTTTTAACTGTTGAAGCAGGGAACAGGAGCTTGAGATAATATATTTACAGCTGTGGTCTTAATTCTAATCTAGTTATAACAAACAACAAAACCTGAAATTTTAATAAAGATGCACCTACTCTCAGTGTTTCTTTTCTCATTCACATGTGAAGCCTCGATCATTGCTTCTCCAGTCCTTCTTGCGCAGAACACAGCAACATATGAGACTAATGTTAACGGACTGACAGAAGGAAGTATAGTAGATTGCACTTATACGTCGCTATTTTATTCGTCAGCATTCCCTCCGCCTGTCCACATCAGCGAATCCATCTTGCAGACACTGAAGTGCAGATGCGTGCTGTCAAACGAATAAGGATTGACGATAATATCTTTTAAAAAGCTATCTTGTGTAGATGTGATCATATTCTGAACTGGTTTTTGTTCGAAAAATTTTATTATAAATATCCTCGAGTACACCGAGTGCAGAATGGGTATCATTGGCAGTATGTCTTTTGATATCATGGCGATTCACACGCTACACGGTAGAGAAATACTGGTATCATATGTGAGTTGCACCATGTATGCTTTACATAAACACACACGTTGTCTATGGTGGAGTCTGCTGCACGTCTATTTCGTCTTGTGTAGTGCCGCTTGTTACTTGAGCTACTGTTTGAAGCGTCGGCTCATGGTTGCTGCCTCCAGATGCAATCCATGAGAGAAAACTAGTGTAGAGGCTTCTGTTGTCAAAGGAACGCCTTCGTCACATGGAGATCGAACAGAGCTTCCTGCAGAGCACTAACTCACTATAAATAAATAACAAACGTCCTGAACCAGACTACTAACGTTATGCAAATGACTAATGTTTGACGAAATGAGACAGCATTGACACAAGTCTTTCAAATAATTATTCTTTCTTCTTTTTTTTAGGATGGAACATTTTTTTAGTGATATTACACACATTATGGTTTTCTTTATTATTTTCGCTCTGTGGTACAGTTTACAGGATGGGGTAATATGGTCAATTTACAGGGTGTTGTCGTCATGTGGTGTGGCTTCGTGTGGCAATGACGGTCGATTGACATGGTGACTGCCATTACTCTCCTAGGCACTATTATATGGAGCAGTTTACAAGGTGGGCCATTGACGGTCAATAGGCGAGGTGATTGCCAATAACTGCCTGCATACTCTTGGACAGAGCAATTATGGCCACTTTACATGGTACTACTGGCCATTAAAATTGCTACACCAAGAAGAAATGCAGATGATAAACGGGTATTCATAGGACAAATATACTTGAAGTGACATATGATTACATTTTCACGCAATTTCGTTGCATAGATCCTGAGAAGTCAGTACCCAGAACAACCACCTCTGGCCGTAATAACGGCCTTGATACGCCGGGGCATTGAGTCATACAGAGGCTGGATGGCGTGTACACGTACAGCTGCCCATGCAGCTTCAACAAGATACCACAGTTAATCAAGAGTATTGACTGGCGTATTGTGACGAGCCAGTTGCTGGGCCGCCATTGACCAGACGTTTTCAATTGGTGAGAGGTCTGGAGAATGTGCTGGCCAGGGCAACAGTCGAACATTTTCTGTATCCAGAAAAGCCCGTACAGGACCTGCAACATGCAGTCGTGCATTATCCTGCTGAAATGTAGGGTTTCGCAGGGATCGAATGAAGGGTAGAGCCATCGGTCGTAACACATTTGAAATGTAACGTCCACTGTTCAAAATTCCGTCAATGCGAACAAGAAGAGACCGAGACGTGTAACCAATGGCACCCCATACCATCACGCCGAGTGATACGCCAGTATGGCGATGACGAATACACGCTTCCAATGTGCATTCCCCTCTACGTCACCAAACACGGATGCGACCATCGTGATGCTTTAAACAGAACCTAGACTCATCCGAAAAAATGACGTTTTGCCATTCGTGCACCCAGGTTTGTCGTTGAGTACACAATCACAGACGCTCCTGTCTGTGATGCAGCGTCAAGGGTAACCGCAGCCAAGGTCCCCTAGCTGATAGTCCATGTTGCTGCAAAAGTCGTCGAGCTGTTAGTGCAGATGGTTGTTGTCTTGCAAACGTCCCCATCTGTTGACTCAGGTATCGAGACGTGGCTGGCGGGCCGTTACAGCCATGCGGATAAGATGCCTGTCACCTCGACTGCTAGTGATACGAGGCCTTTGGGATCCAGCACGGCGTTTCCGTATTACCCTCCTGAACCCACCGATTCCATATTCTGCTAACAGTCATTGGATCTCGACCAACGCGAGCAGCAATGTCGCGATACGATAAGCCGCAATCGCGATGGGCTACAATCCGTCCTTTATCAAAGCCGGAAACGTGATGGTACGCATTTCTCCTCCTTACACGAGGTTTCACAACAACGTTTCACCACACAACGCCGGTCAACTGCTGTTTGTGTATGAGAAATCGTTTGGAAACGTTCCTCATGTCAGCACGTTGTAGGTGTCGCCACCGGCGTCAGCCTTGTGTGAATGCTCTGAAAAGCTAATCATTTGCATATCACAGCATCTTCTTCCTGTCGGTTAAATTTCGCGTCTGTAGCACATCATCTTCGTGATGTAGCAATTTTAATGGCCAGTTGTGTATATAATCTTCTGCACAATTTCAGTGCAGTAATGTGTTCATTGTAAATATATGTGTGTGTGTGTGTGTGTGTGTGTGTGTGTGTGTGTGTGTGTGTGTGCGTGTGTTTGTGTGTGTTGTGTATGTGAGTACAATCTAACTTCTGTACCATTTCAGTGCAGTAATATGTTCATTGTAAATAAGTATTATAGTAGTTCTATTACATGTTTATTACCTTATAAGTAAATAAAAATTATTTAAATTGAGTGCATTAGTGTTTGTAAAATGGTTCTTTCAAATAGTGTTCATTAAAAAAAATGGCGATCTTTTCACTTGGGACCTTTGGAAGGTACATTAGCTTATTTATTTAAGTTGTAAATATTTGTCATGTATTGTTGTTTTTCTGACATGTTCTACATCCTGGAGGACCTCCTCACTACGGATCAATTGGAATGAAAGTAAATCTAATCTAATGTAATCTGTCACTACCCCCACAGATACTATTCTAGCAGAGACATTGATAGCCGGCCGGAGTGGCCGTGCGGTTCTAGGCGCTACAGTCTGGAGCCGAGTGACCGCTACGGTCGCAGGTTCGAATCCTGCCTCGGGCATGGATGTGTGTGATGTCCTCAGGCTAGTTAGGTTTAATTAGTTCTAAGTTCTAGGCGACTGATGACCTCAGAAGTTAAGTCGCACAGTGCTCAGAGCCACACCCAGAGACATTGACGGTCACATCTGTCAAACACCGGTTATAACCAACTAAAACCAATCTAAGGTGTGGGGCAAATACTGTCAGCTGACAATGTGACACAATGACACGTCATACGTGTAAGACATTCTTCTAACCAATGCATATATCTGACATACTTTTGAAGCAGAAGCGGTTTTCTTTCTGTGCAGCTATGTAAATCAACAACAAAATACTGTGTTTTCAAATCAATAAAGAAAGCAGTGCACTAGTGAATCCTCCAGTGAACTACCTAATGTGACAACTTCAACACCTCCCCCTACAATGACATATTAAAATTGTTTTGTGTTTAAGGACAACTTGAAAAATTTGAATCTGAGTTACGATATGTTCAGGCGAATGTACGTGATTGCCGGGCTCTGTGGCCGAGTGGTTCTAGGCGCTTCAGTATGGAACCACGCGGCAGCTATGGTCGCAGGTTCGAATCCTGCCTCGGGCATGGATGTGTGTGATGTCCTTAGGTTAGTTAGGTTTACGTAGTTCTAAGTCTAGGGGACTGATTACCTCAGATGTTAAGTCCTATTGTGCTTAGAGCCATTTGAACCATTTTTTGTACGTGACTGCAAGTTCATATACACTGCTGGCCACCGTAAATGCAACACCCTGAAGGAAGCATCCGAATCAAGTGAAATTTACACCATGAGTTTGCAGCGATGAGATATGCAACTGATTAGAATTTCAGCGCAGACGCACATCACGCTCGCCTGTGGCGCCACCTCATAGCGTCATTTAAGGCTTGGCGATTTCGACGAGTGTACGTTCGGCACGTGTGTTTACCTTGTGGTTGTTTCACAAGACGATCAGTTATGCCTCGTAGACAACAGCGAACATCTTTTGATCAAGTATCCGAGTTCGACAAAGGAAGGATAGTGGCTTACCGAGATTGTGGATTATCATACAGAAAAATCGCTAGTCGTGTTGGACGAAACCAAACAACTGTAATGCGGATATGTGACCGTTGGATGCAGGAGGGTACGACGGACCGACGTGGTCGATCGCACCACTGCACTTGCTGAAAGGCAAATTGTGCGCATGGCAGTGACGGATCGCTCAGTGACATCCCGAACCATAGCACAGCACATTGCGTCTGTAACGCATCATCCAGTGTCTGCGCGTACCATTCGACGCCGTTTACAGCAGAGAGGTCTGTCCGCAAGACGTCCATTGCTTCGTCTACCATTGACGCAGAACCACAGACGTCTCCGTCGCCAATGGTGTGATGACAGACGGATGTGGACGGCAGAATGGAATGACGTTGTCTTTACTGACGAGGCACGCTTCTGTCTGCAGTACCACGATGGTCGGATTCGAGTGTGGAGACACCGTGGAGAGAGGATGCTGGACAGCTGCATTATGCACCGCCACACTGGTCTTGCACCGGGTATTATGGTATGGGGCGGTATTGGATATTACTCTCGCACGCCTCTAGTACGCATTGCCGGTACTTTAAATAGCCGGCGCTACGTATCCGAGGTGCTGGAGCCAGTTGTCCTTCCTTCCCTTCAGGGCTCGGCCACAGCCATATTTCAACAGGATAATGCGCGACCACACGTGGCACGCATTGTCCAAAGGTTCTTCGTCAATAACCAGATTGAATTGCTTCCCTGGCCGGCTCGCTCTCCGGATCTTTCGCCGATAGAAAACATGTGGTCCATGGTTGCTCAACAAGTGACCCAGATTACATCCCCAGTTGCCACACCAGATGTTCTTTGGCAACGTGTGGAAGCTGCTTGGGCTGCTGTACCCCAGGAACACATCCAACGTCTCTTTGACTCAATGCCGAGACGTGTGGCAGCGGTGATCTCCAACAATGGCGGCTACTCTGGCTACTGATTCTGGCAGGAACCACATGTCACAGACGTCTGTAAACGTAATCGTTTGATTCTTGGTCAACATGTTATCTACAAAATAAATTTTGTTGTGCTACCTCTTGTCTTTCTTGGTGTTGCATTTACGGTGGCCAGCAGTGTATTTGCAGGCAAGTGCTGTCTAGATAAATTTAAAAGTCAATCTGTTAAATCTATACAGATCGTTCCAGCAATTTTCAACTGTAGATAAGACTGTATATATTACAAGACGAATCAGGATCATACTGATCTCCTAGACACGATACTTATTTAAACTACTTCTGGTACCAGTGGCACAGGGAATGATTATGTTCAAAAAATATTTTATTTTGTCTGTGAAAAAAGATTACAAATATTGTATGCGGAAATAAAAAGAAAGAATGGCAGCTTTCAACCCAGAAAAATATTTCAAGAATTGATAAATAGTAAATTCATTTTCATGGCCATTTGCACTCTGACATACTAGGGTGCCAATGTCACCACATCAGAATTTATTGACATGCTCGACAATGTAATAGGATGCAATACAGCACAAAAAAAAAATAGCAGTGACTATCTTTTCTTGTCCTGCAACGAAACAGTTAGCTATCTCTGAGCTGCGACATCGCAAACAAGTGAAATGTCCTTGTGTTTATCTCTTCACAGCTTTAAGCCATGTTCATTCCTTATATCAAACACAAATAGATAAGTTGTCTATGAAACGATGCCTAATAATTTTGTTTTAATTAAACCTTTATATATATTATTCACAGCTCGTGGTCTCGCGTTAGCGTTCTCATTTCCCGAGCATGGGGTCACGGGTTCGATTCCCGGCGCAGTCAGGGATTTTTCACTTGCCTCGAGATGACTGGGTGTTGTTGTGTCGTCTTCATCATCATCATTCATCCATATTACGGTCGGAGGAAGGCAATGGCAAACCACCCCCACTAGGACCTTGCCCAGTACGGCGGTATGGGTCTCCCGCATCGTCCCCTACTCTCTGTTACAGAGTGTGGGACTTAACATCATCATCATTATATATGTTAGTTTCTGCAGTAAAAATGTTGTAGACCTCTCTGATTTACGTGCAATGTATTACATTTATCTGTGTTCAGGGTCAACTGAGTTTCGCCGCAGTTTTATAAAATTTTCTGGAAATGATTACATTACATGGAATTTTCTGAACATGATTACATCTTACGTACCCATAAATAGTACCACAGTTAATAGAAGAAAATATGAAATGAATGAATACATAAGGCAAAAAACCTTTTCCAGTGAATGCATGGCTAATAGCTGACACCGACTTCAATGTAAGCATTGTACTAATTCGTACAAATGTTTGTGAAATGTAAATTATCTTTGACGTTCTCGTAGAATTTCAGTCATCCTTAACAAGAAATACAATGCTGCTTCTTCCAGTAATGAGTTATAAGTCGAGAGTGAATCGATTTTATTATGTGATCTCGAGACAACATTTTTTTTACGTCTAATGACATCGACAGCACTCGCACGAAACACGCACTGAGGAAGCTTGAAAAACGAGTTGAGAGAGAGGCACAGTATATGCTACGCACACCACAAAGTACGCAGAAACTGGAAATGCAGAAGAACTGGCTAGCAGTTGAAAATGCTACATTATTTAACTCATTAATGTAGATTAATGATATGAAGACACGCACAGAAAAACGGGCTACCCCTGAAATCTAAAAACTTAGGGATAAGTGTTGCCATCTGCTGTTGGGTACGGGAACTATCAAAATTGACATTGGTCTTACTCCCAAAATATCACATAGGATTGAGACCAATGTCAATCTTGATAGTTCAGGTACCCAGTAACAGATGGCAACACTTATCTCTAAGATTCAACATTTGAGGGTTAGCCCATTTTTCCGAGCGTGTCTTCATATAACTCATTCTTGACGAATTAATGCTTGATTTATTATATAAACTGTTTCATTATGTGGCTCATGCTTTCTCGCCAATACATTTGACTCTCGGCTCAGCATAATACGACACTGTTGGTGATTCCTTTGGGCAGGCAGGCAACAACAAGTCTGAATTCAGTGACGAAATGTTTTCCTTGTTGGAACAAGCCACAACTTGTCCTGGCTTGTATCGGTAAAATATGATGTAACTGGAGAATGTATCAATGCACATGTGCAGACATCAGCAATTGCTGTCCCAGCACTTTCCACAGAATGGACTGGCAATTACGAGATCATATTGTTGGGCGGTTAACAGAGTGTAATATTTTTATGCAAACGTACATCTTGTTAAATGAAACAATGCCTACTGATACTAAAAAATTAAAAGTAGGATAAATTAGAATGTCAGTGGTTTTGTTGCAGAGTTCTAGTGTGAGTCGTTAACGAGATATCGCATTCTGAGAAGTCCCCCCACCAAAAGTTGTGCAATACCTATGGTAGCACACTATAAAGAACAACACAAGTGCGTACAGTAGTTACGTGGATTTTGACCGGTAGCGATACAACTGGCCATCACATTTTGGTTCAAAATGACCACCGGCACCGGCAATACACGATTCCAGTCTGGGATGGAACGATTTCTGCGCACTTGCTGGCATTTCAGCGGAGAGTGCCCGAGCAGGCTGCAGTAATGCGTCGTTGCATATCATGGGTATAGTGAATATGGCCTTGTAGATAGCATCCTTCAACTATCCCCACAGAAAAAAGTCTGCAGGCGTCAAATTCAGGGAACGGGACGACCCATGTACAGGTCCTCTGTGTCCAATCTAACCACTTGGAAACAGTTCGTGAAGACATCGTGGACTTTGGGCTGGACAACCATCACGTTGGTACCACAAGTTCCTCCCAGCATGAAGAGGAACGTCTTCTAAAATCCGTGCAAGATGGTCTCTTAGGAGGCCACGCTACTTGTGCGCGTTCAGTGTTCTGTCTAAGAAAGAAGGGCCCATAAGCCGATAGTTCACTATCCCACACCACACGTTTACCTTGCATGGACTCTGCCATTCCACCTGACGGCCACAGGGATTGTCAACAGAGTGATAGTGCGTGTTTCGGCGGTTTACCTGGAAATGATTGGTAATTGTGACTTCGTCACTAAAAAAGATACATGATACTTGTGGAATATACTGTCTTAATGCCCATGAACAGAAGACAGCACGATTCTCATAATCGTTACCATGCAAGTCTTCATGGAGAGGGATGTCATGAGGATGGAACCTATGTCAATGAAGAATGTGTAGGACACCCATGCAACTTCCTCATATAATTGCGCAGGAGCGCAACAGCGGCAAGAACATTAGTTTCACCCTCTTATGTTACGTTGTTTTGATGTTACACTACTACTTTCACCTAACTGGTTGAAGAGGTTGATGAACAGCTGCTGAGATGGTTGCTATGTATTGGGCTGTGTTGCTGCGTGCACCGTACAAGAAAGAACTGCATTCTTACTGCACTCTCCATACACCGAGAGCATGTCGGCTTTTTCTGCACTGGAAAATCCAATCATCCACTGACGAACTACTGCTTGGACTGTCACATAGTAACTGAATAACAAGTCGCAGTGTACTCAAGGAACAACCACACTGTAAGAAAACATAACAACATCGTACCTGGCAACTACGCAGGTTGAATGACACCAACAAGTGTTGGTGTGGAAACTTTTCAAAATACGATATCTCGTAAATGACTCGCAGTAGAATCCTGCAAATAACACCACTGACATTCTAATGTCCATGGGCACAGTTCCATTTAAAAAGTGTATGTTGGCACAAAAAATAAACTGTAAAAGTATTATCACAATCCGTTTACTGGCTAACAATGCGAGCCTCCGACTACCAAACCATTCTGTGAAAACTGCACATTAGTAGGACTCCCCAATTTCGCATTATTCTACATCTACATCTACATCGATACTCTGCAAATCACACTTAAGTGCCTGGCAGAGGGTTCATCTAACCACCTGCACAATTCTATATTATTCCAATCTCGAACCCTTACCAGATAAGACTGACTGAGTACATCGAGAAAGTTCAAAGAAAGGCAACACGTTTTGTATTATCGCGAAATATGGGAGAGAGTGTCACAGAAATGCTACAGGATTTGGGACGGATATCATTAAAAGAAAGGCGTTTTTCGTTGCGACGGAGTCTTCTCACGAAATTCCAATCACCAACTTTCTCCTCCGAATGTGAAAATATTTTGTTGACACCGACTTACACAGGGAGGAACGATCACAAATATATAATAAGGGAAATCAGAGCTCGCCCCTGAAGAATGAACACCTATATCTTTCCGTACGAGCTCTGAATTCCCTTATTATATATTTGTGATCGTTCCTCCCTGTGTAAGTCGGTGTCAACAAAATATTTTCGCATTCGAAGGAGAAAGTTGGTGATTGGAATTTCGTGAGAAGACTACGTCGCAACGAAAACCGCCTTTCTTTTAATGATATCCGTCCCAAATCCTGTAGCATTTCTGTGACACTCTCTCCCATATTTCGCGATAATACAAAACGTGCTGCTTTTCTTTGAACTTTCTCGATGTACTCAGTCTTATCTGGTAAGGATCCCACACAGCGCAACAGTATTCTAACAGAGGACGGACAAGCGTAGAGTAGATTCCTAGGTATATATATACAGGGTGAGTCACCTAACGTTACCGCTGGATATATTTCGTAAACCACAGCCAATACAGACGAACCGATTCCACAGACCGAACGTGAGGAGAGGGGCTACTGTAATTGTTTAATACAAACCATACAAAAATGTACGGAAGTATGTTTTTTAACACAAACCTACGTTTTTTTAAATGGGACCACGTTAGTTTTGTTAGCACATCTGAACATATGAACAAATACGTAATCAGTGCCGTTTGTTGCATTGTAAAATGTTAATTACATCCGGAGATATTGTAACCTAAAGTCGACGCTCAGTTGCGTGTTGTAACAAACACGGGCCACGGTCGGCGAGCAGCATCTGCAGGGACATGTCCCACTGGAAACGCGTCAACGTATGTGGTATCAGGATGATGGTGCACCTGCACATTCCGCAATTAACACTAGGCTGACCCTTGACAAGATGTTCGACGGGCGTTTCATAGGACGTGGAGGACGCATAAATTGGCCAGCCCGTCCTCCTGATCTTACACATCTGCACTTCTTTCTGTGGGGTATGTTAAAGGAGAATGTGTACCGTGATGTGCCTACAACCCCAGAGGATATGAAACAACGTATTGTGGTAGCCTGCAGCGACATTACACCAGATGTACTGCGGCGTGTACGACATTCACTACGCCAGAGATGGCAATTGTGTGCAGCAAATGATCGCCACCACATTGAACATCTATTGGCCTGAAATGTCGGGACACACTCTATTCCACTCCGTAATTGAAAACGGAAACCACGTGTGTACGTGTACCTCACCCCTCACGGTAATGTACATGTGCGTCAGTGAAAAAGACCAATAAAAAGGTGTTAGCATGTGGACGTAATGTGCTGTTCCAGTCTCTTCTGTACCTAAGGTCCATCACCGTTCCGTTTGGGTCCCTACGTAATTCGGTGCTCTCCGATACACACGATCGAACAGCGGAGCAGTGGTACTCAAGCGTCAACTTTAGATTACAATATCTCCGGATGTAATTAACATTTTACAATGCAACAAACGGCGCTGATTACGTATTTGTTTATATGTTCAGATGTGCTAATAAAACTAACGGGGTTCCATTTAAAAAAACGTAGGTTTGTGTTAAAAAACATACTTCCGTGGATTTTTTTTTATGGTTTGTATTAACCAATTACACTAGCCTCTCTCCTCACGTTCGGTCTGTGGAATTGATACGTCAGTATTTGATGTGGTTTACGAAATGTACCAAGCGGTAATGTTAGGTGACTCACCCCACTCACTGATTGCTTGCTATAACTCACACACGTTTTGTTTCTCATTCAGTATTGCGGAATCTGCACCAGCTGCTGTCTACAGTACCCAGTTAGAGTAGTCGGCATTGGTTGAAGGACTGCAGCGGGTATCATCAAATACCCAATCGTGAGAAAAATTCGACATATGTGTCAGATGTATAAACCAAAATATAAATATAACACATATATATACACACCATGTTTTCAAAATTACCCAGACACCTACAAAAACATACGTTTTTCATATTATGTGCATTTTGCTGCCTGCTACTGCCAAGTACTCCTTATCAGTGACCTCAGTAGTCATTAGACATCGTGAGTGAACAGAATGGGGCGCTTCGTGGAACTCACGGACTTGGAACGTAGTCAGGTGATTGGGTGTGGACGGCCGCTGTGGCCGAGAGGTTCTAGGCTCTTCAGTCCGGAACCACGCTGCTGCTACGGTCGCAGGTTCTAATCCTGCCTCGGGCATGGATGTGTGTGGTGTCCTTAGGTTAGTTAGATTTAAGTAGTTCAAAGTCTAGGGACTGATGACCTCAGATGTTAAGTCCTATAATGCTTAGAGCCATTTGAACCATTTTGATTGGGTGTCACTTGTGCCACACGTCTGTACGCTAGATTTCCGCACTCCTAAACATCCGTAGGTCCACTGTCCGATGTGATACTGAAGTAGAAACGTTAGGAAACACTTACAGCACAGAAAAGTACAAACCAACCTCTTGTGTTGACTGACTGAAACCGCCGACAGTTGAAGAGGGTGGTAATGTGTAATAGGCAGGCCTCTATCCCGACCATCAAACAGGAATTCCAAACAGTATCAGAAAATTTGGATTTCATGGTCGAGCGGCTGCTCATAAGCCACACATGACGCCGGTAAATACCAAACGACGCCTCGCTTGGTGTAAGGAGCGTAAAAATTGGGCGATTGAACAGGGGGAATACGTTGTATGGAGTGACGAATCACGGTACACAATGTGGCGATCCGATGGCAGGGTGTGGGTATGGCGAATGCCAGGTGAACGTCATCTGCCAGCGTGCGTAGTGCAAGCAGTAAAATTCGGAGGCGGTGCTGTTATCTTGTGGTCGTGTTTTTCATGGAGGAAGCTTGCATCCCTTACTGTTTTGCACAGGCCTACATTGATGTTTTAAACAACTTCTTGCTTCGCACTGTTGAAGAGCAAGTCGGGGATTGCGATTGCATTTTTCAACACGATAGAGCACCTGTTCATAATGCACGGCCTGTGGCGGAGTGGTTATACGACAATAACATCCCTGTAATGGATTGGCCCCACAGCTTCTTGACCTGAATTCTACATAACACATTTTGGATGTTTTGGAACCACGACTTTGCGTCAGGCCTCACCGACCGACATCGATACATCTCCTCTGTGCAGTACTCCGCGAAGAATGGGCTGTCTTTCTCCAAGAAACCGTAGAGCACCTGATTGAACGTATGCCTGCGAGACTGGAAGCTGTCATCAAAGCCAAGGGTGGGCCAACACCATGGTAAATTCCAGCATTAGCGATGGAGGGCGCCACGAACTTGTAAGTCATTTTCAGTCAGGTTTTGATCACGTAGTGCATTAGCAACACTACATCTCGCATTTGCTGATTCTTCCTCTTCTTCCAGAAACGTTTCTGTTTATGCAGGTACAGCCACAGTCTATCGTTCAGGCATTTGTTATACATCTTTCAGAATTGCATTCCTTTTGACAAATTTCCAGTCTGTTCAGACATAGCCATATCTATAAAAGAAACCAAATTCACCTGCTTGATGTAACTCAGACATGCTTTTCACTCAGTACTACAGAATGTGTAATCAGTGGTTATTAGCTAGTACTAATTCAGTGCAGTCCGATGAAAGAAGAAGAAGAAGATCAGTGACAGCCTCCAACAGACAAGTCTCCTAGTAGGCTTGACTTTGTGGATACTGTGTTTAGAATCTTTGAGACCAATCTATAGTACTACTGTAAACAGGGCAACTGCGTAACATTTTGAGCACTTTTGTAACATCACTTAATCCAAACACGTAATCTCACGTCTAATTTCCACATACTTGGAATTTTATAACACCTTTCGTTTAATTTTGCTACAAATTAAGTTTTTGTGAACAATGAGACATTCGGAAAATAGAATATTAATTTTTGTAAAGTTACCCCCATTTCAGGGCAGTGCTTGCCCAGTGAAGGAATTTCGGCTACAATAAAGCCTGCATGTGGTCTTCTTTTTCTAACATGTAAATGTGGGCAGTGAAAAATATTTCACAAGGATACTGAACAATAATTTGATCAGCCAGAAGAAGAACATACCCTAGCCAACCCAGCGGATGGATATGCCCAGGGGAAAAAAATGGAGGATTTCTTTCTGATTTGCCCTTAATCCCGGAAGAAAATGTCACCAACATCTGACCTAAGAAGTTTATTTCCACCTTATATAGCAGAAAAAACCAAGTCATTCACTACAGAAAGCTAATGCAATTTTATAACATAAATTGGTTTTAAGAAAGAGTCGTCGAATTGTACCATCAGAGAAGCTCTCTGGATAAAGCCATACATTGAGATTAATGCAGAAAAAACCATGAGTACAAGCAATGATTTCGAGAAAAACTCTTTGAAAAAGATGAAAAATAGTACATGTGGAAAAACAATACAAGGTATGAAAAAGATATGGTTTATAAGATTAGTGATATCCTGGGAAAGCAGATACGCAGGAGCTGCATTGACTGCCAAACAAAATTCTCAAATGAGTGTTACTTTTAACGAAAATTCAGTTGGTACAGAAATGGACCGGCGTAATGTAACCTTTCATAAGCCCACAGCAGTAGGAATGGCTATTTTGGATATTCTGAAATCTCTTCTTATCTACTTATATTATAGACACATATTAAACAAACTTCTCACAAATTACGTAATACTTTAAGAAGGTTTAGGAAATGATGTCCATATAAGGATTAATGATCCAGATTACTCTCTAAATAACAGATAAACATTCCACTGCTGAATACAAAAGAGGCTGGATTAATAATACGATTGAAAGTTCAGTCTGTTATACCATAATTCAGCTTTCGAAACTTTAACTTTACAAATGAGCATTAGGACAGAATAAATAATGCCTAAAAATCTTTACAAAATAAATAACATAGTATTAGAAAAATTCTACAACACAGCTCTTATCAGATAGACACATAAAGACAGGAAGAACACAAATACACAAGGGTACACAAACACATAACGGAATAACACAAGAGGAAAGGACAGGGTTTGTTTTCAGTATGACATTTGTTACTGCAGTATTTATCGTATATGATTGATTGGAAAACAGAACTTTCTTTACTTCTTGGCGATCTCCCTCAATTCATCATTATTCCCAAAAAGTCCTATCTATACCTACTTTCTGTATTCTATTCATATCCTCTTTCAAAATAATTATTCTTCAGTGTGCACTAATTTTTTCTGCCAAACCTTTTTTTATATAACTTATCAATGCATTTCCTCCACTTCATCGCAACTCTTTCTCTTATATAGCCTATCCCCTCTTAAGCTAACTTAAATCTACTGAGCTCAGATATATAAACTAAGGGACCAGGAAATGCAGAAGCACAAAACAAATTATCACAAAAAGCAGTGAAAAAATGCAGACTAGCAAAGCAAGCAGCAATAAATATCAATTAGCAAAGCAAATGCAACATTACAACTAATATGAGCCAATGTGCAGCAACAAGAAAAATAAATCAGTAGTAAAAGTGGCTTAATACAATGTAAAATTGAGTAGAACTATGCCTGGCAAATAGCAGCATCAAATGCAATAACTTATATAAGCATGATAAAGCTCAAGCAGAAAGAATATTACAGTAAAGATAGGAAATGTTTAATACCTATGTCAGATCTTAACTAGAGTGACGCATCACCTTAACTTACTCTACCAAAAAAGTTACCAAATCGTTGACAAAACTATGTATGCAATTCAATCTGTATATTGAGCAAGCAGTAAAGGAAAAAATAGAAAAATTCGGAGTAGGTATTAAAGTCCATGAAGAAGAAATAAAAACGTTGAGGTTCGCCGATGACATTGTAATTCTGTCAGAGACAGCAAAGGACTTAGAAGAGCAGTTGAACGGAATGGACAGTGTCTTGAAAGGAGGATATAAGATGAACATCAACAAAAGCAAAACGAGGATAATGGAATGTAGTCGAATTAAGTCGAGTGATGCTGAGGGAATTAGATTAGGAAATGAGACAAAGTGGTAAAGGATTGGGGAGCAAAATAACTGATGATGGTCGAAGTAGAGAGGATATAAAATATAGTCTGGGAATGGCAAGGAAAGTGTTTCTGAAGAAGAGAAATTTGTTAACATCGAGTATAGATTTAAGCGTCAGGAAGTCGTTTCTGAAAGTATTTGTATGGAAGTGAAACGTGAACGATAAATAGTTTGGACAAAAAGAGAATAGAAGCTTTCGAAATGTGGTGCTACAGAAGAATGCTGAAGATTAGATGGGTAGATGACATAACTAATGAGGAGGTATTGAATAGAATTGGGGAGAAGAGGAGTTTGTGGCACAACTTGACAAGAAGACGGGACTGGTTGGTAGGACATGTTCTGAGACATCAAGGGATCACAAATTTAGCATTGGAGGGTAGCGTGGAGGGTAGAAATCGTAGAGGGATACCAAGAGATGAATACACTAAGCAGATTCAGAAGGTTGTAGGTTGCAGCAAGTACTGGGAGATGAAGAAGCTTGCACAGGATAGAGTGGTGTGGAGACAACAACAATTCCTATGAAGGAAAATGTCTATTTGTGCTCCATTTTCTAAGAAAGTAGATCATAAAATTATGACTTAATGCATCTGTAGAAAGAAAATAGTGATATTAGTACATCTATTAAATTTTATATTAACCAATGCTGCAGTGCAACTAGAAACTAGCCATATGGCGTCTCCTAAGACATTAAATAAATCTCTCAACTGGAAAGACAAAAGATGTAAAATGTTTCTCATCAATTCATTAGGCATTTCAGTAAATATCAGAAATTACGAGCTCCAAAGTGTAATCATATGTCTTCAAGTATGAGCATGTCGAATTTGCGATGCTTTCTACAAAGAAATGGCAATAACGAGGTTAATGGCCTCTTTTTTTCCCACCTAATGGCTTTTTTTCCAGGCGACTGTCATGCATCTGGACCGCCACAATGCATTACCTCAAGGTCACTTATCTTCCTTACCGAAACATTTACGTCAACAGTTTCCACTGCAGTGACAGTCTCATATATATAATTTCACAGGTTGATAATTTACATTACAAATGTGAAGAAATGAAATCTCATGAATAGCAGTGTTTTGGTACTCACATTCGTGCATGTCTGAAAGTATGATTCTTGGTTTCCAACACAAATCAGAGTCCCTAACCACTACTCATCATTCGTATACATATAAACACGTAATCACATTCCTCATATAGCATCATCTTATAGATCATAAACATATGTGAACAGCATAATACACATCATCATCGTAATAATATTATCATAGCACATCATTCAAATCTCAAAATCGTCGTAGCTTCCTCCAATGATCTCAAAACCTTTTAAAAAAATGCTCTCTGCTCGTTTCAATGAAGTCATCTACCTCAAATGTACTTCAAAAAATCATGATCCCATACAAAATGCGTCTTCCAAAGGCTTAATAGCATCATAATGGTTCAAAAAAAAATGAGCCGTTCACAAAGTACAGAAAAAACACAATTTCATATGTCTGAAGTTATCCAACTGTGTAATTGCGCAAACATGTGTCACTGATATAGTAAAAAAAAAATATTTGTCTCTCTCAGTGAAATGATCAGATAGCTGTGTAATTTTGTGTTAGAGAAATATGGTGCCGATGTGTAAAGTTGTATTGTCAGCTGCCGCTTCTGTTTTACTCTTTTCTGCTGATGGGTAGGCTTGCAAGCCAAGCGTATAGGTGAAAAATTTTGCACAACGGATTCTATAACACTAATTTGTCGCCCTGACACTTACATGCTTTCCAGAAGAATAAGCTTATCCTTTGCATTATATGTGACATCAATTAGTCATATGCAAATCTGGTTGGTTTCTAACCATATCCTCAGTATATGCTAGAATGTTCAGATGTGCTGACCTACAAACACTGTCTCCACCAGGTGGTTGCAAAGATGAAATACACAAATAAGGAGATAGTAAAATGACAAAGAAAAGTACTAGTTATGAAATGATACACTCAGTAGTGTTAAATTCTTCACTCTTCTGCAATTTACTCTATACGAAATTAGACAGTACGAGCAACATTTTAGTTCTGCCTATTCACATTTGGTAATCGCTCTGTCTGGCACTGTCCTATGATACATTCGCGGTCATTAATTCAAGCGCGGAGTACTGACATTAGCTATGGCAATTGCAATTATATTTAGAACTACACTCACGACTAGCAACGTGAAGTCTCAACGTAGAACGAAACGGACACGTGATCAGCAATTTACTTTACTTCCCCAACCGCTGTTGCGAATGCACGAACACTACAGTGATCGAACGCTTATCGCTGCTAAGGTTCTCGCCTCAGCGAGATAACATAAATTCTACCTCACCAAAAGCTTCCGTAGGCACCTCCACGGCTGCCATGGAACACCAAACAATCCTCAGGCTCTCGCTACAAGTACTCTGTCCCAGTAACGAGGTCACACACCTCACCAGGACCAACCTCTCTCCCCGACGCCCTAGGAACAAGTGTCTTAACAGTGACTATACTTTTTCGTAGCTTCTTTTTTCTTCTCCCCTTTAATGTGTGTGGTCAATCACGTTGTTGGAAGGCGTTCGTTTCCGAGGGCCGACCAATCTCAGTTTTACAACCGTCTGAAGCTTATAGAAGCTTCCAGACTGTTCCAGAAGCTTCCGCTCCGGCCGTTGGGAAAACCACCTACACGCTGCCATGTGTTTTGTGACCGAGCCCCTGTGTCTTCTCCTTGTCCTCAACCACGTGGCTCCCGCTAAGCCGCAGTCCAACCGCCTGGGGTTTCCAGGAGCTTGCGAGTGCTGTTGTCTTCAGCTCTCAGGCATGCCTGCCTCGCTTGTGTCTTCCCCGTTCTCCTCCAGCCTCCAGTCTCCGTCTGCTTCACTATCGCCCAATGTGCAGATATTGTGCTACAAATTAAGATCCCTAGTCAATGTCAGTATCGTTTATGGTTTCCTGTCTCGATGTTTATACTAGTAAAGGGTCTTCTTTCCGGAGTGGTAGTTGTTATGTGCCTCAAAATGATGCCACCTTACAGTATAAACAAATACCATATTAGCTAGGGCTCATTGCACTTTCCACAGGCTTAGTACACAAAGTAGGTGTGTACCCCCTGAGGATAGATGTAATTATACCCTCAGATGTTACAAATTACAGCAATGAAATGAAACGTATCAGCAAAAACCTTCTTTGTATCTTTGTAATTAAAAATCGTTAAAATTAAATGTATTTTATGTACAAAATTAATCACTCAAATACGTGTACTGTAGCGCTAAACTGTGTGTCTTGTTGTAAGATAATCTCTGTCATTACTTAAGGGTAAAAATGTGCCAAATGTCGTAATTATCTTCGTGCATAAGCGAAGTTCCTTAGAAGTCAATGTACGTACCTCGTAATAAACAAAAGTGAAGTGCTATGTGTGTAGATATCGTAGTTATTACGTACATTACCATGATCAGGAAAGTACTATACTGTAAAGTATTGTTGTACTACGCAAAAGGCTGTCTCATTGCAGCTATACCACAAAAGTTGCTCCTAAAACATGTTTTACTTTCCAGAAGAATTCAGAAAAACTGTGTAGATATAAAAAAGATACATTGTAAAAGCAATAACATAAATTGTGTCATTCACTAGTAGCATCATGATATAATTGTGTAGCTGTCAAACAAACCAAATACTAAGTCATCTGTAATCTCACAGAAAGTACTTTAAATCGAGAAGGTATTTTCAACTAAACCACAATGTTGCATTAAAAGGTCATTAGCAGTACCGATATATGTTTTGAGTATGTAAGCCTTATAGTCATTACGTAATCATGCAACCAAAAAGCAAGAATGTGCACACAATAACACTGTGTCGTCTGCTCACTAGAAAAATGCATTCATAATTACTGTCTAAATAAGTTCCCTAGGTTCTTGACTGGATAGTTAACTTTAAAACATTGTTGCATGTTAACAGTTTATAAGTGTGACAAAGCATACTAGTGAAGTGAAAGATTTTATGCCAAAGACTAAGTTAAAAAGCACACTATCTCTCAATAAATGGTTTTACATGTGAAATGTGGTTTGAACCTTTACTCTTCCTAGTACGCAGTGCTTCAGTTTCAACGCAATTATCATGTGGTATACATCAGTAAAGAATGCTCAGATTTTTATCAAGGTTAGCGTCTATGTTATTTGTTCTGAGGCAGCTGGTGCACATGGCTGCCTGCGGTGCGAGTCGTTGTCTATTACCTTTGTTGTCGTGCGTCGTTATGGGGATTTGGAGATCTAACTTCTACGAATTCACCTTGTCGAGAGGGCCCTGCCCTGTTTGAATCCCGCCAGTTCTGATTAAATTCTGGTCTGTTGTTAAGATTATATCGTCTGTCGTCATGTCAGTAGTTTCTGCAATTTCTTTCTTGTCGGTCATGTGGAGGAGAACTTCTCCCTGAGTCGTAACTCTGTGGTGGACCGTTGTATCTGAAGTTATTCTGTATCCCTTGACAATAATTATTTTGGTTCCCATATTGTCTGTTTCTCTGAGTGTCTCTGCCATAGTCGTTACCGTGGAGAGGTGATCTTTCCCTGTAATTAATACTACTCTGCCAACGGTTGCCATGTGGGTGGTGTCTGTTTTGGTCATGAGTTGCGTTGTAAGAATAGCCTTGTCGTGTCCAGTTATTATTTCTGTCATCGCGGAATTGTGACGGATGTGACCTGCAATTGTTGTGTTCCTGTTTTCGCGTCTCACAGTTGTCAGTGTCAATTTCCAATTCTTCTAACAGTTGGGAAGAGCACACCACAGAACTGCAGAAACGCCTTAACAAATCTGTATTTGCAATTCGAGTGTTAGCAGACATAGGCGACATAAAAATAAAAAAGCCTGCATACTTTGCCTACTTTCATTCCATAATGTCATATGGTATAATATTTTGGGGTAACTCTTCAAGTCAAACAAAAGTTTTCAGAGTTCAAAAGCGTGTAATACGTATTATTTGTGGAGTGAATTCACAGACGTCCTGTAGAAACCTCTTCAAAGAACTGGGTATACTAACTACAGCCTCTCAGTATATTTAATTTATGAAATTTGTCCTAAATAATATATCTCTTTTTCCAACAAACAGCTCAGTTCGTACATGCAATACCAGGAACAAAAATGATCTGCACAAGGACTTAAAAGCACTTACTTTAGTTCAAAAAGGGGTCCACTACTCAGGCACACTCATCTTCAATAATTTGCCAGTAAACATAAAAAATTTAGTTACAAATAAAGATCAGTTTAAAAGGAGCCTGAAAGACTTACTCCTTCTACTCCATTGACGAATTTTTTAATAGAAACAAATGATGTATTGTATATATTCATACTATTAGTATTGTTATTTCAGCTTTTAAAAAAAATCTATGGAACGAAAACTAATCTAATCTAATCCAATATAATCTAATCCCTGAAAAGCTTCGATGTCGTCTTTGCAACTTGCTGCCAAAAAAATATGTCGTAAATGTTCAGGCTATTTGATTAAGCAAATGCGGATGAGTTCTAAGGGGCTGTATGGGTTTGACTGGTACTGATTCTTACGCAATATGTCTTCAAAATATTTGACAACACTGGAAAATTCAGATTGTTCGAAATCTTTCATCATTATGATGCTATGATTTACGTGGTCTTGAGTAGCTTGAGACCAATATGCTGAGAGGAATGCATGATAAAATCCACCTTCACTGTGACAATCGTGAATGACCGATCGCATTTGTACAGCTGGTTCATTCTCTGTCACACATAAATTCTAATCTGTGGTCCAATGACCAGTTGGGAGGAAAACAATGCGAGAATTGGTGAAGCCGTGCTTTTGGATGAATATCGTTGCCGGAATTCTTAAATGTTTTGAATTTACGTGTAGTAATAAACAGCTTATAGCCAAAATCATCATGTCGGCGAGTCGCATATCGGTCGTTGTTACGTCGTTTCGGCGGTTCCATCTCAAAATTCGGCGTACCTTGCCAATTTCTTTCATAATTTCAGAAATGCCCTGTGTTATTATTTTGTGGCTGTTCTGTATTTCTATGTCCCTCTTCCTCTATTGGAGCGCGATTGTCCTCTGAAATATTTAGTCCTTGTATTACCTGTCTTGTACTTCCCGGATTTCTCTTTTGTACTGTGTATTGATTTGATTATGATTTTGTTTAAAATTCTTAATTTGTTGATACTCTTCTGTGTCAGTGAAGGCTACCGGTCTTGTGACATTCAGATCATCATCTATCTTTGTAGATAAGTTAGTGAACTTATCCAAAAGTTCGGCTACTTTCTCTGATAGTGAACAAATTTCCTCAGTGTGTTTTTCTGAACCAAGTTTCAGAGTGCCCATTTTTGTTGAAATCGTATCTACTGTGTCCCTTAAGTTTTCTTGAGTTTCTGCAAGTTGTGTAACCGAATCGGTAGATGCAACTGAGTCAATTTTAGCTTGCAAGGTGTCGTGATTTTGATGAACAATGGTTTGCAGTTCTTTTATGGTTGCTTTTGTGTTTTTACGTCATTACAAACTTTTTGACATTTATATTCGATTTTAAGTAACTCTGCAGTTAAATCTTCACATGTTTGTCGAAGTGTTTGTTTGTTTGTCTCTGATTTTGTTCCATCGTGTCTAACTGTTGCTGTGTTTGTCTCTGATTTTGTACCATTTGTTTTTGATTTTGTTTCATTTGTTGCATTAATTGCAATAATAATGTATTAGTGTTCTGTTCCTCTATGCTTTCTGGCAGTGCATCTGCACCGGAAACATTCACATTTTGAGAAACAGAAAAAGTGTCTTTACTTATTTGAGAAAACGGCGAGGACGCAAAACCTTAATCTACAGTATTTGCGAGATTATCTCCTGTCATTTCAGATTCCTGAGGCGAGCTGTTGCCGACCAATCGATCGACAATACCACCCTGTTTACTAGCTGTTTCACTGTCCACACAGTTATTTATTGCCTGGTCCACACCCCTATGCACAATTACCAAATTACTATGTTGAACATTAGTTAATTCATTGCACAGTGGCGCTAACACACTACTCTCGTCTTCACTGTAATTTCTCAGTTTACTTTGGAGCCTAGTATTACGTTCTTAACATGCCATAATTATCGTGTATTTCACACGATAACAAGAAAAGCACAATTTGAATAGCAAAAACAAGAAAACACATTAACATTGCACTGAGAATAATATCTAATCAATTGCAAGCGTGTCTGTGAATTTTTTGGCGCAAATCTAAGTACATGCCACAACTGTTTTACACTACAACAATGAAAAACTACAACTACAAAGATTATTGTCTCTACAATTACATGCTAGCAGTAAAAATTGCTACACTAATTACACGAACTACAAGAAAAAATCAGAAGATTGCAGTGAGGTATCGTGGCAAGGTCGCCATATGAAACATCCACTTAGAAAAATTTATAAATGACTGTGCTGGAAAAACTTTAGGTTATTTGATTTTCAAACAGCTGAGCAAAACTGAACGTACTCAGACATTTCTCTCTTTACTTATTCTGATTAACACTAAACTGACACACAATTTTTTTTAGCGCAACGCAATCTGACTTTCAATAATCCCTACAAAAGAATGGCCCTGACTAACAATAACCTATACCTTATATGAATCACTTACCTCAAAAAAATCTTCGTTACACAAACTACTGCAATACAGCGAGCGCAAATATTGCCAGCTAAATAAAAGATTCTAACTACTGAAGGCACTAACTACTGATAGGCATACTTAGCAAATGAAAGATTTTGATGGAGAACAAACAATGTATTTACCTTAGTGTTCAAAGTCATCATATATATCTATCAATTCATGATAATCATCTTTACAGATTTCCTTTTTCTGGTGGACACACGTCCAGATTGTTCACTTATAGTAACTTCTCATAACTCTCGCATCTCTCTCTCCACATCCACCTCTGCCGGCGGCTCACCTCCAACTGTGCAACGCTACGCACTGTTCACATCCAATTGCCCAACACTACAATAGCAAATATTCCAACAATGCAAACCAACCACAGACTGCATACAGCACAGTCTGTGATTTTCATACAGAGCGCTACGTGGCGTTACTAGCATAAAAACCTAAACTGCCTAGTTATACACACACATTGATTGGTCTGTTTAGTTTTAGATAAAAAAAAAGGTCTGCGCTGTCCCTGGCTGTGCCATTTTAACGCATGTTGAAAGTTTTATTTTTAAAGTTTGCTTTTAGTGCCATTATGAATTTTTAAATTTTGCTGTCATTTTCATCTTCATCCTTGATGACCTCCAGCAGAATCTAGAAGCACAAAGTGAGCCAGAATGCCTGTAGATATACAATGAAATGGGATAATTCCTAAAATTGCGTCGGACTTCCTTTTTCACAGCATAGCGCAGCAACTCGTGGCATGGCCGCAAAAAGTCACTGGAAGAGCCCTGCAGACACATTGAACGACGCTGCCTCTACAGCCGTCCATTGTTGTGAAAGTGTTGCCGAAGCAGGATTTTGCGCACAAAGTGACCCCTTGATTTAAGTCCCATGAATGTGTGATGGGACTGATGTCGAGCGATCATCTGGCTGCCACTGGCTCTGACGGTGAACAACCGCTGAGCAGCTTCCAACATTCCACGGCTGATAACGCAGTTCCTGATGTGTCCGCCGTGTGGCGCGTTTGATCATCCCATTCCCTGTCCGTGCAAGCATAAATTGCGTCAATGTGTTCTTTTGTTCATTTTCTAGGAGTGTATTTGTAAGTTAGTTTTTTCAATGTCTAGATGGAATCAGCCCAAATCAATATTGCTCATCACGTCTTTCATGCGGCGCCCAGCGTTGGTTTGTTTTCTGTACAATCAGATGACATTTAGAGCTGAATTTTACGTGCCTATTCAATAGGGTGGTAAAAATTAGTCTAGTGCTATATTTGTTTATGGATATCTATTAACACTGACCAAAAAAAAAAAAAAACCACGAATAATAACTGATACTGAAGCAGCGACAGCACCGCCCTGGCCTGCGCTATTGCTACCTCTTTGCAGCAGCGCTGCCCAGTCGCTGCTGGAGTTCTCTATATTCCTGTCTTTCTATACCTTTTGATACATATCGATAAATCAAATATCACACTAGACTAATTTGGTACCGGTATGATGAATAGACGTGAAAAATTCCGCTTTAAAAATCGTTTTGGTTAAAATGGAAACAAAATGGCGCATTCTGTCGATACTGGACGTCGCGTGAAAGACGTGAGGGCCAGTACTCGTTTCAAATGGCTCTGAGCACTATGGGACTTAACTACTGTGGTCATCAGTCCCCTAGAACTTAGAACTACTTAAACCTAACTAACCTAAGGACATCACACACATCCATGCCCGAGGCAGGATTCGAACCTACGACCGTATCAGTCACGCGGTTCCGGACTGCGCGCCTAGAACCGCTAGACCACCGCGACCGGCAGTACTCGTTTGCGTTAATGCAAGCTACGTATCGAAAAAAAAAGTAAAGTGTAAATGTCTGCCGAAATATCAGAGAAAATGCTCCTGACGACTTTAGGAAAACACCTGGTAGATTGAGTAGTAAGGGCGAAAGACAACATCCCTGTCTTATACCGCTTCTAATTTGCGAACTTAGTTCGTGGCTTTCCATACCTACTTTGTCTTCTTGCCTCTTGCACGTATTCTGTATTACCCGTTCTTTACTGTAGCTTGCACCCACTTCCTTGAGTGCAGCACTGCAATGAACTGACAAAAAACTTGGGAAAGCGATTTGCACATATACAGATGGCGGTAGAATTGCGCACACGAAGTATAAAAGGATAGGGCGTTGGCGGACATGTCATTTGTACTCAGGCGATTTGTGTGAAAAGGTTTCCAACGTGATAATGGCTACACGACTTGAACTAACAGACTTTGAGCGCAGAACTGTAGTTGGAGCTAGACGCATGGGAAATGGTTAGGAAATTCGGTATTCCGAGATATACAGTGTCAAGAGTGTGCCTAGAATACCGAATTTCAGGTGTTACCCCTCACCATGCTTAACGCAGTGGCCGACGGCCTTCACTTAACTACCGAATCAGCGGCGTTTGCGTAGAGTTGTCAGTGCTAAGTTACAAGGAAAACTGCATAAAATAATCACAGACATCAATGTGGGACGTACTACGAACGTATTCGTTAGGAAAGTACGGCAAGATTTCGCGTTAATGGCTATGGAAAGAGACGACCAAAGCGAGTGCCTTTACTAACAGCACGAAATCGCCTGGAGCGTCCGCCCTAGGCTCTTGACCGTATCGGTTGGAGTCTGTGAGCCTGGAAAACCGTGACCTGGTCAGACGAGTTCCGATTTCACCGGTGTCAATTGATAAGAGCTGATGGTAGGGTTCGAGATTGGTGGAGACCACACGAAGCCAGATGGAGGGTCAATAATGGTGAGGGCTGTGTTTACACGGAATGGACTGGGTTATGATTATGTTCGGCCACTTGGAATCCATTCGCAGCCATTCATGGACTTCGTGTTCCGGAACAACAAGGGAATTTTTATGGATGTCACTGTGCCATGTCGATGGGCTACAGTTGTTCGAGATTGGTTTGAAGAACTTTCTGGGTAGCTCGAGCGAGTGATTTCGCCTCTCTCATCGATCGATATGAATTTTATGGAACATAATAAAAAGGTCCTCCCCCCATGAACCATGGACCTTGCCGTTGGTGGGGAGGCTTGCGTGCCTCAGCGATACAGATAGCCGTACCGTAGGTGCAACCACAACGGAGAGGTATCTGTTGAGAGGCCAGACAAACTTGTGGTTCCTGAAGAGGGGCAGCAGCCTTTTCAGTAGTTGCAAGGGCAACAGTCTGGATGATTGACTGATCTGGCCTTGTAACAATAACCAAAACGGCCTTGCTGTGCTGGTACTGCGAACGGCTGAAAGCAAGGGGAAACTACGGCCGTAATTTTTCCCGAGGGCACGCAGCTTTACTGTACGATTAAATGATGATGGCGTCCTCTTGGGTAAAATATTCCGGAGGTAAAATAGTCCCCCATTCGGATCTCCGGGCAGGGACTACTCAAGACGATGCCGTTATCAGGAGAAAGAAAACTGGCGTTCTACGGATCGGAGCGTGGAATGTCAGATCACTTAATCGGGCAGGTAGGTTAGAAAATTTAAAAAGGGAAATGGATAGGTTAAAGTTATATATAGTGGGAATTAGTGAAGTTCGGTGGCAGAAGGAACAAGACTTCTGGTCGGGTGACTACAGGTTTACAAACACAAAATCAAATAGGGGTAATGCAGGAGTAGGTTTAATAATGAATAGGAAAATAGGAATGCGGGTAAGCTACTACAAACAGCATAGTGAACGCATTATTGTGGCCAAGATAGATACGAAGCCCACACCTGCTACAGTAGTACAAGTTTATATACCAACTAGCTCTGCAGATGACGAAGAAATTGAAGAAATGTATGATGAAATAAAAGAAATTATTCAGATAGTGAAGGGTGACGAAAATTTAATAGTCATGGGTGACTGGAATTCGGTAGTAGGAAAAGGGAGAGAAGGAAACGTAGTAGGTGAATATGGATTGGGGCTAAGAAATGAAAGAGGAAGCCGCCTGGTAGAATTTTGCACATAGCACAACTTAATCGTATCTAACACTTGGTTTAAGAATCATGAAAGAAGGTTGTATACATGGAAGAATCCTGGAGATACTGAGCAAGCAGTAAAGGAAACAAAAGAAAAATTCGGAGTAGGTATTAAAATTCATGGAGAAGAAATAAAAACTTTGAGGTTCGCCGATGACATAGTAATTCTGTCAGAGACAGCAAAGGACTTGGAAGAGCAGTTGAATGGAATGGATAGCGTCTTGAAAGGAGGATATAAGATGAACATCAACAAAAGCAAAACGAGGATAATGGAATGTAGTCGAATTAAGTCGGTTGATGCTGCGGAAACTAGATTACGAAATGAGACACTTAAAGTAGTAGAGTTTTGCTATTTGGGGAGCAAAATAACTGATAATGGTCGAAGTAGAGAGGATATAAAATGTAGTGTGGCAATGGCAAGGAAATCGTTTCTGAAGAAGAGAAATTTGTTAACATCGAGTATAGATTTAAGTGTCAGGAAGTCATTTCTGAAATTATTTGTATGGAGTGTGGCCATGTATGGAAGTGAAACATGGACGATAAATAGTTTGGACAAGAAGAGAATAGCTTTCGAAATGTGATTTTACAAAAGAATGCTGAAGATTAGATGGGTAGATCACATAACTAATGAGGAAGTATTGAATAGGATTGGGGAGAAGAGAAGTTTGGGGCACAGCTTGACCAGAAGAAGGGATCGGTTGGTAGGACATGTTCTGAGGCATCAAGGGATCACCAATTTAGTATTGGAGGGCAGCGTGGAGGGTAAAAATCGTAGAGGGAGACCAAGAGATGAATACACTAAGCAGATTCAGAAGGATGTAGGTTGCAGTAGGTACTGGGAGATGAAGAAGCTTGCACAGGATAGAGTAGCATGGAGAGCTGCATCAAACCAGTCTCAGGACTGAAGACCACAACAAGAACAACAATAAAAAGGTCAATTCATGCACAAAATCCTGCACCGGCAACACTTGCGCAATTGTGGACGGCTATAGAGGCAGCATGGACCAACATTTCTGCAGCGGACTGCTAAAGATCTGTTGAGTCCACGTCACGTCGAGTTGCTGCACTACAGCGAGCACGATATTAGGAGGTGTCACGTGACTTCTGTCGTTGCAATGCATTTTACGTTGCTGAACGGTTATTCTAGGTCAACAAATCGTATGAATGTACCTTGATTTTCCTCAAGTCAATTGTAACTTTATACCTGTGTCTCTCTGGTGCCTTTACGTTTCCTAACCGGCAACTAACAGATCCACAACTTTCCCAGTCTTCCGCTAATCACTCTTTATTATTACGAGGCGTTTAGCACAAGTCATTCACGAAAGTGGGCTAGGTCGGACTTGTAGCCGTGTGCTATTACAGGCTCTTGCTGCGTGGCGTAAAGAGGCTATCACACCGTCCCGGCAGAGCTGGCTATAGTCGCCGCGCGCTGGTGGTTTCGGCACGTACGCTGGCTGGCGAGTTAACGGGCCGGTGAGATAGCGGCGCAACTCAATCTGGCCGCCCCCTGCCGTGCCCCACACCAGGGGCAGCGGCGAGCGACCACCCCTCTGCCGCAGTGGCTGCCGTGCTACCCTGCTCACGGCACACCCGCATTCTCCGTCCGCTTGCTTTTCCGCACTTCAACAGCAATGTACAGGGTGATCACATGAAACCCTCGTGACTGTCAAAACCAATTTTTTAAACAAAAGCCTACGACGCACGTGTGAGACATAGATCCACGCAGTTTGCGTAAGTAACTTTAAAAAAGTTTTGTACAAAAAATTAATACACTTCTGCACAGTATCTACATCTACAACCACGCAATACTCCGCAAGCCACCATACGGTGTATGGCGGAGGGTACTTTGGATACCGATGTCACTTCGCCTTTTTTCTGTTTCAGTCGTGAATTGTTTATGGGAAGAACGACTGTTGGTAAGCCTCTGGAATGACTCGAATCTCTCTATCTTTATGGTCTTTTCACAAGATACACGTAGGAGGGAGCAATATATTGGCTGACTCTTCAAGAAACGTAGACTCTCGGAACTTTAACTGTAAAGCACACCTTGATGCAAAATGTTTCTCTTGCAACGTCTGCTACTTGAGTCGATTGAGTATTTCTGAAACGGGCGTAGGTACTCAAAAGCAGCTTGAGCGGTAGGTCTGGACCAGAAAGCAAAAATGCAGCGTTCACAGTCGAAAACATCCATAATCTTTTATTTAAATAAAAGTCAACAACTTATGACGTCACTAGAATAGCTTTTAAAAACAAATAAGCAATTAAACACCTTTTCGAATATTATTGATGAAATGAGATCAGCAATTGAAGGGCTTATTTCAATAGTGGTACAATATTTTTGTTCATTTTCAGATACAGAGTCCTAAAGTTAAATGACCACTCTAAAATCTGCAGTTGTGATACCAGAAATATTCAAGCATATGGCTTCTTGCTAGAGATGAACCTTTCTTTCTGTTTTTTTATCATTAATTTCAGAAGCATTATAGGCAGAAGAAGGTTGTATGTAATGGACTTGTACCTATATTAAATAACCCCTCCAATTGACGTAAGCGAAAGAGCTGTTAAACAACTAAGAAACTAAGCAATTTGTCAAAGATTAACAGGTATCTGAATTCAGCCAAGCTGCATATTAATAATCAAAACCTTAACATTTATATTCTTCAGTTGACTTTTACATACAACATCGTAAATGACTGAAGCAGGTTTGTTAACAACCGTAGTAACACAAGCAATGCTTCACGTCCCTTTGTGAGGTAAGTTCAGAACCAGGAGAAGTCACACAGATACAGCTCAATACCCCTCCAGGCGGGATAGCACGGCCCTGATGGTGGATAGGGCAGATTCCGTACAACGTGAACCACACCAGACTAAAAACTAACATTATAAAACTAGTAACAGCAACTGCTTTACTAACGGGGGCACATATTTCATTATATTACCACTTAAGAGCCAAATATAAATAAATAAACAAGCATCTACCCAAGCAGAGAATATAGTGATAAGCAACAAAGCTCTTAACAACTGCGTAGCACTCTGATTACAGGAATGAGAAAACCAGTAAGGCTTACGTTCTCCCAAAATTAATTGGCAAACAGTTACTTGTCCTAACTATGGAGCAGGACAGTCATTATACACTATTTCAAATGGAAGAAAATTCAACCTCGCTGACTTCTAACATGTTTTGCGGAAGACACTGGTCATAAGTAACGAATAGGCCAGCTATTACTAACGCAAACTCTATTATTTCAAATAGCTAAGCAACCGAATCTCATATGTCAAACTTTGTTTACTAAGCTGCCGGTAACAACTACAGTGGGACGATACATTCTTATTTTAGCAGAATTTATCATAGAAAATCTCAGGGCGGGTCAATTAACAACTCCACCAAATTTTTTTACAAATACTTAATTGAAATGACTGGATTGAAAAGGAACTCCGGAAGAACTGAAGTTTCACTTCAGTCGTTACTTACTTGCAACTGTTCTCCGCATACTACACTACGCCTTGCACTCTCTCTTGTGATGTTGTCACTTCTGGTAATTATTTACCACCTAAAACGAAAAATGTATGCTTAAGAAAAAAATCTACACATTTTCTTCTCTGCATGATGTCGCAAGTACGTATCTCTCAAAGCTTTTTATCGGATTTGGGAATCTAGTTTTCATGTCGACATCCTGTACATTTTATTTTGAAATTTAGCCAAGGGCTAAAAGCATGTGGTAGTTTGCAGACTGGACCATCGAGACAGACGCCACAGGGGATAATGCATTCGCATTCAGGAGGATCTTGGTTCAAATACGATCTTGCTGGGTATCCTACAACTTTTCGACGGATATAGGTGCTACACCGAGTATTAACAAATTTCTCTGCTTCAGAAACGCTTTCCTTGCCATTGACAGTCTACAATTTATATCATCTTCACTTCGAACATCATAAGTTATTTTGCTCCGCAAATAATAAAGCTCATCTACTACTTCAAGTGTCTCATTTTTTAATCTAATTCCCGCAACATCACCTGATTTAATTCGACTACATTCCGTTATCCTCGTTTTGATTTTGTTAATGTTCATCTTTTATCCTCCTTTCAGGACACTGTACATTCCGTTCAAACGCTCTTCGAGATCCTTTGCTGTCTGTGACAGGATTACAATGTCATCGGCAAACATCAAAGTTTTCATTTCTTCTCCATGGATTCTAATTCCTACTCCAAATTTTTCTATTGTTTCCTTTACTGCTTGGTCAATAACAGATTGAATAACATCGGTGATGGCTACAAACCTGTCTCACTCCCTTCTCAACTACTGCTTCCCTTTCGTGCCCCTCGACTTTTATAACTGCCGTCTGGTTTCTGTACAAATTTTAAATAGCCTGTCGGTCCCTGTATTTGATCCCTTCCACCTTCAGAATTTGTAATAGAGTATTCCAGTCAACATTGTCAAAAGCTTTCTCTAAGTCTACATATGCTATAAACGTAGGTTTGCCTTTCCTTAATCTATTTTCTAAGATAAGTCGTAGGGTCAATATTGCCTCACGTGTTCCAACATTTTTACGGAATACAAACTGATCTTCCCCAAGGTCGGCTCCTACCCGTTTTTCCATTCGTCTGTGGAGAATTCATGTCAGTATTTTGCAGCGGTGACTTATTAAACTGATAATTCGGTAATTTTCACACCTGTCCCTGCTTTCTTTGGGGTTGGAATTATTATTTTCTTCTTGAAGTCTGAGGGAATTTCACTTGTCTTATACATTTTGCTCACCAAATGGCAGAGTTTTATCATGGCTGACTCTCCCAAGGCTCTCAGTAGTTCTAATGGAATGTTGTCTACTCCCGGGGCCTTGTTTCGACTTACATCTTTCAGTACTCTGTCAAACTCTTCACGCAGAATCATATCTCCCATTTCATCTTCATCTACGTCCTCTTCCATTTCCACAATATTGCCCTCAAGTATATCGCCCATGTATAGAACCTCTATATACTCCTTCCACCTTTCTGCTTTCCCCTTCTTTGCTTAGAACTGGGTTTCCATCTGAGCTCTTGATATTCACGCAAGTGGTTCTCTTTTCTCCAAAGGTCTCTCTAATTTTCCTATAGGCAGTATCTATCTTACCCCAATGATAAATACATCCTTACATTTGTCCGCTAACGTTTTATCGGCCGGTTAAGCATCTTGAATCATGACCCCAGCACATAACTGCCACTTGGTCGCCCTGCTTAGCCATTTTCCACTTCTTGTCGTTTTGATTTTTGAGGCGTTTGTATTCCCTTTTGCCTGCTTCATATATTGCATTTACATATTTTCTCCTTTCATCAATTAAATGCAATAGCTCTTCTGTTACCAAAAGCTTTCTATTAGCTTTCATTTCTTTATCTACTTGATCCTCTGGCGCTTCCACTGTTTCATCTGTCAAAGTTACCAATTCTTCTTCTACTACATTTCTTTCTCCCGTTCTTGTCAATCGTTCCCTAATGCTTTCTCAGTAACTCTCTACAACCTCTGGTTCTTTCAGTTTATCCAGGTCCCATCCCCTTAAATTCCCATCTCTATGCAGTTTCTTCAGGGTGGGTATTGTGGTGTCACCGCTAGACACCACACTTGCTAGGTGGTAGCCTTTAAATCGGCCGCGGTCCATTAGTATACGTCGGACCCGCGTGTCGCCACTGTCAGTGATTGCAGACCGAGCGCCACCACGCGGCAGGTCTAGAGAGACTTACTAGCACTCGCCCCAGTTGTACAGCAGAGTTTGCCAGAGATGGATCACTGGAAATTACGCTCTCATTTGCCGAGAGGATAGTTAGCATAGCCTTCAGCTACGTCATTTGCTTCGACCTAGCAAGGCGCCATAGCATTTGATAATTAATATTGTGAAGCTCGTACAGTAACGAGAGATGTACACCAATTGTGGATTAAAGTTAAGTATTCCAACAGCTACGTACTTTATTTGCTAGACTCAAATCCTTTAACTGTTCCAGACCTCACGCCAGTCTGGGTGTAATTAAAAGCGTGCATTTCGGCCTCCTCTAGCAACACAGTGTTGGCTCTTCTGCCAACACTACAGGTATATCCCACATTCTTATCCACTAATTCGTGTGTGGATATTTTTGGTCAGAAAGTGTAGAATACATTTCTAGGAGAGTGTCTTAGACCTGTAAAATTGCACTCAGTGATCGGTACGAATGTTAAGTTAGCACCACAGCAGATGAAACATCCTGGTAGATTAAAACTGTGTGCCGGACCGAGACTCGAACTCGGAACCTTCGCCTTTCGTGGGAAAGTGCTCGCAGGAGAGCTTCTGTGAAGTTTGGAATGTAGGAGACGAAGTATTGGCGAGAGTAAAGCTGTGAGTCTTGCTTGGATAGCTCAGATGGTAGAGCACTTGCCCGAGAAAGGTAAAGGTACCGAGTTGGAGTCTCGGTCCGGCACACAGTTTTAATCTGCCATGAAGTTTCATATCAGCGCACACTCCGCTGCAGAGTGAAAATGTCATTTTGGAAACCACAATAGATGCTTGAGGTGCTATCACTAAGCCAGATGCGGTTTCATTAGACACAAACATCTCTAGGTGACAAAGTGGCAGTTATGTGCTGGGGTCATGATTCAAGATGCTTAACCGGCCGATAAAACGTTAAGAGATACGTACTGTCACACGACAAGTACAATATTTCACTTAGTTGACTGCGCTTAGTATAAGCACAGCCAGCAGTACGTGTTGGGTGCAAAACAACATGCAGCGCAGTCAACGAAGTGAAATATTGTACTTTTCGTATTCCAGCACGTACCTTCTAAAGTTTTATCTGCAGATTAATCATTTTCAATCACTATACCGATATATGTCTGCCACTTCGTCACCTGAGAACGATCATAAAGAATAGAACCGGATGAGGCTTAATGTTTTGCCTCTAAACAGCTGTGGCGGTTTTCATAGCATTCGTATTAACCGTACGTTGGGTGCGGTTTGAAGCTTAAAAACGTCAACGCTCATGTGCGAATACGTCCTTGCTCAGGCTTTAAAAGTGAAGTCATAGCGGTCTTCAGGCTATTCATTCTGATTATTTTCTGTTTACTTGGGTCGAACAGTATTTCGGAAACGGTAAAACGTTTCATATGATCTGTTACTGCATTTATTTATCTCAAAGTCTTGATTTTAGCGGGTGCAACATGGTCAAGCGAAGACTCAACATTAGTGCACCGCCGCATCTTCTGTGCTTTAAGAGGATATCGGCCTGACTATTCTTAACAGAGATCCTTCCCCAGATGTACAATGGATCTTCTTTTTATTCATTGGCTTTTGATTTTATGACCATACAACCTACCATAATTTATACATATTAGTAACAACTGACAGTTTTGACTCTTATTTATGTACAAAATTAAAATCAATTTATAGAAAAAGAGGCATAATTTTTATAAAATTGCTATATATGTACTACGCAAATTAAATTTAGTTACAATATAAGCAATACTATTTTCTACTAATCTGCCGACATGATGATGGTTGAAGTTATCGCTACAGCAAGCATAAATCTACTAACAACAGTGTTGCTGGCTCCTGTTTTGATCAGAGTCGACGTGGAATCTTCCTACACGTCGGCCAGGGGCCTGAAGATGGCTTAGTAAATCGCTGAAACTGGCAGCCAAATAAAATAAGTTTGGAAGATAGACGCCTGAAAGGTGTTTAATTTGACATCCTTGTTCTCTATGTACATAGACGATCTTCCTGACAGGGAGAGCAGAAATTTGCACCCACAGGCGGATACAAGATGTTTGGACAGAATGTGTTGTCGGTATGGGGAGTGGCGGCTTGCTGAAAAAAAAAAGTAAATGTTGATGCAGATTAGTTGGAAGAGAAATCCTGTAACGTTAGAATACAGCAGTAGCGGTGTGTTGCTTCTTTGTCAGTCGAATCGATTACGTATTGTCTAAGCTTGACGTTGTAAAGCGATATGAAATGGAAGGAGCACGTAAGGAGGGTAGTGGCAGGCGAATGATCGGTTTATGGGTAGAATTTTAGGAAAGTGTAGTTGGTCTATAAAGGAGACCATGTATACCTTAACTACAGTAGTTGCGACCCATTCTGCCGACCGGAGTGGCCGAGCGGTTCTAGACAGTACAGTCTGGAACCGCGCGACCGCTACGGTCGCAGGTTCGAATCCTGCCTCGGGCATGGATGTGTGTGATGTCCTAGGTTAGTTAGGTTTAAGAAGTTCTATGTTCTAGGGATGACCACAGCGGTTAAGTCCTATAGTGCTCAGAGCCATTTGAACCGTTTTGCGACCCACTCTTGAGTACCACTAGACTGTTTGGGACAGCGGTCAGGGGAATTAAAGGAAGACATCTACGCAATTCAGAGGTGGGCTACTAGATTTCTTACCGATAGGTTCGAACAGCACGCAAGTATTACGAGGATACTTCTTGAACTCAAATGGAAATCCCTGGAAGGAAGACGAGACGCTATTGAGAAAATTTAGAGAACCGGCGTTTGACTGCAAAACGATTATATTCCCACCGACGCACCTTTTGCGTACGGACGACGAAGATAAAAGACATCAGGGCTTGTACGGAGGCGTAAAGACAGTCGTTTTTCCCTCAACGTATTTGTGAGCGGAAAAGGGAAGGAAATGTGTAGCACAACGTGCCTTCTGCCATGCACCAAGGGGCGGGTTTCGGGGCATGTATTTAGGCGGCGAGAGTGAAATGGAAGTTGCGTGGAAAATATTGTCTGTAACTACCTACAGCAACAAAATAATCACACAAAGCATGTACAATACGATGGAAATCATGATCTGCTGTCAGAGCATAAAACTCGCAGAGGCACGCCTTTTTATGTATCCCATCTTTAAAATCAATTAAGTTACAGAAATAAAACTAAATCAACTGTAGATGAAACATGGGTTTCGAAACACGCTTGAATAGAGTATAAAAACAGAAAAAAATTGCGTTTTGCAGAAGGCGGATTTTAAAAGCCAGAATTTAATTCGCAACCACAGAAAGTTGCAAAGAGAGCTTTCACCACTGGCAGGATGATTATTTCGAGAGCAGCCTACGTCAGAGCGGGTTCACTGGAGAGTTACGTGCTAATCCGGGGCTCCTCGCAGCGGGCTTAGGAGGTCGTCGACCTGTCGTTGCCCTCTGGCTGCGTCTCCTGTCAACCTCTGCGACCCTGACAAACAGTAGGAGGCGAAAAAAGAATCGCCTCCGCTACCTAAGCTCGCTGAAAAACCTGAGGGTGGCCCAGGGGCTTTGTGTAAAAAGCTCGCTCTCTGCGGGACAGGGGAACACAAAAAGCGGGAGGTCACGAAAAAAGAGCCAGGCTGCCGGGATTCGCCACACGAAGCGGCCGGCGCCGCGATCCTCAAGTGAGCCGTGCTTTTTAGTTCCAAGACCCGCAGAGTCCACCGAGTAAGCGGGCAGCCGGCCGAGATTGAGTGCCTTGTTGACCCCTGCGGTGAACTTCAGGGGTGGGCGTGGTGGTGGTGGTGTTGTGACTTCATCTGAACACTGTCTCATCTGACCAGTATGGGTGGTCCTGGAATTGCTACACTTCTGCACGCTCCTTGCCATTGGGAGTGCAATGTCGGTACAGTGATCTTCGCGTGACATAAGGTCATCAGCACACGGGCCGTGCAACCGAACGTTTAGCGTTGATCGTGCCCAATTTGTGACGTCATAGCAAGGAAAGGAGACGGTGGGCAAGTCTTTCCAAATGTGCAGAGCAATATCTAGCAAGTCAAATACTCTGAACGTGAGTTTCAACGCAGACCAATGAAATGGCATAACGCCACCTACGTCACAGGAACGTCATTTCCCTTCAGTACAGAGTCGCGAGACGCCTTATTGGCTTTCAGTTGAATCCCATATATACTAAACAGGCAGAATACGGCGCTATGGTCGGCAACATCTATGTAAGTCAGCAAGTGTCTGGCGCTGTTGTTAGATCGGTTACTGCCGGCCGGACCGGCCGAGCGGTGCTAGGCGCGTCAGTCTGGAACCGCGCGACAGCTACGGTCGCAGGTTCGGATCCTGCCTCGGGCATGAATGTGTGTGATGTCCTTAGGTTAGTTAGTTTTAAGTAGTTCTAAGTTCTAGGGGACTGGTGACCTCAGATGTTAAGTCCCATAGTGCCCAGAGTCATTTGAACCATTTTTTTAGATCGGTTACTGCTGCTGCAGTGGCAGGTTATCAAAACGTAAGAGAGTTTGAACGTAGTGCTAGAGCGTGCGCTCGAGCGATGGGACATAGCATCTCCGAGGTAGCGATGCAGAGAGGACTTTCCCGTACGACCATTTGACGAGAGTACCGTGAATATCAGGAATTCGGTAAAACATCAAATCTCCGACATCGCTGCGGCCGGAAAAGGATCCTGCAAGAACGGGACCAACGATGACTGAAGAGACTCTTTCAACGTGACAGAAGTGCAACCGTTTCACTAATTGCTGCAGATTTCAATGCTGGGCCATCAACAAGTGTCAGCGTCCGAACCATTGAACAAAACATTATCGATATGAGCTTTCGGAGCCGAAGACCCTTCCGTGTACCTTTGATGACTGCACGACACAAGGCTTTACTCCTCGCCTGTCACCGTCAAAATCGATATTGACTGTCGATGACTGAAAACATGTCGCCTGGTCGAACGAGTCTCGTTTAAAATTGTATCGAGTGGATGGACGTGTACGGGTGTGGAGACAACCTCATGAATCCGAGGATCCTGCATGTCAGCAGGGGACTCTGTAATGGCGTGGGGCGTGTGCAGTTCGAATGATACAGGACCCAAACGTCTAGATACCACTTTGACAAGTGACACATACGTAACGATCCCGTCTGATCACCTGCATCCATTCATATCCATCGTGCATTCCGACGGACTTGGGCACTTCCAGCAGGACAATGCGACACGCCATATATCAAGAACTGATGTAGAGTCGCTCCAGGAACACTCTTCTGAGTTGATACACATCCGCTGGCCGCCAAACTCCCCAGGCATAATCATTACTGATCTGGGATGCCTTGTAATGTGATGTTCAGAAGAGATCTCCACTGCCGTACTCTTACTGATTTATGGGCAGACCTGCAGGAGTCATGGTGTCATTTGCCTCCAGCACTACTTCAGACATTCCATGTCACGTAGTGTTGCTGCACTTCAAGATTGAGGATCTCCTGATATGCCGTCGTTAACTGTATGATTTATTGTAACAAAATGACGAGAAACGTCGTTCTAGTAATAAAATAATTATTGTAACCTGAGCATTATTAAAGTACGCCGCTTCAAGCAAATGGGACGAGGAAGAGCCATCAAAAACGCATTGTTCTCGGTGCAGTTTGTTTTAATTAAAAGTCAGTTACTGGCACAACTACAGTTGAAGCTTTCGGGAGATGATAAGGCGTTAAGTATGGGCGTAGGTTTAGTGTAATGCCTAGCGTTGTGGAATTGTAATGTGTCAGTTCATATATCGCTGGATCGTTTCTCACTATATCCTCATACTTTTTTTTATTTTTTTTTTTTGTTGCTAACCCTCGCTTTTTCTGATAGATTTGGAACTTTCTTATTAGTTTAATAAAAGTATATTCTATAATATTCGATGTTATTCAAATAGAAGTGCGCTCTTTCTGTGAAGGAAGTTTGTTCGATTGACTTAATCTACAAGACAGATTGCACTACTTGCGGTAGAGTATTTTGCACTTTCTTGTTTCAGGTTCTGTATTTCACATACTTGAAAAATTCTGCTACTGAATATGAACAGTGGTCAAGTTAGAACGGCCATAAGGTTTTACTTAAAAGTGAGAACAATGAAATAATTTTTATCTTATGTGGAGAACTACAGTAAACTTGTATCACGCTATCTGTAATGGTAATTTTATAAGCCGAAGTCTTTATTTGGATATGGTACTTTTTTCTTTTATTCTTAGAGCATGTTAATCGATGCGGGAGTTTATATTAATTACGCATATTCCAGACCGAACCATGGGACTACCACGTGGACAAGGGAGGAAATAACAGAGGCAGCGTAAGAACTTCACGCCCGTCCATTTCGTAAAAAACGTGATTTGCGATCGGTAGACACTGGCGAGCAGATTGATGCCGTATTCCTGGACTTCAGGAAGGCATTTGATACGGTTCCGCACTTACGTTTAGTGAAAAAAATACGAGCTTACGGAATATCGGACCAGGTTTGTGATTGGATTCAGGATTTCCTAGAAGAAAGAACACAACATGTCATTCTTAACGGTTCAAAATCTGCAGATGTAGAGGTAATTTCGGGAGTACCGCAGGGAAGCGTGATAGGACCTTTATTGTTTACAATATACATAAATGACTTAGTTGACAACATCGGTAGCTCCGTGAGGCTATTTGCAGATGACACGGTTGTCTACAAGAAAGTAGCAACTTCAGAAGACTCGTACGTACTCCAGGAGGACCTGCAGAGGATTAATGCATGGTGCGACAGCTGGCAGCTTTCCCTAAACGTAGATAAATGTAATATAATGCGCATATATAGGGGCAGAAATCCATTCCAGTACGATTATGCCATAGGTGGTAAATCATTGGAAGCGGTAACGACCGTAAAATACTTAGGAGTTACTATCCGGAGCGATCTGAAGTGGAATGATCACATAAAACAAATAGTGGGAAAAGCAGGCGCCAGGTTGAGATTCATAGGAAGAATTCTAAGAAAATGTGACTCATCGACGAAAGAAGTAGCTTACAAAACGCTTGTTCGTCCGATTCTTGAGTATTGCTCATCAGTATGGGACCCTTACCAGGTTGGATTAATGGAAGAGATAGACATGATCCAGCGAAAAGCAGCGCGATTCGTCATGGGGACATTTAGTCAGCGCGAGAGCGTTACGGAGATGCTGAACAAGCTCCAGTGGCGGACACTTCAAGAAAGGCGTTACGCAGTACGGAGAGGTTTATTATCGAAATTACGAGAGAGCACATTCCGGGAAGAGATGGGCAACATATTACTACCGCCCACATATATCTCGCGTAATGATCACAACGAAAAGATCCGAGAAATTAGAGCAAATACGGAGACTTACAAGCAGTCGTTCTTCCCACGCACAATTCGTGAATGGAACAGGGAAGGGGGGATCAGATAGTGGTACAATAAGTACCCTCCGCCACACACCGTAAGGTGGCTCGCGGAGTATAGATGTAGATGTAGATGTAGATGTATGTACAAGTCGCATCGTTTCAGAGCGTTGAGCAGCATGTTGAACTCGGCACGCTACACGTTAACGTTCGAAAGCACAGTCCGTGTGCAGACGACTTACGGCGTTCTTCCCTGCATTTAAAATGACATCGTTCGCATTAGCAGCGAGCTGAATAGAACGTAACCACACCGTTACGACACGTTAAGGGTTCACACCAAAGACTGATTTCACCCAGATCGTCAAAATTAAAGTCTACATACATACTTCACAAGCCTTCATGTGGTGCGTGGTCGAGGTTACTTCGTGTTTCATTGTCACACTCCACCTTTACTCTTTCGGCGTGCGGGAAGAACGATTTTTGATAAGCCTCTTTGTGAGCTCAAATCTTTCTAATTTTGCCTTCATGCTACTTTCACGAGATATACGTAAAAGGAGCCAATATATCGAGTAACTCTTAGGAATGTACGCTGTCGTAATTTTAACACCATGATACACAAACCCTCTACATCTACATCTACATCCATACTCCGCAAGCCACCTGACGGTGTGTGGCGGAGGGTACCCTGAGTACCTCTATCGGTTCTCCCTTCTATTCCAGTCTCGTATTGCTCGTGAAAAGAAGGATTCTCGGTACGCTTCTGTGTGGGCTCTAATCTCTCTGATTTTATCCTCATGGTCTCTTCGAGAGATATACGTAGGAGGGAGCAACATACTGCTTGACTCTTCGGTGAAGGTATGTTCTCGAAACTTTAACAAAAGTCCGTATCGAGCTACTGAGCGTCTCTCCTGCAGAGTCTTCCACTGGAGTTTATCTATCATCTCCGCAACGCTTTCGCGATTACTAAATGATCCTGTAACGAAGCGCGCTGCTCTCCGTTGGATCTTCTCTATCTCTTCTGTCAACCCTATCTGGTACGGATCCCACACTGCTGAACAGTATTCAAGCAGTGTGCGAACAAGCGTACTGTAAACTACTTCCTTTGTTTTCGGATTGCATTTCCTTAGGATTCTTCCAATGAATCTCAGTCTGGCATCTGCTTTACCGACGATCGACTTTATATGATCATTCCATTTTAAATCACTTGTAATGTCTAGTCCCAGATAATTTATGGAATTAACTACTTCCAGTTGCTGACCTGCTATTTTGTAGGTAAATGATAAGGGATCTATCTTTCTATGTATTCGCAGCACATTACACTTGTCTACATTGAGATTCAATTGCCATTCCCTGCACCATGCGTCAATTCGCTGCAGATCCTCCTGCATTTCAGTACAATTTTCGATTGTAACAACCTCTCGATACACCACAGCGTCAACTGCAAAAAGCCTCAGTGAACTTCTGGTGTCATCCACGAGGTCATTTATGTATATTGTGAATAGAAACGGTCCTATGACACTCCCCTGCGGCACACCTGAAATCACTCTTACTTCGGAAGACTTCTGAGTCTCGTGGGCGAATAGCGCAAGCTGGGTTTCACACGAGCGTATTTTTCGAAACCCATGCTGATTCCTACAGAGTAGATGTCTAGTCTCCAGAAAAGTCATTATACTCGAACATAATACGTGTCCCAAAATTGTACAACTGATCGACGTTAGAGATATGGGTCTATAGTTCTGCACATCTGTTCGACATCCCTTCTTGAAAATGGGGATGACCTGTGCCCTTTTCCAATCCTTTGGAACGCTACGCTCTTCTAGAGACCTACGGTACACCGCTGCAAGAAGGGGGACAAGTACCTTCGCGTACTCTGTGTAAAATCGAACTGGTATCCCATCAGGTCCAGCGGCCTTTGCTCTTTTGAGCGATTTTAATTGTTTCTCTATCCCTCTGTCGTCTATTTCTATATCTACCATTTTGTCATCTGTGCGACAATCTAGAGAAGGAACTACAGTGCAGTCTTCCTCTGTGAAACAGCTTTGGAAAAAGACATTTAGTGTTTCGGCCTTTAGTCTGTCATCCTCTGTTTCAGTACCATTTTGGTCACAGAGTGTCTGGACATTTTGTTTTGATCCACCTACCGCTTTGACACAAGACCAAAATTTCTTAGGATTTTCTGCCAAGTCAGTACATAGAACTTTACTTTCGAATTCATTGAACGCCTCTCGCATAGCCCTCCTCACACTACATTTCGCTTCGCGTAATTTTTGATTGTCTGCAAGGCTTTGGCTATGTTTATGTTTGCTGTGAAGTTCCCTTTGCTTCCGCAGCAGTTTTCTAACGCGGTTGTTGTACCACGGTGGCTCTTTTCCATCTCTGACGATCTTGCTTGGCACATACTCATCTAACGTATATTGTACGATGGTTTTGAACTTTGTCCACTGATGCTCAACACTATCTGTACTTGAGACAAAACTTTTGTGTTGAGCCGTCAGGTACTCTGCAATCTGCTTTTTGTCACTTTTGCTAAACAGAAAAATCTTCCTACCTTTTTTAATATTTCTATTTACGGCTGAAATCATCGATGCCGTAACCGCTCTATGATCGCTGATTCCCTGTTCTGCGTTAACTGTTTCAAATAGTTCGGGTCTGTTTGTCACCAGAAGGTCTAATATGTTATCGCCACGAGTCGGTTCTCTGTTTAACTGCTGAAGGTAGTTTTCAGATGAAGCACTTAAAAAAATTTCAGTGGATTCTTTGTCCCTGCCACCCATTATGAACGTTTGAGCTCCCTAGTCTATATCCGGAAAATTAAAATCTACACCCAGAACTATAACATGGTGGGGAGATCTACTCGAAATATTTTCCAAATTATCCTTCAGGTGCTCAGCCACAGCAGCTGCTGAGCCAGGGGGTCTATAGAGACATCCAATTACCATGTCTGAGCCTGCTTTAACCGTGACCTTCACCCAAATTATTGCGCATTTCGGATCTCCGTCAATTTCCTTCGATAGAATCGCACTTCTTATCGCTATAAACACGCCTCCCCCTTCACTGTCCAGCCTGTCTCTGCGGTATACATTCCAATCTGAGTTTAGGATTTCATTACTGTTTACGTCTGGTTTCAGCCAACTTTCTGTCCCTGGGCGTTGTGACCGTTTATTAATGAGAGCAGTTCTGGTGCCTTTCTATAGACGCTCCTGCAGTTTACTATTAGCACATTAATATTGTTATTCCCTGTTGCATTTTGCCTACTCCTACCTTGCCGCGTCTCAGGAGGCGTCCTGTCGGGCCTAGGGAGGGAATTCTCTAACCTAAAAAACCTCTATGTGCACTCCACACGTACTCCGCTATTCTTGTAGCCGCTTCCGGCGTGTAGTGCACGCCTGACCTATTCAGGGGGACCCTACATTTCTCCACCCGATAGCGGAGGTCGAGAAATTTGCACCCCAGATCCCCGCAGAATCGTCTGAGCCTCTGGTTTAAGCCTTTCACTCGGCTCCAAACCAGAGGACCGCGATCGGTTCTGGGAACGATACTACAAACAGTTTGCTCTGATTCCACCCCGCGAGCGAGGCTTTCGGCCTTCACCAATTCCGCCAACCGCCTGTACAAACTGAGGATGGCCTCTCAAGCCATACGTCAGGAGTCATTGGTGCCGACATGAGCAACAATTTGCAGTCGGGTGCACCCGGTGCTCTCTATCGCCGCCGGCAGGGCCTCCTCCACATCTCGGATGAGACCCCCCCCCCCGGCAAGCAGACAGAGTGAACACTGGCCTTCTTCCCCGACCTTTCCGGTATTTCCCTAAGAAAGTGTCTGCCACTAGAGTTGGCTGACAATCTCCGTGACGCTCTCGCGCTTACTACATGAACTTGTGACGAAATGTGCTGCTCTTCATTGGATCTTTCCTACTTCACAGATTCTTTATGGTATGCGTTGCAGGCTTACTACATGAACTTGTGACGAAATGTGCTGCTCTTCATTGGATCTTTCCTACTTCACAGATTCTTTATGGTATGCGTTGCAGGCTGAGGATCAATATTCAAGTATCGTTCGAGTGAGATTTCTGTAAGCTACCTACTTTGGTGACAAGGGATACTTTTGAAAGTAAGAAATGAAATTTGTGTCTTATTTATGTTGTCATTGTGTCAACCAAGTCACGAGACTGAGCACTGCTGCGAACCAATAATTTTGTCAACGTGTTTCTGGACCTAAGAACAAGCCGCAAAGCTGAGTATCACAGATAAAGTTTACAATCTCTTTCGTGTCTTATGGTTTGAAACAGCAATCAACACATATGTGCGCAGTATATAGGGGGCAAAAAAATTCCCGTTTGAGGACGTTACTGCACCGTATATGCGACCCAGCGCGACTCCGATGAGGGTTACACAAGAACCGACATGTAGACAAGGTGATAGTCTGGCCTTCAAATGGAAACTTTTTGATCTCACATTATCACTATGTGATCAAAAGTATCCGCCTAACTGTCTTGCAGTGGATCCTGACGCAGTCTGGAATTCCTTTGCGATTGTCTGGATAAATGTCTGCCTATAACAGATTACTATCCTCTTCTACATCTACATCTACATACATACTCCGCAATCTACCATACGGTGCGTGGCGGAGGGTACCTCGTACCACAACTAGTATTTTCTCTCCCTGTTCCACTCCCAAACAGAACGAGGGAAAAATGACTGCCTATATGCCTCTGTACGAGCCCTAATCTTTGTGATCTTTCCGCGAAATGTAAGTTGGCGGCAGTAAAACTGTACTGCAGTCAGTCTCAAATGCTGGATCTCTAAATTTCCTCAGTATCGATTCACGAAAAGAACGCCTCCTTTCCTCTGGACACTCCCACCCGAGTTCCTGAAGCATTTTCGTAACACTCGCATGATGACCAAACCTACCAGTCACAAATCTAGCAGCGCGCCCCTGAATTGATTCTCTGTCCTCCCTCAATCCGACCTGATAGGGATCCCAAATGCTCTAGCAGTACTCAAGAATAGGTCGTATTAGTGTTTTATAAGCGGTCTCCTTTGCAGATGACCACATCTTCCCAAAATTCTACCAGTGAACCGAAGACGACTATCCGCCTCCCCCACAACTGCCATTACATGCTTGTCCCACTTCATTTCGCTCTGCAATGTTACGGCCAAATATTTAATCGACGTGACTGTGTCAAGCGCTACACTTCTAATGGAGTATTCAAACATTACAGGATTCTTTTACCTTCCCTGGGGCACTCCAGATGATACACTCTCTCACCTCCGATGATCACTCTTCAACTGTCGGCGGTCTCTGTCAGTCAACAGACGAGATCGGCCTGTACGCTTTTGTGTTTTACGTGTCCCTTCACTATTCCATACCACTATCACATCGGAAACAGTGGACCTAGTAATGTTTAGGAGTTTGGAAATCTCGTGTACAGACGCATGACACAAGTTGTACCCAATCACCTAATCACGTTCGAAGTCCGTGAGTTCCGCGGAGCGCCCCATTCTGCTCTCTCACGATGTCTAATGACTACTGAGTTCACTGACATGGAGTACCTGGCACTAGGTGGCAGCACAATGCACCTGATATGAAAAACGTATATTTTTGAGGGTGTCCGGATACTTTTAATCTCGTAGTGTATGTCATGAATGCGTATGTTCTACATCTCCTCTTAGTCTCTGGATAGATTTCAATAAAATTTAGTACACACATATCTTTGCGTCTGGGACGAAATACTATGAATGTAAAAACCACCAACTTCCCAATAGTGTCGGGACGGGGGGCGATAGAGAAGCGCGAGCGGAAAATTGACCCTCCGTATTTCTTATTCCGTTCTCAAAATCGGTCATGTCGTGCATATTACTCTGTCGACTTCCCCGCTTCGCTGACCAAGTTGCAACCGTCTAACGCTAGAGGGATCCGAACTGTAGAGCTACGTCGGTGCTCGAGTAACAGCGAGCTGCAATCGATTTTAGAATTCCAATAGTTTGTCCACATATGGAGTATCGTCTCCTTCAGCGAGATAATGCCAGACTACACACAAATGCTGCGACATCTGCAACAATCCGACGCCTTGGGTTCACTGTCATAGATCATTCTCTATACAGTCCCGACTTGGCCCCATCCGATTTTTATCTGTTTCCAAAACTCAAAGCACACGTTCGAAGACTCTGCTTCATAGTGACGAGGTGGTGTATGCAGAGTTGATACTGTGGCTCTGTGAACAGTCATACAGACTACAGTGAAGGTATCATCAAACTGATCTCTCGTAAGGAGAAATGTGTTTGTTACCAGGGTGGCTATGTTGAGAAACAAGTATGTAGGTATGAATAATACAGATGTAGAATATTAGTAAAGTTTGTTTTATTTAAAAAGATTTAAGAGTTTCCACATAGTAAATTCGGAGGCATTACTTTTCAGCATGCCTTCGTATGTATAAATGACCTGTGAATAAAGTTGGAAGATTCACGAGACTTCAGTGGATGATGCAGTTTTATGCAGATAAGTCGCAATGCTAGAACATTGTAATTAAATTCAGAAATAGCCGCAGAAAATCGACGTTTGGCGCAGGGAATAGTAGTTAATCCACAACGTCAACAAATGCAATGTATTGTGGATAAAAAGGCTGAATGACCCTTTCTTTTGTGATTATTTGATTGCACAGCAATCACTGGAAGCGGTTAAATCAGTTAAATATCTAGGACAGCGAGTACTGAGGGATTTAAAGTAAAACGACTACACAAAACTAACCGCAGATAATGTACATTCCGGAATGGGATTCACTGGAAGAACTTTAGTACACGAAATAAATACCATCACATCTTTTTCGAACGTTTTTACTGACCCCTTCTTATCCACACTGCATCCCGTCGTGATAATGAGCAGCCTTACTCGCACAGTATTTTTACACAAACAGTAAGTCACGTACCTAGTAAATTCGGTATAAATCGCACCAGATGTTCCTGAGTTATGCTTCGTTGTCAGCCGCTTTTCATTCCCGTCGCTATGGCTTGCAAGTGGTTCTCAATCGCACAGTGCTTCTTTCCTGACAGTAGGTAACCGACCTTTTAAATAATCTAACTCTCTTGTATGAAACTGAATCAAATTTCTGATTACTTTAAAAATCAGTTAATGTGTTAAGTATGTGACGTTAAGCATGTGAGCCCGAAAAAGTTTCAGAAATGTTAGAAATTATATTTAGAGTTTACTGAAAGTCGCTAAGCCCTCTCATTACCAAAATTACCAAAACTGAAGGATTTTGAAGAAACCAATTTTTTTGTGCACCGTCATATCCCCGAACCGCGTGTTGTACAATGGTAAAATTTGCAGGCACATTTGGTGGTACATGTGGATATAGTCTGCAAAATGTGTCATGAATAGAGTTAACAGTAAATATGTGGTTAATTAAAACGTCATGCCAGATGCGGCAGTTACACTGCACGATAAACTTTTTCCTTTCATCACTTTGTGCTGGAGGGGGGGTGGGGGGGGGGGGGGGGGGGGGAGAAGTTGGGTAAGGGGAAAAAAATGCTTCGGAAAGGTGTGAAATTTTGAGTTGAATTTGTTGCAGGTTCCATAATGCTCTCGTTCTTAAACGCAGGATAAATATAGTCAGCGTATTTTATCAGGTAGCGTTGCACCTCTTATGGGTGTTAGTCCCACAGCGCTCCTTTTCAGACAGTAAGTGATATTTGTACCAGGTTTGGTTGAAATAGATCCTGCAGTTTAGAGTGAGATGTTGAAGATACATAAATACATATATGCCTTTTTGCAAGATACACAGATACTGTGAAAAGTAATGGTCCTATAACACTCTTTGTGATACGCCTCAAGTTACTTTTATGTCTGAAGGTTTCCGTCCGTTGAAAATGGCCTGCTTTGTTCTCTTGACTAAACGTTCTTCATTTCAGTCATGCCGGTGGTCTGATATTCTGCGCTCTCGTATTCTGTCCATTAGGCGTCAGTGTATAGCTGTACTCAACGTCTTCTTGAAGTCCAGGAACACGTACTAGGGTTTCTTCCAGTTCCATTCCCGTAAGGCCAGCGGGAAGAATGATGTGTTGGACCGTTCTGTGCGCCCTGTAATTAATCCAACCTTATCTTTGTGGTACCCGCGGGAGATATAAGTTGTGGGCTGCACTATAGTTCTGAATTTCTCTCTTACTTCTGGGTCCTGATGCCTTGCAAGTAGGCTTGATGGTGTAGCTAGCCTCTATCTTTAAGTGTCCACCGGCACAGTTTTTTCAGAACCTCCATGACGGTACCTTGTGGCTCAAACTTGTCTGTCACCATTCCTGTCAAGGTTCTTTGCATACTTGCAGCGAATCTGGTACGGATCCGAGACACTAGAATAATTTTCTAGTCTAATTGTTCTACAAAGCCCTTTTGTCCCCTGTTCGATTCAGCATCTTTTCAGAAGCATTTCTGAAAAAGAGAACTTTATTGTCATTGAATTGAAAGGGTCTGCTGGGGCACACTTGTATGTGGCACCAGAATAAAATAAGAATATTAATAAATTAAAATGAAACTAGTGTACTATAAACAATGAATGTCTCAGGCTCGATAATGCGGATCGTTGACTGCGCGCGACCGCAGAGCCAAAGATACTGCTTCTGGTCTGAGATTGTGCGCTGGACGCACAGTTGAAGGTAGCTGTCGGTGAGGGAAAGAGGATGCAGTAGGCAGTTTTTGTGGTAAGCTGTGTGAAGCCACCAAGAGTTTGATTATTTTATGTATGTCAATATTGTCGAACTTGGAAGCAGAAATCTTCGTGCAAGCACAGTAAAGATGTTAAATAATTATGATTTTTGTTTTTCCGGTGCGTTAGTATATATGAGTTGGCTAATAATTTGTAATTGTTGAGTAATCCCAGAATGTACGTGAACTGTTTAGATAAAAAGACAAGTTAGACATTTTACTTTTGTAATGCTTCGAAGATTTCTTAACAGAGCTATATGTAATTTGATGATTTGCATTTATACTGGTTTAATAAGGTTACATAATATGTATTGTTTAAATCTCATTGTTTGTGAATCAATTGTGAGTAATGTAACTTCAATTGTCAGATGTTTTTGAAAAGCCAAGCTTAACTTGTAATATAATTTTGCCAGAAAAATACCTCAGTGTTAGTAATTCACCATTATCAGTACCGCCTCCCAGTCCACATCACATATTTTTTAAAGAAGTTAGATTTTCTTAAATGTTCTCGTTTATCACCCAAAAGGACTTCATGTGCATTTCAAAGTATTATGGCCAGTACTGCACACTGCTGAGCCTGTAGCTAGCATTTGTAATTTTTTTCTTTTTTTAAATGAGAGACCAGAATATATCGCGTTCCACCGTTGCTGCTCTAGAGGTAAGACAATTTGATTTATTTGTTATGTGCACAGGCACCAAAGTTATCAGTTTTCAACAGAGCCAGATGATTACTACCTAAGGGGCTGAATGTATTTTGCAGTAACTGTGTTTCTTTATTGGTACTGGGGGTTGCATTGCCCAATCAATCGTGTGAAGTTTTGCTAACAAGAACACGGAGTAAGCACACCATTTGCAATTACAACACGCAACACGACAATTCGAGTTCTGTACTCATTCCGCAGATCAGACATTCATTCACCGTAATCGTGAAGTTTATTATTTCAATTTTTTAAAGAACGTTACAGAATACAAATTCAAGTGCTAAGAAGTCTTGTTTTCAAGGCACGTACATATGTGAAACGTCAACTATACATAGTGTAAAAGGTGTTAGAGCAGATGTTTCTATTCCTGACTGAGAACGGTGTATTGAACGACATTACGTCAGTATTTAAGTTATTTGCAGACTAATAATTGTAACTGTTACAAGTAGTATGTTTCTAGGTTGGTTAGTACGGAAATAAAAGAGAGGTTCAAGAGTGGGACTGATATTCAGGGTGAAAAGATGTCAATGATAAAGTTCAGTGATGAATTTGCTATCCTCAGTAGAAGTGAAGAAAAATTACAGGTATGCCGAATGGAATGAACAGTCTGATGAGTCCAGAATGTAGATTAAGAGTAAATCGAAAGAAGATGAGAGTAATGAGAAGCAGCAGAAGTGAGAGCTGCGAGAAACCTAGCATCATAATTTGGATCACGAAGTAGACGAAATAAAGCAATTATGATACCTATGGAGCCCATGATGGAGAGAGCAAGGAGTATATGTAAAGCAGATTAGCATTGGCAAAAAGTGCTTTCCTGGCCAAGAGAAATCTGCTAATATGAAACATAGGCGTTAATCTGAGGAATAAAGTTCTGAGATTGGAGCGCGGCATCGTATGGTAGTGAAGCATGGAGTGTAGGAACACCGTGAAACGTCCCCTTTGAAGAATTATACATGACTGTCCTTAAACTGACATACAATATTTTTAGCGCAACGCAGTCTGACTTTCAAAAATCCCTGCAAAAGAATGGCCCTGAGTAACATTAAACTGTACCTTTCAGAAATCACTTACCTCACAAAAACCTTCATTACTCGAACTACTGCAGTACAGCGAGCGCCACTACTGCCAGCTAAATAAAAGATTCAAACTACGGAAGGCATTAACTACTGATAGGGATAGTTAGCAAATGAAAGATATTAATAGAGAACAAACAATGTATTTACCTTGATAGTCATAATATATATAGCAGTTCATGACAAATTACAAAACTCCGCCATCTCTCTCCCCACATCCACCACTGCTGGCGGCTCACCTCCAACTGCGCAACGCTACGCGCTGTTCACATCCAGCTGCCGCTGCCCAACACTACAATGGCAGACAACAATGCAAACTAGCCACAGACTGCACACGTAACGTTGCCAATAAGAAAACCTAAACAGCCCACTTACAACCGGAACAGAAGAGAATAGAACCATTTGAGATATGGAGCTACAGAGGAATGTTGAATAATAGGTAGAGAGATACTGTAAGGAATGAGGAGGCTCCCCGCAGAATCGGCAAGGAAAGGAACATAATATGGAAAAAAGCTGAGAAGAAAAAGGGACAGGACGGTTAAGAAGTCAGGGAACAGTTTCCCAGCTACTAGAGCGTGCTGTAGAGGGTAGAAACTGTAAAGTAAGACAGAGATTGGCATACATGAAGCAAATAATTGAGGACGCAGTTTGCAAGTGCTCTTCTGTGATGAAAAGATTGGCACAGTAGAGGAAATTGTGACGGGTCTTATCAAACCAGTAAAAGCATGGACATGTAGGCACAAAACGCTTAGTCTATACTAACAGGCATAGTCCACTTACTGGTGCAGAAAACAGAAGGGCGTAGAGTTTGTGGGAAGACCATTCGACACAGAGGAAAAGCAACCAACACGCGCATGTGTGTACGTGTTAAGGTCCATATATAAAGATATCTGCCTTTGCACCTGTTACACCCTGTATACAGTATGAGCAAGAGGGGAATGGAAGCTTTCGAAATGTGTTTGGTATGGGCCGAAAGTTACAACACACCTGTCTTCGGGCTGAACAACACGACAACAACAATAACAACAACAACAACAACTACCGCTTCATTAGCGCTATTCATATTGCGCATACGATCTCCATCACTATTCTGGAACACCACATTTCAAAAGCTTCTGTTCTCTTCTTGTCTATACAGTTTCATTCCCATATAAAGCTGCAGTCTACACAATTACGGTCAAAATAGACTTCTTAGCAAATTCTTATTCGGTGTTATCATATCCCTCCTACTCATAAATTTTTTCAGGCTAATCCCAATCCGAATTTTGTATTCTCTATATTTCTGTCGACGTCAGTTATTTTCCTGCCGAAATCGCAAAACTTGTCTCCTATTTCTAATATCTAAGTTTGCGAATCTAACCGACCCAGCATTATCTGACTACAAACTTGCTTTTCTTTTATGTCTATCTCTATTCAATACTCTATCCATTTTGTTTAACTGATATTCCAAGTCCTCTGACTCAAATTACAAATTTCTCCTTACTTTCTGTTGCTGTTTACCGTGTGTTAAGAACACGAGACATAAGCTACGGCACTCCATCAACTGCTCCCTACATTTAATATCCATTAGACTCTCTGTATTTTCCCTACATGTTGCTGATAACCTGTTCGTCCCAGTATTTTAATTCTAATAGCTTCAGAATATGTATGACTGATAGCAGTAGACATTGTCATTTTTTTTCTTTATCTGGAAATGCTGTGAAGATGGGTGACTTTCCATTCAACCTAAGGGAGGTCGTAGGACTTATAAGCAGGGATGTTTGAACGTTGCACTGACGTGAATTAAGTGTCACGTGACGGTGTGGTTCTAAATTTTAGAACGTCGTCAGTGGCATATCAAAGTGACACGTAAATCAATCATGTTAGTTTAAAATACGATGTCGTAGCTCAGTCAAGTGACAGCTTTCCAAATTTACATTCACCTGTCTCGCTGATTGTGCCAATTCTCTCAGAGCAACCGCACCTACCGTCTAGAGTAACGCATGTGCCATTTAACTGAATGTCACTTTTTCGTAATACGAGGTCTGTTGCACACTTTGTGTGGGCTGAAACATTTTACTTTTTAATTTGTAAAAAAAGAAAAAACTGACAAATCTCGAGATGAACTCGGTAAAGGAGGGTCTGTTCGTACCGAGCGAGGTGACGTAGTGGTTAGAACACTGGAGTCGCATTCAGAAGGACGACTGTTCCAATCCGAGTCCAGCCATCCTGATTTAGGTTTTCCGTGATTTCCTTAAATCGCTTCAGGCAAATGCCGGGATGGTTCATTTGAAAGGGCACGGCCGATCTCCTTTCTCAGTCTTATCTAATCCGGGATTATGTTCCGTCTCTAATGACTTCGATGTCGACGGGACGCTAAACACTGATCCACTCCTCCTGCAGGGCCTGTTCGTATCAGGTGTTTTATGTTTAAAGAAGAATATCCGATAAGCACGCGAACTGTCACACCAAGTTTTCTTCATCGTCCGATTAGAATATTTTGTTCTTTTCCCTCTCTATGTCTTTCATAAGACTTCTCATCGTTTACTTGCAATAAGTTACACTTAGTTACAATCGATGTATACTTTCAACAGGGCTTTTTTCTTCAAAAAGAAATAGAGGAAACAGATAATTTACTTGAGTCACTTGGTGTTTCGGTGGACTTTGGTCCTCAGACGACCATAGGATTTGTTCTCTTACTTATTGGTTCCTTCACTTCTGGCAATGATCTGCTAATGTGAAAAGTACCAAGTTACCCCTTCGTCCGGATTCCATGTCCCTAATGACCGATTGGGTAATTCATCTGAAAGGCAGCGCCAAACCACCTTTACTAGAGCCACGCTAGTCCTCAGGTGGAGCCTACACTCTTGACAACATACCAGTGCAGTCAATAGCTCTTTCCACTGCTACCACATTTACGTATACATTCGAATAACTCTTTTAGAGGATAAGATACACCAACTTTGATTTTGCTTCTTTGGGTTTCATTTTCGTTGCTCTCAAACTGCTTTCATCCTTCGGGAGTGTCGTCCTCTTTCTTTCTTGGCCCTCTTTCTTCAATTTGCAGGCCCCTTCTTTCCTGAAATCCTGCCTTTTGCTTCACTTTCCAAAAAGTGTTCTCTTACCTGTTATGTCCATTCTAATGCCAGTGCTTTCCATATCTATGTTTAGTGTGGGTTGGATTTGTAGAGTCTCAGCAGCAAGGTGAAGATCTGCCTGGTTACACCGATACTATCTATTCGGCATCGGTATCCATAAAACTGCAATCTTCTTTTACTCATTACGTCAGTTAGCTTTCCCATTTTCAAGTGGAGTTCTCTGATCTTAATTTGTATTCAGCATTACTAATTACTTTTAGGTTCCAGTATATTTCTTAGAATTGTTCTATCAGCTTTTCTCGGTTTTTCAAAATCCAAAGTCTTTTTAGTTTAGATGTTTCTGCTGCATGGTTTTCCAGGTCTTACCACTGTTCAATAGCTTCTTATTTTTGTGTTTCAGGGCAAAGGTTTTTTGTTACATATTGTTTTTCCCATATGGAATTGCGTTCATATTTTATCTAATCTATTTTCTATTGCTACCTCTTGTTTTGTATTGCTCGCTTTCATTTTCCCATGTATCTGAAACAGATTATTTTAGATACCGTGTTGGTACAAGTTTTAATTTCGTCAATATTTGTCATGAACTGTTTTCTTTTTTGGAATGATTTTCTTAGTTCTGTTTGTTCCTGCTTGTTTCTATAGTTCTCCGAGTTGCTCATTGACACTATCCAGTGGCTTAGCAATTAAGGCCTGCGGTGATTTTATTTATATTTCTTCCTGGTTGAACAGCATTAGTATTGATGAATTTCCTCTATTCTCACTATTTTCTCCAATGCACAGTTGAGAGGTAGAGGTGACACACTATCTTCATGTCTTACTTCTGATTATAATTCAAAACGTTTTATATGTTCGTACATTTGTCCTCAGTCAGTCTTAAAATGATCATTAACAGATAGGTACAGTAAGCCAATTGCTCATGCTCGAAGATTAAAGAGCAAGAAATTGGGTGGTTGCCGTTTCTTTTCCACATGATTTAATACATTCCACGGTTCTCAGTCACCATTATCAAGTTTAAATTAGCTGGTTACAAAATTTCAGACAAAAATTCGTTATGTAATTTCTGTGGAATCTTGTTTTTGCTCTTACGTGCTTAAAAAAGCGCAGATGACTCCCTATGCAAGAAGGGTAAAAAAAAGGACTGCAAAATTGCAGACAAATATTCTTAATGTCGATTTATTGCAGATTTCGAGAGCATATTCAAAGTTCGAATATAATAAATTTCCTTGAGAAAGAACAAGTCAGTTCATAATTGGGAAGTATCGCTCGTGCGAAACTAAGATGTCACTTTTCTCCTTCACAATATCCTGTGAAGCACGCATGAAGGTAACAGGCAATTTCCATATTACTAGGTCTTCGGAAAGCGTTTGACACAGAGCCTCACTGCAGACAGTTAACGAAGTTCCGATGATACGGAATAGGTTCTCAGACGTGTGTGTGGTTCAAAAACTTTTGAAGTACTAGAGCCCATCACACTGTTCTGGAAGGCGAGTATCTATCGGACTCAAAGGTGTAGCGAGGATTGCTCCGGGAAAGTGTGGTAAGACCGCTCTTGTTCTGTATACACACAAAAGATGTCGGTCAGAGTGAGGAGCAATATGCGACGGTTTGTGAGGTCATTATACTGTGCGGGAAGTGTCATTGTAGAGTGACTGAAGGAGGATACAGGTCGATTTTCACAAAATTTGTGTTTGTTATGATGAATGGCAGTTTGCTCTAAATGTGAGAAAATGTAAGTTAATTAATATGAATATGAAAAACAATCCTGTATTGGTCGAACACAGTATTAGCGGTGTACTGCTTGACTCAATCACTTTGATTAAATATCTAGACACAACGTTGAAAATCGACATGAAATGAAATGAGCAAGAAATGTAGGTCGTAGTGAGGGTGAGCGATCGACTTCTGTTTATCGTCAGAATTCTAGAGAAGTAAGAGACTGCGTACAGAAAATTTGCACGATCCATTCTTCAGTACTGCTCTAGTATTTCGGACCCTCACCAGATCCTATTAAAGGAAGATATCGAAGCACTTCACTGGCATGCTACTAGATTTGTTACTGGTGGGTTCGATCACCACCCTAGCATTACGAAAATGCTTCATGAACACAAATGGAGAAGACACTCCTTTAGCGAAACGCTATTGGAAAAGTCTAGAGAACCAACATTTGTGATAGACTGCAGAATAATTCTACAGCCACCAATGTACGTCTCTCGTAAAGGCCACGAAGAAAAGACAAGAGAAATCTGGGCTCGTGCAGATGGCAGTCGTTCTTCCCTAATCCGATTTGCGAGTGAAAAGTAAAGTGGTATAGGCACTTTATGATAGCATATAAAGCATGTATATAATGTAGATTTAACAGATCCTCGGTTATTATTTCATTCTGTTTTATACTTTTATTGGCAGCAACTTGGACGCACGAGCTGTTAAGCAGATTATGCTATAGATCTCGCATTTATGTGCCTGTGGTAAATCTGGGGTTGTGATGATGATATTCCATCAAAAGACCAATGGTGAGCCTCCACTATTATAGATTCTATATCTCTGAATATTCAACTCCTTAACGATTTCCGAGATGGAGTATCCCTTGCGTCTAGCTCCAAATACTTCTCCGCGTTCATAGCGTGTTAATTCCGTCTTGCGGCCGTAATCACCTTTTCACATAAATCACCTGAGTTGAAAGACAGATCGGTCAATGTATTGTCCCTTTATAACTTGTGCACGCGAAGCTACTGCTATTTATATACGCGCGTATCGCTATTCCATGACATTTTTCAACTCAGTGTATATAACTGACTGCACCTGCAAAATTACGTCATGGTACGACACGCATTTCAAGAGTTATAACGTAACAAGTATTGAGATGCACGGGAAACTTTCTTTTACTTAAAATGGAGCGGAAACTGCCAAACCAAACACATCAAAAAACGTTTAGCATCACCCTCAGTTCCCAGAACTCCTGAAGATAGACGTTGACTGTGGATATTGTATTACAGACACAGTCCCTTTGGCTGTTGATAGATGTCACTAAACCCGCAGAAAATATGTAAACAACCATGCATGAGCAGCGCCTATTCGACGGAGGGGGTCCGACAGCCGGTCAGTTGCAATCATTCCACCAGGAAGGAAGTACACGGCTAATGTTGTCTGTAGTTCAACCATGCCTAGACGGTCAATACCGCGGTTCGATGGCGTCCACATTGTTACTTCGTGCCAGGAAGGGCTTCCAGCGAGGGAAGAGTCCAGGCGTCTCGGAGTGAACCAAAGTGATGCTGTTCGAACATGGAGGAAATAGCCGGCCGGAGTGGCCGAGAGGTTCTAAGCGCTACAATCTGGAACCGCGCGACCACTACGGTCGCAGGTTCGAATCCTGCCTCGGAGATGGATGTGTGTGATGTCCTTAGGTTAGTTAGGTTTAAGTAGTTCTAAGTTCTAGGGGACTGATGACCTCAGCAGTTAAGTCCCATAGTGCTCAAAGCCATTTGAACCATTTTTTGGAGGAGATACAGAGAGACAGGGTCGGTCACACGCGTCGCTCAGGCCGCCCAAGGGCTACTACTGCAGTCGATGACCGATACATACGGATTATGGCTCGGAAGAACCCTGACAGCAACGCCACCATGTTGAATAATGCTTTTCGTGCAGCCACAGGACGTCGTGTTACGACTAAAACTGTGCGCATGATGCGCAAATTCACTCCCGACGTCCACGGCGAGGTCCATTTTTGCAACCACGACACAATGCAGCGCGTTACAGATGGGCTCAACAATATGCCGAATGGGCCGCTCAGGAATGGCATCACGTCCTCTTCTCCGATGAGTGTCGCATAGCCTTCAACCAGACAATCTTCGGAGACATGTTTGGAGGCAATCCGGTAAGGATGAACGCCTTAGACACACTGTCCAGGGAGTGCAGCAAGGTGGAGGTTTCCTAATGTTTTGGGAGAGCATTACGTAGGGCCGACGTACGCCACTGGTGGTCATGGAAGGTGCCGTAATGGCTGTACAACACGTGAATGCCATCCTCTGACCCATAGTGCCACCACATCGGCAGAAAATTGGCGAGGCATTCGTCTTCATGGACGACAGCTAGCGCCTCCATCGTGCACATCTTGTGAATGACTTCCTTCAGGATAACGACATCGCTCGATTAGAGTGGCCAGCACGTTCTCCAGACATGAATCCTACCGAACATGCCTGGGATAGATTGAAAAGGGCTGTTTATCGACGACGTGACACAGCAATCACCCTGAGGGATCTACGCTGAATCGCCGTTAAGAGTGGGACAATCTGGACCAACAGGGCCTTGATGAACTTGTGGATAGTATGCCACGACGAATACAGGCATGCATCAATGCAAGAGGGCGTGATACTGGGTATCGGAGATACTGGTGTGTACAGCAGTCTGGACAACTACCTCTGAAGGTCTTACTGTATGGTGGCACAACATGCAATGTGTGGTTTTCATGATCAATAAAAAGGGTTGAAATGATGTTTATGTTGGACTGTATTGCAATTTTCTGTATAGGTTCCGGAATTATCGGAACCGAGGTGATGCAAAACTTTTTTTGATGTTTGTGAATTTATCCAGTGCTGCGTAATGATAACATTGAGCGACGTGCAGTAAAATGTAATTTCACATCGTTGCTAAGCTTTTTCTCGCTTACATGCTTAACGTCAAATATTTAACCCATTAATGCTTTTCTAAAGTAACCAAACGTTTGAAGCTCTCTTACACATCAATTCTTCAAAGAATAAAGGGTATACTGGTGCAATATAGACGCGGACAGCTATCCGAATATGAAACTGTCTGTTGTAAACCGGTAACGCCAATATTTATTTAAATAAATAGCGTTATTAGCGATGAGTAGTTGCCATTATCTTCTTTTCTGTAATCAGCTTGTACTTTGTACGCAGCTATAGTCTCCAAATGTCAGTTTTCCAGAAAATAGCAGTACATCTGGAAAGAATAAAATGTAGTAAGTAAAAAATAGCGACACGACAGTTGCAGACGACGACACATGACGCACTTCAGTCTGTGCAAACTTACTGCCCTTTTTTCGTCGACGTACGCCTGGTTCATCCTGTGACGAGTTCTCGCAGCTCACAGACAGTGGTGTCCGTATTCCTGGGGGATAGTTCGCACAGCGCGAGAAAGTATTTCCCCCGCGACCTCTTCGCGGGAGGCTTGGAGACCACAGCAGGTGCCCCAACACAGACGTGTCAGCATTCTTCACCCGCCACGCAGGGGGCGACAGCATTCAGCATCTGGGAGGGCTGCGCTTCAGATGAGAAAGGATAAAGGAGAAAGGACGAAAAGCAAGAGTTGTCAGACAGTCTCCAGTAAGGGGTTCCGACGGACGGGAACAACAACAAGTCAGTTGGAGAGAAAGGCTTCGCATTATAGCTCCGATACATATGTTTCCTACAAACGCATGCGTTGCAGAGGTTAAAACAACTTTATCAAAGTTTCTCCTTTTCATTTTGTCATTAAATAGGCTACACAAAGCACGGCACAACGAAACAATTCCTGGTAAAAATATCTATACATTAATTTTAGTAAAAATCTTAAACTTGGCTGCGATTCAGCAACTGTATGAATTTAAAGAGTTTGAAAAATCAGCCAACCATTTGCAACCAAAGGGCTACATGAATCTTTGGTTGCCACTGACTGCCTGACTTTATTCAATGTCTACATATTGATTTTTGTTTTTCATCCTTCATTACCTGTTGACTGGAATTCAGTTTGAAACGTACAGTGCATGTTAAAATTTATTAGCACCTTTTTCTTGCGTTTTATCTGATTTTGGAGTATGTTGGATCAATCATTTTTTAGTGTCCTGTTCGTATCTTTTTGCCCAGTATTGGCTCTGAGCACTATGGGCCTTAACATCTTAGGTCATCAGCCCCCTAGAACTTAGAAATACTTAAACCTAACTAAGGACATCACACACATCCATGCCCGAGGCAGGATTCGAACCTGCGACCGTAGCAGTCCCGCGGTTCAGGCCTGAAGCGCCTAGAACCGCACGGCCATCGCGGCCGGCTGCCCAGAATTGTTTCACACTTTCTTATTATGCTTTACTTTTGATTTTGTTTGGAAATCTGTCTCTCTCTCTCTCTCTCTCTCTCTTTCCCTGAGCGTGTTTTCTGCTGTTTGGAGTTCTTTTCTTTTCTGCTCCCACGAACCTGTTTGGCTCGAGATTTTTGTAGCGGAAGTAGTCAAAAAGTATTTTAATTAATTTATTTTGATGCATATTGAGGATGTGTCCATAAAAATCAAATTTTTTCTTTATCTCATTGGGCCAGAGAGTTTTTCCTTTATTAGGTAAAGGGTTCCATTTATGATGTGGATTAGGTTGTCGTTATATGAATGGAGGACCTAGGAGTTTTCTTCGTGTCTTCTTTCCTTTGAGCTTCAGGCTTTCGATGTGTCCATGGTCGGTGACGGGCAGTGTTTTGACTGTTTATAGTGCTTGCACTCTAATTACCGTATTAGTCTTACTTTTGCATTCAATGAAACGGAGAATAATTGAGGTCATAGGTTGTAAGTGCTGCTCTGAGGTGAAGAAGTTGGCACAGTAGAGGAAATTGTGTCAGGATGCATCAAACCAGGAACACTTTTCGTTACGTGTATGGTGAGTTGAAAGAGTCTATTGCCTTTCTCTCGAGGGCATCCCAGATTATCCATTCTCCAGAACACTGAATTCATTGAGGATTTCTGTTTGTGTTCTTTTTTAAAAATGCTTCGCTCGGTTTTTTATGTTTGTTATTATTTTGGTCTATTCGAAGAAGATTTTAAGCCCTTCGTTTCCCTGATTGTTTTTGTAATTGGAGGGTGTGTTCTTTGGCTTCTGCACGCGTGTCGCCTAGACGTATTATCAATTATTGTAGAAAATTTCGTATATTTCATTTAAACTGTGTCGCAGCTATAGAAATATCGCATATATATACGATGAGAAAAACGTTGAGTGAAACGAAGTGGTAGAATGACCACAAGGACTCAGTATTAGGTAAATTAGAAGGCAGCCTACTATTAACTAACTGCAGATTATCTGTAGTAGGGAATGCATGCAACACATTTTTACATCCTATATTTGAATCCTGCTCAAGTGGTGGAACATACCTCGGGCCAGATCAGTCGGAAATATCAAACCTATTAGAAGGAGGGAGGCGCGAATGTTTGTAGGTGTGTTTGACTTACAAGAGACCATAACTGAAATGATGAAATATCCAAACTGGCAAACACTCAAAGAGAGGGACCGTGCATCTCTCGAGAGAGTGCATAGGAACCCTCTAGGACAGATTTTAAATAAACGGCTAACCACTCGCACGGAATCATACGAGCAGACGCGTTTTTCTATTCTATTCGAGCATGCAACAAGAAGACAGTACAGTTTAAGGAACAATAAAATGTTCCCTCTTCCATTCGGAGTCGGACAGTGAAGATGAACTTTACAACTGTGTTCCATACGTTTTTGCAAATAGTACAACCGCACAATTGGCAAAGATAACTTTGTCACGCTTTTGATATTTCGGGAAATTGGAACTGCTATATGCGGAACCAGTAAATCCAAAGCCCCTCGATGATACAGTTTTTATGTTGTTTAAAAAACTGTTCTTTTGTAACTATAGGGCGACGCCACAACCGGACTTGTCATTTTGATAACACTGCCGCTACAACAGTTTCATAGAAAATTTGCATTTGATTGATCAGGCTTTTATAGTTGCTTTCAAGATATAAGAAACACATTTCATACTAATCGGTAATTAAGAAAATCATAGCAGTAAACAATACTTAAATGCATTTAGTCGTTTTATCACCCCCTGAGCAACATACTCATTGAGTAACATCATTGCCGGCCGCGGTGGCCGAGTGGTTCTAGGCGCTACAGTCCGGAGCCACGCGACTGCTACGGTCGCAGGTTCGAATCCTAGCTCGGGCATAGATGTGTGTAATGTCCTTAGGTTAGTTAGGTTTTAGTAGTTCTGAGTTCTAGGGGACTGATGACTTCAGATGTTAAATCGCATAGTGCTCAGAACCATTTGAACTAACAACATAATGCTGTAGTCATTCTTCAAAGCCATGAGGTAAATAGTAGTAGCATTTGACTGCAAGTTTCGTGTCTTACAGTGTATATTCACTTTTACAAATATGGTGGTGTAGCAAGACCATTTTTTTAATAAATCATGTGAAAATGGTTCAAATTGCTCTGAGTACTGTGGGACTTAACTTCTGAGGTCATCAGTCCACTAGACTTAGAACTACTTAAACCTAACTAAGGACATCACAGACACCCATCCCAGAGGCAGGATTCGAACCTGTGACCGTAGTGGTCGCACGGTTCCAGACTGTAGCGCCTAGAACCGCACGGCCACCCCGGACTGCAAAACATGTGAAAACTACACTTGGTTAAAAGTAGCTATTTTTAGTTTTTATCGCGAGCGCAGTTTGGTTCTTCGTCACCATGACTATCCGTAATTAATGCAAAGTATGGATGCAATGATTTAATTTTTTAGAGTGCTTTGTCATTGTTATAGTCATGAAAATTGAGAGAGAGAGAACAAAAGCCCTTTAGGTGGCCGAGAATAATATAGGCAGTGCACTGTGCTGCATACGCGTTCTCCACAGCAAGCGCAAATAACTAATGTCGTGTGTCTGTTGAGTGACACCCTGAACTGCCGCCTGTTGTTCAAGGTTGCGCGAAGTAGCGTTACACCAGCGGACTAAGTTTGTATTCGTACGGTTCTGAGTACCGTTCTGGGCCCAGCTTCGACTTGCTTTCACTGAATGGCTTCACTCGACCGAACAAGCAGCCTTTAGCGGTCAGAGATGACGTAAGCGGCACACAGGATTCGTTTGCTCAAAATGGACACCAATAACGTGATTTTTAATTGGAACCTATAAACATTTTCTTTCCTTTCCCGCGTAATTCAAATGTTAACGGAACTCCATGAAAATCTCAAATCATTTGCCACTTTTGGAATCAGCGGGGTACGTTATCATGGTTACATGTTACCTGGGTTACACGGAATTAATTCAAATGCTAGTTATTCAGTCAAGCAAGATCTGATCGTCTAGGTCGGTTGCTTTCCTACGTATTTAATGTCGCAAATCTGACTCATTCCTCAAATATACCGCAAATCCCTTAACAAAAATTGTGAATAATCAGTCAAAATAACTAATAGTGACTTTACAAACTGATACAAATTATTTGAATTAAAATTCATTGCAGATTCTGTATTTGATAGGAAAAGATAGTAAATAATTCGTTACATCACAGACATTCCTTCACAGACATCTGATCTTATATTTTAACTGCATGTTTTTGTGCCAGCTTGCAGACTCACAATAATAACAAACCTGTAGAGGGGTTCCGTATACAACCATGGTAAACCAGAAATACATAATGACCTTCATGAATTTTTCTATAACAGTTTTGTAAGTGATAAATACATAAATGTCAAAGACTTACGTTGACTTAGTACCAAGAAACTTTAAGCGTCAACTGGCTACCGTAAACTACTTGTAACTACACTCCTGGAAATTGAAATAAGAACACCGTGAATTCATTGTCCCAGGAAGGGGAAACTTTATTGACACATTCCTGGGGTCAGATACATCACATGATCACACTGGCAGAACCACAGGCCCATAGACACAGGCAACAGAGCATGCACAATGTCGGCACTAGTACAGTGTATATCCACCTTTCGCAGCAATGCAGGCTGCTATTCTCCCATGGAGACGATCGTAGAGATGCTGGATGTAGTCCTGTGGAACGGCTTGCCATGCCATTTCCACCTGGCGCCTCAGTTGGACCAGCGTTCGTGCTGGACGTGCAGACCGCGTGAGACGACGCTTCATCCAGTCCCAAACATGCTCAATGAGGGACAGATCCGGAGATCTTGCTGGCCAGGGTAGTTGACTTACACCTTCTAGAGCACGTTGGGTGGCACGGGATACATGCGGACGTGCATTGTCCTGTTGGAACAGCAAGTTCCCTTGCCGGTCTAGGAATGGTAGAACGATGGGTTCGATGACGGTTTGGATGTACCGTGCACTATTCAGTGTCCCCTCGACGATCACCAGTGGTGTACGGCCAGTGTAGGAGATCGCTCCCCACACCATGATGCCGGGTGTTGGCCCTGTGTGCCTCGGTCGTATGCAGTCCTGATTGTGGCGCTCACCTGCACGGCACCAAACACGCATACGACCATCATTGGCACCAAGGCAGAAGCGACTCTCATCGCTGAAGACGACACGTCTCCATTGGTCCCTCCATTCACGAGTGTCGCGACACCACTGGAGGCGGGCTGCACGATGTTGGGGCGTGAGCGGAAGACGGTCTAACGGTGTGCGGGACCGTAGCCCATCTTCATGGAGACGGTTGCGAATGGTCCTCGCCGATACCCCAGGAGCAACAGTGTCCCTAATTTGCTGGGAAGTGGCGGTGCGGTCCCCTACGGCACTGCGTAGGATCCTACGGTCTTGGCGTGCATCCGTGCGTCGCTGCGGTCCGGTCCCAGGTCGACGGGCACGTGCACCTTCCGCCGACCACTGGCGACAACATCGATGTACTGCGGAGACCTCACGCCCCACGTGTTGAGCAATTCGGTGGTACGTCCACCCGGCCTCCCGCATGCCCACTATACGCCCTCGCTCAAAGTCCGTCAACTGCACATACGGTTCACGTCCACGCTGTCGCGGCATGCTACCAGTGTTAAAGACTGCGATGGAGCTCCGTATGCCACGGCAAACTGGCTGACACTGACGGCGGCGGTGCACAAATGCTGCGCAGCTAGCGCCATTCGACGGCCAACACCGCGGTTCCTGGTGTGTCCGCTGTGCCGTGCGTGTGATCATTGCTTGTACAGCCCTCTCGCAGTGTCCGGAGCAAGTATGGTGGGTCTGACACACCGGTGTCAATGTGTTCTTTTTTCCATTTCCAGGAGTGTATAACTGTGTGACAATTTGATTCACATATTCCAATTTTTTATCCTCTCCACTGTCTTTCACAACCTGTTCTCTCTAGTTAGATGTAAATCCCTTGGGGATATCTCATAAAATGCCCATTAAGTAACATCCCTTCTGACAAGTTTTGCGCATACTTCCTTCTTCGAGTGCACTTGCCAGTCTTCGTAATTTCTGCTTTGGAGGTTCATTCTTTTTTAACATTTTCTGTAGCTTTACCTCTCTATTTTTCTCTTCTGCTAGTTTTCTGAGACTGTCATTTCACCGTGAAAGCCATAGTATTTTTAAGAATTCTATTTATTGTCTGAACCTATATAAAAATGTGTCGTTTTACAAATACCACGTTCATCTGAGGCTAAAACTAATTCCTATTGGATAAATAAAATCGTTCGTGTTTATGTAATTGTACAAAGAAAGAAAATCATTTCATCCCAAAATTTTGTGTCAGAAAAGAACCCATGAGATAATTTTGGTCAAGGTTTGGTGATTATGATGAAAGAGAAAAACCTGCGATATGTCTATACAGACAACACATCACACTTAATCGAAAAATAGACAACAAAGCTTCGTAAGTCAACATATGCGCAATAAACTCGGTTCAGTTGTTGCAATTTTACCGGTGATAATGTAAAACAGTTTTCTGATACATACATGTACATTGCAGATGGATCATGTGACAACGAGATGTGGTAAATATTTCATACGTGAAGGACAGCATATAGGGCTCCGTCTGTTAGTGATAGAAATAAAGTAGTTTAGTACGTCAGTCATTTATTTTTCTGCTACGCCTTTTGATAGTGCACACCACCATCTTCAGGTGTAGCTACATCGCTGGTGTTACTGAGGAGCACAGACGGCTTCTCATAGCGGCAGACCAAGTGCAAGGCAAGTAATGTTGCGTCTTTTGAGAGCAAGTGAATTCAGAAAAATGCTGCATCCTGGTACATTGTTGCAGTGCCCTTCACTGTACATTCATTCATAATGCCACTTCCAAGATGTTATCAAGTCTGTATAGATTCCTTGAAGTGACAGTGTAAACAAATTTACAGTGAAGATCAGATTCAACAAGTAGCAGGATGCAGATTTTTTTCCAAATTTACTTGCCTTCAGAAAACGCAACATAACCTGCCTTCCAGTTGCTCTGTTAATATGAAAAGGCATCTATGCTCTTCGTTAACATCAGGAATATAACTACATAACTATCCACCTGCAGATGATGATGTGAACATCAAAACGTGTAGTGAAAAACAAATGACGCAGTTCACTATTTATTTATAACGACATGTGAAAGACACCTTGTCTGATAGCTTCTCAAATAGATATGCGTCGCTGGTGCCGTGGTCTTCCATCCGGACTTCTTTGAAGCCGCTCTCCATGCTAGTCTGTCTACAGACACCTGCCTTTCATCAGACTGGCCTCTACAGAGACGTTCAGGTTGCACCTATGGTACGGCTATTTGTATCGCTGAGGCGTTCAAGCCACCCACTTCGACAAAGTCTCTTGTTTATGGACGGGAGATGGAGGAACATATACACGAAGATTTGTTTCTGTGAATCGATTATCATTTAAAATTTAATGAATTTAACTTTATACCTACAAGCTTTTAACGATTAATGAATAAATCAACGAATCAAGATACCCGGTGTTTTTACTAAAAATATGTCCTGCCCGATAGCTGAGTGGTCAGCGCGGTGGTCTGTCACGCCAAGGTGGCATGGGTTCGATTCCCGACTAGGTTGGAGACGTTCCCCGCTCAGGGACTGGGTGTTGTGTTGTCCTCATTATCATTTCATCATCGTCAGTGGAAGGCAACGGGAAACCACCACTGGAATCACTTCCCTAGACGATCGTGTGGTGGACCTCTTTGACGAGGCTTCCCACGTGACACACATCTTTTTTTTACTAAAAATGTGAAAAAAGCTGTATTTTAACAGTAACTCTTGCAGCTTTCATGCAAAACAATAATTACAACTTACAGGACTGTGCAGCTGAAACAGTTCTAGACAATTCGAGTAAGACGATTCCGAATATTGCAAAAATCCGCCGAGTCATCTTCAGGGTATGGACTGCACACTCCTACTGGCCAGTGGTTTGACTGTGGAAGACAGCACGAGTGAGGCGCCTGATATTAGATGTTATTGTCAAGGACACATCGTGCATTAGATCGCATATGATCGTAGGCGGATAATGTGGTATGTCTGCTCCTTTAGTACGAGAAAACCACTGCGCCAGACTCCTCAGATGAACAAGGGACGACTTGTAGATGACAGAGGGTCGCAGTAGTTTCTTGCGAATGGAAGGATTACGGTGCAATAAGCCACTCGTTAACTCAGTTCTGGGCAAAAACGAGCAGTGAACAGGGATACTACACTCGCTGTAGACTCGTGGGGAAGTCTGCCGTTCATGAGTGTAAGGTATCCTTTAATGTAGCGGCCTCTAGTATTCAAGAAAATTTCATGCGTACCTCCTACAGCCATCATGTTTGTCATATTTCAACGAACCGAGGATAGGGTAGCGAAAGATTCACGGCTGCCGGTACTGATTTGTCAGCTCTACGATTATTTTTACAGGAAAGTTAAAATCTTCACAAAAAAATTCAAATGTTCCCCATTTGCTAAAGTCTAATAGAGAAAATGCTTCGAGACAAAATTCCATAAAAATTCATTGCTTACTTATGCATCACGTTGGTGCATCAGCTTTCACGGCGATGATCGAGTCAGCTTATTTCGCGTCGAATTTGATCGAAGAAAGAACAATCTTTTTTAACCGAAGCGAACTGTGCTTTGCACTATCGCTTCCGAAAAGTCCGAGTGCCTGCAACGCAGAAGCTTTCATTCAGTGTGCATGCTGCTCTACGAATGTGTTTCGATTGCTTCTACAACTAATATGTTCTGGAATTCTGTTCTAGGACAGCAATCGATGCACGCGAAAGCGAGTAAGTCAATTCCGTAATCTATTTTGTAACGAAACGAAATACACATTTGAAGAAAGTTCGATGTAGAGATCGTTTTATTAATGAAAGAACTGGGGTTAAAATAACTGTTTTTGAATAATATTGCATGAAATATACTATCTAATAATATTCTACACGATCAAAGTGAAAAATGTACACAGGAAAGATTTGTGTGTTAGCTGTGTTAGCTGTGAGCCGTAACCATTGCACTTCGCTCGCTTGAACGAAACATCACGATCGTTACGAGTTCGAATGAGATTTCAAGATTGATTTTCTTGGAAACTATGGGCCGTCGCATGAAAAGCAGCTGGCCAGATGCTCTGGGCATGTCCCATTAAAACATACCGAAGACTCATCAAAATCTGTGATTAACAGAAACGATAATTGTTCATATAATAAAGCCTTTGCCGACCGGGTATCATAGCTGCTGATGAATCTTCCGGGATGTATGGTCGTGGTCGAGAAACTGCGCCGCGAAGTTTCTTCGACCACGACCATAGCGCCCGGAAGATTCATCAAAAACTAAAACAATAAGCGGTTTAACAAACAATCTGACTTTCAGTGACTGTGTATGCGTTTTGTATTGATGGCACTCTTTCATCAGGCCCCAAGTGGCCCATCGGGACTATCCTACAGCCATGTCATCCTCAACTGAGGATGCGGATAGGAAGGGCGTGTGGTCGCTTCGGTCGAGCACCTCCTCAATTGGCATCACGAGGCCGAGTGCACCCCGACAAACGGCAACAGCGCATGGTGGCTCGGATGGTCACCCATCCAAGTGCCGGTCACGCCCGAAAGCGCTTAACGTCGGAGACCTGGCGGGAGCTGGTGTATCCACTGCGCCAAGGCCTTTGCCCGTTTTGTATTAAAGATCAAGATATTGATATTATTCACAGGTGCTATATCACATCAGTTACGTTAATAAGGACTGCATGTAGCTTCCGTAGGTACTCTAAACACAGAAGCTTTACTTGCAATATTACTTGTGGTTACTTTGTGCAAAAAATCATATCACGTACGTAGTCAGGGTAAAATGAAACGGTTTCACTTATACGTAAAGGTGAAATCTATCTTTTGAAATGTAAGAGACTCGCTCGGATAGGAAAGTTAAAATACACATTTTCTAGGGCCGTCGATCTTTACACCACCTCAAGCGCCGCTGTGTGTTCACTGCAAGACTGTTTGGCTTATGAGGAACTGTACCCCATTCTTCTTAACTCCCTACACACAGCTGTTTGAAAGTCACAAGTGATTACTTCCGGCCGGCCTGAAAGGCCGAGCAGTTCTAGGCACTTCAGACCGCAAACGCGCTGCTGCTACGGTCACACGTTCGAATCCTGCCTCGGGCGTGGATGTGTGTGATCTCCTTAGGTTAGTAAGGTTTAAATAGTTCTGAGTCTAGGGGACTGATCTCCGATGTTAAGTCCCATAGTGCTTAGAGCTATCTGAACATTTTTGGTTACTTCCGCTGAGTTCCTACGATTACTTAGAAGCACCCTCCGCAATGCTCACCGACCCTATCCGTTAGCACATGAGACCTGCCTGTTCCTTCTTTGAATATGGTTGGTCCTTAACGTTCCACTTCTTAATCACGTCACCGACAGACAACCTGGGCAACTTTAGGCGGTTTGAAATCTCTCTGAAGGATCTGTTACTCAGGTGACATCCAATGACTGGTCCAGGCACAAAACAGTTGAGCTCTCCTCACCGACCCATTAAGCTGTTACTGCTTCTCTAGTGACAACGTCATATTGCTTGCCTTATTTTATATTGACATCTAGTGTGCAGTTCTGTATTACATAGCGGTGTCTCGATACTTTAGATGAAGTATCGTACACACATTAAAAACAGTTTTGCATCCCCTCGGTTTTTTTTTTTTTTTTTTTTTTTTTTGAGAGGTCCGGAACCTGTTCAGAAAATTGAAATAGAGACAACATCAAAATTTCCGCCCTATTTTACTGCTGATGAAAACCACACATTGCAGGTTGTACCACCATACAGTAAGACCTTCAGAGGTGGTGGTCCAGATTGCTGTACACACCGGTTCCTCTAATATCCAGTAGCACGTCCTCTTGCATTGGTACATGCCTGTATTCGTCGTAGCATACTATTTACATGTTCATCAAGGTACTGTTGGTCCAAATTGCCCCACTCCTCAACGGCGATTCGGCGTAAATCCCTCAGAGTGGTTAGTGGGTCACGTCGTCCATAAAAAGCCCTTTTCAATCTATCCCCGGCATGTTCGAGAGGGTTCATGTCTTGAGAACTTGCTCGCAACTCTAGCGGGGCCATGTCGTAATCCTGAAGGAAGTCATTGACAAGAGATCCATGATGGGGGCATGAATTGTAGTCCATGAAGACGAATGCCTGGCCATTATGATGCCGATATGATTGCACTGTAGGTCGGAGGATGGCATTCACGTATCGTATAGCCGTTACGGCGGCCTCCATGACCACCAGCGGCGTACGTCGGTTCCACATAATGCCACCCTAAAACATCAGGAAACCTCCGCCTTGCTGCACTCGCTGGACAGTGTGTCTAAGGCGTTCAGCCTGACCGGGTTGCCTCCAAACACGTCTCCGCCGATTGTCTGGTTGAAGGCATGCGCGACACTCATTGGTGAAGAGAACGTGATAGTAAAACTGAGCGGTCCTTTCGGAATGTTGTTGGGCCCATCTGTAACGCGCTGCATGGTGTCGTGGTTGCAAAGACGGACCTCGCCGTGGACGTCGGGAGTGAAGTTGCGCATCATGCATCTTATTGCGCACATTTTGAGTCGTAACACGATGTCCTGTGGCTGCACGAAAAGCATTATTCAGTATGGTGGCGTTGCTGTCAGGGTTCCTCCAAGCCATAATCCGTGGGTAGCGGTCATCCACTGCAGAAGTAGCCTTTGGGCAGCCTGAGCGAGGCATGTCATCGACAGTTCCTGCATCTCTGTATCTCTTCCATGTCCGAACAACATCGCTTTGGTTCACTACGAAATGCCTGGACACTTCCCTTCTTGAGAGCTCTTCCTGGCGCAAAGTAACAATGCGGACGCTGTAGAACCGCGGTATTGAACGCGTACCTCCTTCCTGGTGGAATGACTTGGACTGATCGGCTGTCGGATCCCCTCCGTCTAATAGGCGCTGCTCATGCACGGTTGGTTACATCTTTGGTTGGGTTTAGTGACATCTTTCAACACTTAAAGGGACTGTGTCAACGTCTATCTTCAGGAGTTCTCGGAACTGGGGTGGTGCAAAACTTTTTTTGATGTGTGTAATTTCGCTCACCCAAAGCCACTAGGCACAAGGGTTACCACGCCCATTCTAAAGCTATCTATGAAAGCAGTAAGGTGTCACTATGCAGCGCGATGGCAACGAAGAAGTACGTCGAAAACACCATAAAGCGATGAAGACAACTATCTGGCTACCACTCAGACAAATGGGCGAAGTGTCCTTGTCTGAGAGATACTTTTATAGAATAAAATGGGAATACTGCAGCGTATTCCATGAGCTCTCATCAGTTTGTTCATCCACAACTTCCTGCTGGCGACATGTACTGTAACCAAGATAATGCACCAGAACATCCTTCCCGAATTTAGGCATAACGGGAGGGAGGTGGAGATTAGGGTTTAACGTCCCTTCAGCACAAGTCCGGATTAGGGAAGGGGAAGGGAATCGGCTGTGCCTTTTCAAAGGAACCATCCCGGTATTTGCCTGAAGTGATTTAGGGAAATCATGGGAAACCTAAATCAGGATGGCCGGACGAGGGTTTGAATCGTCGTCCTCCCGAATGCGAGTGAAGTGTGCTAACCACTGTGTCACCTTGCTCAATACTGGGAATAGTAGAGACAATGGGAATCAGTGCGCTTGTGTGGCCATACTAGCTGCCATCAATCGAGACTGCATTTTTGAGACGCAGTAATTATTCACACCGAACAAAAAGTTAGTAAATCCCAGGAGCCATCCCGCTAACAGCACGTAACGCTATTTATAGCCTTGATAAATGCCTAAGATCGGCGAGGGAGACAGTTGAACAACTTCGCTGCGTGTGTCGTTCCCAGATGATGCTACTGATTTGTGATTTTATGCTGTGGAACTCACAAACTGCGAGAACATTGACTGCTACGTTTTATCTACCTTTCGAAATTGTACCCGACACATTCTATAACACTGACTAATTTAGCGGGCCTAGAGTGTTCGTCAAAACTTCAACGTACATATGCAGTCCTGTGAACGTTGCTTTCATCTTTGAAGATGGGGTGTCTGTATGATAGTCATCTCAGAGATATACAAGAAAGCCAATCACTTAGGTCACCGACAATGTTGAAAGAACATCCTGATTCATTAACGAAATTTTCACTCTGCAGCGGAGTGTATGCTGATATGAAACTTCTTGGCAGTTTAGAACTGTGTGCCCGACCGAGACTCGGACTCGGAAACTAACGCTGTGGGGAGGGGTTGTGACTCGTGCTTGAGTAGCTGAAGTGGCAGTCCACTTATCTGTGAAAGACAAAGGTTCGTGCGTTCGAATCTCGGTCTGGCACACAGCTTTAATCTGCTAAGAAATTTCATATCAGCGAACACTCTTCTGCAGAGTGTAAATTTCCTTCTGGAAAGATCCCCCAGGCTGTATAAGACATGTCTCCCCAATATCCTTTCTTCCAGGGCTGCTAGTCCAGCAAGTTTCGCAGGAGAGCCTCTCTGAAGTTTGGAAGGTGCTGGCAGAAGTGAAGATCTGAGCAGATGTCGCGTCTCATGCATTGGTAGGTCAGGTGGCAGAGCAAAATCCCCCCAAAGGCAAAGGTCTCGAGTTCGAGTCTCAGTCCGGCACATAGTTTTAATCTTCCAGGTGGTTTCGTGCTGGATCATGTTCACAATAACTTCAATTAGTCTGCACAGATTATTACAGATCCTCTTCTGGCCTGAATTGCAACCCCGACGTATTATGGACTTAAACATCTCATTGGATGGAGGATTCGACTTCTCGTATTATTTCAAACGGACAAAATCATGAATCTTAGCACGACGATAAACGCTTCAGCTCAGCTACCGTATTCTTTGGTCCTTTGAAGCATTATGTGGCGCTGTGAGACTTTTGTGAGGTACCGATTGCAAATGTGAACTGCATACACTTCCATTCGCATTGTCCGCAAGGAAAATTGTTGACAGGGGATTCATCCACCACCGTAGTATCCTTCATGAGGACAATAGTCTGATCAGCCTGATCATGGTCATATAAGTCAATAATCTGTTGAGTAAATAAGTTAAAGCCGCATAAAATCCAAAAATTTGGGAATTTTCTTTACATCAGGAGGCCACAGTGGCACCAGAAACTATTGATAGACGTACCACTATACATATGTTGCAAACAAAGGTGGTACCAAGAAAATGTTAGTCCGAAACTAAAGCAACAACGGAAACTTTGTAAGATTGCATTTATTTTGTTACAAAACACTATAAACAAGTGATAGTAAAGTAGGAACAATGTGTAGAATACAGAACGTGAACAACTGCAAGAATCATAACGATAGACAAAAATGTTCTTCGTTTTCTCCAACTTGACGGGTTTGCGTACACATTCCGACGACCGGTTAATGTGCTCAGTATGGGGTGTGAGCACCTCTGGCAGCAATACAGGCCTGAAAACAAGGGGGCATACTGTGAATTACGTCATAAATCTCATGTTAAGGCAATAAGGCCCATTCTTTCTCCAGAGGTTCTCGCAAATCTTGGAGAGTGATTGGTGGATACCGACGTGATGCAACCCGTTTTGCTAGTGCATCCCAGACATGCTGTTTGGGATTCAAATCGGGAGAACGAGCAGTCCATGCCAGTCGTAAGATATGTTCCATTTCCAAGAAAGCACCAACCACCTGTACGAGGTCGACCACTATCGCCCTTCAATACGTAGTCTTAGCCCCCAGCACCTCGCAACGATCGTGCAAGAGGCCCCAAGATCTCGCCACGATACCTGACAGCAGTTAGACCTCGCCTATTCACCCGTAAACTTTCATGAAGAGGTGTTAGAGTATTCAACCCCTGCCCACACTCTTGGATCCTCCTCGATATCGGCATCTTTCTATAAAGTTATGGCCAGAAATCATGTTCCACGTGCCCTCCAGATGTGAATCCATCAAGAAGCATTCTCCATACCAAATCCGGACTCATCTGCGAGAAGAACATTGGTCCTCCGTTTGATCCCGTCCAGGTGCCATGTTGACGACACCACTCTAGACATTCCCTTTTGTGAAGAAGCATCAGAGGTGAGCATACAGCAGGTCTTCGACAATAAAGGCCACCCTGCCGAAGTTATGTACAACGTTTTCCTTCGTACAACACGTGCAGTGGGTGCTGCGAGGTCAGATGCCAGTGGTACTGCAGCACTAAGGCAGAACGTCGCAACATCCGAGAAACTATAGAACGATGCACATTTAAGTCATCGGGCCACATCAGTTTGCGACTATCCTGCATCCATTCTTCCTACGGCCCTCCACTGCCGAGTGACTGGCCATACTGCACCGCCTGGGACTGCGTACACTGCATTTATGGTTATGGGACAACCCGGCAAACGCTACTCGGTTTCATAGGTGCTCTGACGTCATTACTGGCGTGGTTGTCCTTTGACCGGAGTGATATCTTACGTGCAGAACACGATTCTACGGACATCTGTTGACAGCTTAGCTTGCATTTATCGCGAATCTCTTGGCCAACGTAAACTCCCGAGCGACTGGAAAAAAGCGCAGGTGACGCCTGTATACAAGAATGGTAGAAGGACGGATCCTCAAAATTACAGACCAATATCCTTAACATCGGTTTGTTGCATGATTCTCGAACATATTCTCAGTTGGAATATAATGAATTTCCTTGAGACAAAGAAGTTGCTGTCGATGCATCAGCATGGCTATAGAAAGCATCGCTTCTGCGAAACGTAACTCGCCCTTTTTTCACATGATATCTTGTGAACCATGGATGAATGGTGTCAGACGGATGCCATATTCCTTGACTTCCGGAAAGCATTTGATTCGGTGCCCACTGCAGGCTCCTAACTAAGGTACGAGCATATGGGATTGGTTCCCAAATATATGAGTGGCTCGAAGACTTCTTAGGTAATAGAACCCAGTACGTTGTCCTCGGTGGTGAGTGTTCATCGGAGGTGAGGGTATCATATGGAGTGCCCCAAGGAAGTGTGGTAGGTCCGTTGTTGTTTTCTATCTACATAAATGATATTTTGGATAGGGTGGATAGCAATGTGCGGCTGTTTGCTGACGATGCTGTGGTGTACGGGAAGGTGTCGTCGTTGAGTGACTGTAGGAGGATACAAGATGGACAGGATTTGTGATTGGTGTAAAGAATGGCAGCTAACTCAAAATATAGATAAATGTAAATTAATGCAGATGAATAGGAAAAAGAATCCCGTAATGTTTGAATACTCCATTAGTAGTGAGTGTAGCGCTTGACACAGTCTCGTCGATTAAATATTTGGGCGTAACATTGCAGAGCGATATGAAGTGGGACAAGCATGTAATGGCAGTTGTGGGGAAGGCGGATAGTCGTCTTCGATTCATTGGTAGAATTTTAGGAAGATGTGGTTCATCTGTAAAGGAGACCGCTTATAAAACACTAATACGACCTATTCTTGAGTACTGCTCGAGCGTTTGGGATCCCTATCAGGCCGAATTGAGGGAGGACATAGAAGCAATTCAGAGGCGGGTTGCTAGATTTGTTACTGATAGGTTTGATCATCATGCGAGTGTTACGGAAATGCTTCAGGAACTCGGGTGGGAGTCTCTAGAGGAAAGGAGGCGTTCGTTTTGTGAATCGCTACTAAGGAAATTTAGAGAACCAACACTTGAGGCTGACTGAAGTACAATTTTACTGCCGCCAGCTTATATTTCGCGGAAAGACCACAAAGATAAGATAACAGAGATTAGGGATCGTACAGAGGCATGTTGGCAGTCATTTTTACCTCGTTCTGTTTGGGAATGGAACAGGTACGAGGTACACTCCGCCACGCACCGTATGGTGGATTGCGGAGTATGTATGTAGATGTAGACTGTATCGTGAATTAGACACAGGATGGGGAAATAGTGGTTTTTGCTCTATTTTTAGATACCAGTGTACTTATTTAAATGTACAGTAGCAAACCTTGAATTCATCTAGTATAATTGACTTCTCACGACAGAAATATTAGTTCACAAAAAGAAATCAATTGCTCTACACATGAAAAAATTATTGACACACATACACAAAAATGAAGTTAAAATTTATCTAGATCACATAACTCAATTCTGAAAGCCTGTGTGCGTGCCGTCGGCTTTGATGACAGCTTGTAGGTGTCTTGGCAAGCGGTGAACAAAATTGCGACTAATATCTCGTGAGATCTAAACTCCTGCTTCCCTGAAGAAAAGTGTCCCCAAAGAGTCCATCGGGTTAACATCAGGACTCTGTAGTGGAGAGAAAACCCTTCTTGGAGCGTTACGTAATAACAACTCCCGAGTTCTCAGAGCCGTATGTTTAGAGTCGTTGTCTTTTTGAAAGCAAAAGCTGGCATGGTGAGCCAGCTCCTATGAGCTGTTACCTAAATGGCTACGCAACGTATCGATATATTTACGATGATCCATGACACCCTCAATGATTGCTAAGACACGAACATTAGAAGCTGCCATGCATCCCCACAGCATTATTCTTTCTCCCCCATGTTTTACTGTTGGTAGGATATATGTTGATTGGGTTTCTCAATTTGATTTTCGCCACAGTTTACCTTTTCGGTCAGATCCAAACAAGTGAAACATCGATTCATCAGAAAATAGTACAGTATTCCAAAATTGAATTGATCTACTCACATAATCTTTACCGAACTGCAAAGATATTTCTTCGGATAGTTTCCGAAACAAACGACTTGTTTCTGGAAGATGTGCCACGAATATCAGCATCTAATCGTTTGAGCTCTGATATGTTTGTTGGATATTGACTGGATGTTCGGTACAAACGACCGTGCACTTTTAAAGGGCCCTTTTTGTGCAAGACGAACTATCCTTTGACGCTCCCTATATGTAAGAACGCTTGGACATCGGGATCTGCTTTGATTGCCAGCATTGTTGTATAAACAGAAAATTCTTTAGCAACCTTACGAATGCAATAAAACCGCCTTGTTGCGGAACACAACGGAATGCTCCTTGCCCGTCGGACTCATCATGAATGCCCCTTGCACTGGCCGTCAGCCAACCGACTAAAATGCTTGTCAACTCCAATTGAACAATCTGGTGCGCGCGGCGCTGTCTGTCAACCACATTAATAAATGTCGTGCAGTACCCCGATACGTTTTTGAGCAGGATAAACCCCTTGCTTAACTGATTACATGTGTTTCTGTTGCATTGGGAAATATTTTAATACACAAACTATTTCCTTTATTGAGTTAATGGTATATGTATAAAGCTCCCACAATTTATACATTCTATATTAGATGTAATAATGTGTCCGTGCTAATACTTTTTGGTGCCACTGTATATGCCCCCCCCCCCCCGCCCCCCTGACCGCTCAACAACTACTCTTTTTGCGCAGTGTTGCGTTATCTCTTCAAGAAACCAGAGGAAAAGCAGATATGTAATACAACTCGTACGTGTATCTTGGAGTTAAACGGGTGGAAGCCTCGCGGCTTTTACATTTGACATATATTTGCGCAGATACCACCAGCAGAGCGGCGTATCTCTCAAGAAGTTGAGGCGGGCGTCGAGATAGCCGCTGACGTCACACTCCCGCGACTACTTGTAGCCGACCGCGGTCTTGTTTTTCATCGCCGCCTCCTCCCTCGGCGGAGCAGCATCTTTCACATGTTGGCGGACATTTATTGGCCGTTGTAACGGCGCCGGCAGAGTTCCGAGGTCGTTTCGACAGCGAGTATCTTCGGGCTCAAACTCCTTCCTGCCTCCCTCCTCGCTCCCATCTTGGGAGCTACGTAGTTGCTTCCAGCCAGTAAATAGAGCTCCTACATGCATAATGCAACACCGCGTTACAGGCTAGTTTCACTGACGACTCACTCAAACATACAAAGTCTGTCTCTCCGACCGCAATGAAGAGAATTTTAGATGCGGTTGGCGGGGAAAGACAATGTTATTGATTCTGTGCTGCAATTTGGACGAGGCATTACTCCCATAAGGGATATCTTCTTACGAGAAGCGGTGCACCTACTTCACATTTCTACAATGTCTGCTTGTTTGAAGCCTGCTGACACTACTTTCTATCAATATCCTTGCTTCTGCTACGCAATTCCTAAGAACTGTGCAAATCGGAAAAATGGATAGTGTTTTCCAGAAATTGTGGCATCTCGTATCAAAAATTACCCGCTGTTTAAAAGCATTTCCTCATGCAAGGGAAGCCGTCAGCAGTAGCTACTTTTAATTTTACCCTACCACCTAACTAATTAACTAATTAAGATGCGATAGGAGGCTTCATATTGTTCCATTGCGAATCGTCGCGTCGGAGGGCTACGCTGACTAGTAAGCATTTCTCGTAAGGTTGCCTCTTGCACCGGTCGTGCATGCACACAGGCATGTAACCATGTGTGAGTAGTGGAATGGCAAGTGGGAAATGTCAGTGCTACTTTAACCCCAGAATACTAAAAGGGGGAAAATGTTGTATTGTTACTAAACCATCATAAATTTTACAACTCCATATTTTGTTCAACCCCCCCCCCCTCCTCCCCCCCCCCCATGAACCATGCAACTTGCCGTTGGTGGGGAGGCTTGCGTGCCTCAGTGATACAGATAGCCGTACCGTAGGTGCAAACACAACGGAGGGGTATCAGTGGAGAGGCCAGACAAACGTGTGGTTCCTGAAGAGGGGCAGCAGCATTTTCAGTAGTTGCAAGGGCAACAGTCTGAATGATTGACTGATCTGGCCTCGTAACACTAACCAAAACGGCCTTGCTGTGCTGGTACTGCGAACGACTGAAAGCAAGAGGAAACTACAGCCGTAATTTTTCCCGAGGGCGTGCAGCTGAACTGTTTGGTTAAATTAGGATGGCGTCCTCTTGGGTAAAATATTCCGGAGGTAAAATAGTCCCCCATTCGGATCTCCGGGTGGGGACTACTCAGGACGTTGTTATCAAGAGAAAGAAAACTGGCGTTCTACGGATCGGAGCGTTGAATGTCAGATCTCTTAATCGGGCAGTTATGTTAGAAAATTTAAAAAGGGAAATGGATAGGTTAAAGTTGGATATAATGAGAATTAGTGAAGTTCGGTGGCAGGAGGAACAAGATTTATAGTAAAGTGACTACAGGGTTTTAAATACAAAATCAAATAAAGGTAATGCAGGAGAAGGTTTAATAATGGTTCAGATGGCTCTGAGCACTATGGGACTTAACATATGAGGTTATTAGTCACCTAGAACTTAGATCTACTTAAATCTAACGAGCCTAAGGACATCGCACACATCCATGCCCGAGACAGGAGCGGTCGCGCGGTTCCAGACTGAAGCGCCTAGAACCTATCGGCTACAGTGGCCGGCCTGTGTTTAGTAATACATAAAAAAATAGGAGTGCGGGTAAGCTACTACAAACAGCATAATGAACGCATTATCGTGGCCAAGATAGATACAAAGGCCCACGCCCACCACAGTAGTACAAGTTTATATGCCAACTAGCTCTGCAGATGACGCAGAGATTAATGAAATGTATGATGAGATAAAATAAATTATTCAGATAGTGAAGGGAGACGAAAATTTAATAGTCATGGGTGACTGGAATTTGATAGTAGGAAAAGGGAAACGTAGTAGGTGAATATGGAGTGGGGGGAAGAAATGAAAGAGGAAGCCGCCTGATAGAATTTTGCACAGAGCATAACTTAATCATAGCAAACACTTGGTTCAAGAATCATGAAAGAAGGCTGTATACATGGAAGAACCCTGGAGATACTACAACGTATCAGATAGATTATACAATTGTAAGACAGAGATTTAGCAACCAGGTTTTAAATTGTAAGACATATCCAGGGACAGATGCGGACTCTGACCACAATCTATTGGTTATGAACTGTGGATTAAAACTGAAGAAACTGCCAAAAGGTGGGAATTTGAGAAGATGGGACCTGGATAAACTGAAAGAACCAGTGGTCGTAGAGAGCTTCAGCGAGAACATTAGGGAACGATTGACAAGAATGGGGGAAAGAAATACAGTAGAATAAGAATGGGTAGTTTTGAGAGACGGAATAGTGAAGGTAGCAGAGGACCAAGTAGGTAAAAAGACAAGGGCTAATAGAAATCCTTGGGTAACAGAAGAGATATTGAATTAAATCGATGAAAGGAAAAAATACCAAAATGCAAAAAAATGAAGCAGGCAAAAAGGAATACAAATGTTTAAAAAATGAGATCGACAGGAAGTGTAAAATTGCTAAGCAGGGATGGCAAGAGGGCAAATGTAAGGATGTAGAGGTGCATATCACAAGGGGTAAGATAGATACTGCCTACAGGACAATTAAAGAGACCTTTGGAGAAAAGAGAACCATATGCATGAATATCATGAGTTCAGATGGAAACCCAGTTCTAACCAAAGAAGAGAAAGCAGAAAGGTGGAAGGAGTATATAGAGCGTCTATACAACGGTGATGTACTTGAGGACAATATTATGGAAATGGAAGAGGATGTAGATGAAGATGAAATGGGAGATATGATACTGCGTGAAGAGTTTGGCAGAGCACTGAAAACAAACAGGGCCCCGGGCGTAGACAACATTCCTTTAGAACTACTGACACCCTTGAGAGAGCCAGACCTACCAAAACTCTACCATCTAGTGAGCAAGATGTATGAGACAGGCCAAATACCCTCCGACTTCAAGAAGAATATAAGAAATCCAATCCCAAAGAAAGTATGTGTTGCCAGATGTGAAAATTACCGAACTATGTTTAATAAGCCTCGGGTGCAAAATACTAACACGAATTTTTTACAGGCGAATGGTAAAACTGACTGAAGCAGACCTCGGGGAAGATCAGTTTGGATTCCGTAGAAATGTTGGAACACGTGAGGCAATACTCACCCTACGACTTAACTTAGAAAATATATTAAGAAACGCAAACCTACGTATCTAGCATTTGTACACTTGGAGAAAGCTTTTGAAAATGTTGACTGCAATATTCTCTTTCGACTTCTAAAGGTGGCAGGGGTAAAATACAGGGAGCGAAAGGCTATTTACAATTTGTGCAGAAACCAGATGGCAGTTATAAGAGTCGAGGGGCATGAAAGAGAAGCAGTGGTTGGGAAGGGAGCGAGACAGGGTTGTAGCCTATCCCCGATGTTATTCAGTGTATATATTGAGCAAGCAGTAAATGAAACAAAAGAAAATTTCGGAGCAGGAATTAAAATCCATGGAGAGTAAATAAAAACTTTGAGGTTCGCCGATGACATTGTAATTCTGTCAGAGACAGCAAAGGACCTGGAAGAGCAGCTGAACGGAATGGACAGTGTCTTGAAAGGAGGATATAAGATGAACATCAACAAAAGCAAAACGAGGATAATGGAATGTAGTCAAATTAAATCGGGTGATGCTGCGGGAATTAGATTAGGAAATGAAACGGTTAAAATAGTAAATTTGTTTTTCTATTTGGGGAGCAAAATAACTGATGATGGTCGAAGTAGAGGGGATATAAAATGTAGGAAAGCGTTTCTGCAGAAGAGAAATTTATTAACATCGAGTATAGATTTAAGTGTCAGGAAGTCGTTTCTGAAAGTATTTGTATGGAGTGTAGCCATGTATGGAAGTGAAAGGTGGACGATAAATAGTTTAGAGAAGAAGAGAATAGAAGCTTTTGAAATGTGGTGCTACAGAAGAATGCTGAAGATTAGATGGGTAGATTACATAACTAATGAGGAGGTACTGAATAGAATTGGAGAGAAGAGAAATTTGTGGAACAACTTGTCTAGGAGAAGGAAACGGTTAGTAGGGCATATTCTGAGGCATCAAGGGATCACCAATTTAGCATTGGAGGGTAGCATGGAGGGTAAAAATCGTAGAGGGAGACCAAGAGATGAATATACTTAACAGGTTCAGAAGCATATAGATTGCAGTAGGTACTGGGAGATGAAGCAGCTTGCACAGTGTAGAGTAGCGTGGAGAGCTGCATCAAACCAGTCTCTGGACTGAAGACCACAACAACAACATTTTGTTCAAAAGAAGCCGAAATTTATAGTTTATGCACTAGTTAATTAATACAATCATAAAGCCTCTAATGATTTGTTTCACACAAAATAAGTACACATTGCCTTGGTATACACACTTTACTGATGATACCAAACTGGTAGGAGCCGCGAATTGCTGGAAGTGCAATGGTGAATTTTACGAATGTTTGATAGTTTGGCCGAGCGGTTCTAGGCGCTACTGTCTGGAACCGCGCGACCGCTACAGTCGCAGGTTCGAATCCTGCCTCGGGCATGGATGCGTGTGATGTCCTTACGTTAGTTAGGTTTAAGTAGTTCTAAGTTCTAGGGGACTGATGACCTCAGCAGTTAAGTCCCATAGTGCTCAGTGCCATTTGAACCATTTTTTTGATAATTCAGAGTTAGTGAAAATCTTGATGTAATGATACACCATCTTGTTTTGTTTCGCAGAAAAATTAAAAAGGAAAACAGTCCTTAGAACCAGTCTAACATTAACATTAGACTGTAACTTGGTGAATTCTGGTCATCACTTATCGAGCACTATTTTAAGTTTATAAAATTGTTTCCACACGAATTTAATGACATTTCGCAGTTGCGCACTCATGAATTCGCCTAAACGTTTTCCGAGACACTTTTAACTCACTACGTCTTACGTGAAAACATATTCCGTCCATTGCAAATACGTGGTTGCCTTCGAAGAAACTAATTTGAGACAGCTTAGTAAATGTTTACCGAGGCTTTCTAATACTATGGCTTAATTTGACAGTAAAAAATATTCACTCGCAGTGAGTACACGTTCTCAGCCTGAATATTAACCTCACACTGTCTAGCGGGGCAGCTTCGGTGTTGAGCGCCTGCCAAAATAGAGTGCATTTCTGGTTGGTAGGTTTAATCAGCAAATTACTCATAGTCTTAAGTAAAGTTCTAATTAAAATGTGAATTCTATTTTGGAGTTACTGAAATTGTAGTTAAGAATCTGTCGATGTGTATAATGTCAACAGCCTAGCTGCAGTCGCATATAAACATTTAAACGGTTAATATTAGTAAACAAACTTCTGTGTTTGCCGCCGAGTGTGAATGACCGCTTTCTTTGTCTGCTGCAGTGGTATCCTAACTGCTCACTGGCATATAACAGCGTAAGGCCTTTCTACACTGTGTGTTAAAATTCAGTAACATATGGGCTGACATGGGGCATAAATGCCACAAAGTAAGGATTCGTTTTCATGGAAACATTATTGTAATCAATTTTTCATAGGTCTTTGAGACAGTCACTTTAGGAGAAAGAATAGTCATTGTTTCCTGGAATCTTGGTGAGAGAGTACGTGAGCTGAACTGTAGAGGATATGGATCAAAATCACGATTAAGGACCAAGATCAGGCTTCTTGTCAATAAATCCGGAGGAACCGTGCTTATCGAGGAATGTCCTGCACGATAGAGTCCAGAGCACTGAGGAGTCTATTGAAAGGAGTGCTTCTGTTTGTCAGCTGAGCCGTGACTCCAACATTGCACAATACTCTGGTTGGCGTACTCTTCGTTTTATGCTGAATGAGACGGTGTATCGCAGTCAGATAATGCATCACTCGGAGGAAGAAAATTATGCTTCGCATATGGAGACTGTGCTGACGATTTGTAGGCCGTGGAAAATTAAAACCTGATAAATAAGCTGTGCTCAGACGAGGCCACGTTCCATTCATGTGATTTTGTGAACCATCACAACGGCCGTAAACGGGCCGATAATGACCCTCATGAGGTGCGGAAGTGGGAGACAAACATCCCGAAACTAAATACGTGGCTAGTGACGACCATGATTAATGGACCATTGTTCTCCACACAGCATAACATGTAGCGGCTACCTTTCCCTATAACCGCAGTCGGAGTCTGGTGGAATTCTGAATCCCATTGTTTACCAGCAGGACGGAGATCCTTCCTATTTTTCTCTCACTCTTCGAGATTGTCTCAACCGACAATTGTTAATTGGACAGTGGAAGGCGGAGGTTCACTGTATATGTGGGCTACGTGGTCATCTGACCTTGCCCCCTTGCACCTCTTCTTCAGGGCTTTATCAAGTCCCATGTATACATGGTTAAAATCAATATCTTGCGTCAGTTGCGTGATCGGATTGTGGAGGCGGTTAACAGGATCACACCTGAGCAACAGCGGAACGTGTTTCGCAATAAGGCGGAAAGGTTATCTCTCTGTATGGACACAGTGTGGCCATATTGAAGTTTAACGATTTCTGTTGCCCAATATCTGAACTTATTGTATAAATACACTCCTGGAAATTGAAATAAGAACACCGTGAATTCATTGTCCCAGGAAGGGGAAACTTTATTGACACATTCCTGGGGTCAGATACATCACATGATCACACTGACAGAACCACAGGCCCATAGACACAGGCAACAGAGCATGCACAATGTCGGCACTAGTACAGTGTATATCCACCTTTCGCAGCAATGCAGGCTGCTATTCTCCCATGGAGACGATCGTAGAGATGCTGGAT